>NC_090279.1:52907918-53218918 GCF_040414725.1 Anabrus simplex | reverse complement strand
ATTTCAGTTGCGAGAATGGTTTATCCAACAGCTTACACACGGTTCAGCCATTTCACAGAAGTAACATCACAAGGTCACTGTCACGTTAAACACTATAACTTCAGATAAACTAAAATTGTTCTGAGATCAACTGAAATATAAGGTAAATCCGGGACAGATGCCGCCCCGGTAGAGATGCCGCATACACTGTAGCTAAAGGTTCCCATCGTTACAGCTAGATGGCAATATGTGTGGTTTTTCAGTTTCTAAGGAAGAACTACTGTCTGCGAGTGTGACGAAATTTGCTCGTATATTACGCCAATTATAGCCGATATCATGAGGCGAGTACATGTTTCCTCCTGACAAAGTTTTTGCGTGTGTTCATTTATTGTATATTAAGTTGGCTTCAAATGCTTAAATCAGACGTTTTTAGTACAGTAGACGTCAGAAACATAACTGTAGTTGAGAGTAAGCTAATTTTGGGCCATGATAGCCTTGAGGTATGAAAACAGGAGGGTGCGGCTTCTCTCCCTGATAGTTGGCCTTCGGGCTGAGCAGCGGTCGCTGTGCAGGCCAGAGCCATTTCAAGGGTGTTAAGTGCCGTGGGGTTTTATATAACACAGTGAAGAATCCGTTGTACATGCACATTTATAGTAAATCGAAATTAAAATATGATTTTAATGTTGCAAATTATCAGATAGATTTTTTCCATTGAATGATTATATTATGTGGATATAATTGTCTTGTAGTACCTTCTAGTGTTTGGTTATATTAAAGTTGAAGAAATTGGCTTAAATTTGATTTTTTCATTAATTATTTTACTCGCGGCATCCCTCCCGAGCGAAGTCGGCATCTATACCGGGATCCAGGGAGAGACGCCGCAGATGCAACAATTCCTTTGTTCACTCCTTTCTCCAATTTACTTTCAATTGCCAATATTTTGTTCATCCCTGATCAAATGTACATGTTTTCAAATAATGCTCGATGAATTTGCAACAATTTTTAAAGTAAATATACCGAGATATAACAAAAGACATAAAAAGTGCGGCAACTCTCCCGGAATTACCCTACCAATAATTTCCAACGATAAGCAACCCGTAAGATGTCCTGCACATGCAAAAGCAAATCGTGATACAGTAGCACATGGGTGAATCCCATCAATTCGGACACTTCCGGAGAACTTCGAGTCTTTGGGCCTTCTCTTCCCACCACTGTCTCTCGTTAGCGGCGGCGATTTGACGGACCGAAGCCTAGTACAGCTCAAGGTTAGTATCCCCTCGTTCCCCGCACCTTTCCGACATTCGCCAGCAAGCATCGCGCGGCGAGTCGAGGGGAGTGAGCAGAAGGCCTGGGCTGCGATGTTAGTCTCCGATGCCTTGCTCTCAGAAATACGAGCGACGTTCTTTCTCAATGCTTTCGCGTTGTGTAAATGGAAGAATGTGTCAGATGCTTACATTATAATATTTACATTTCCATCGTTCTCGTTTGAGGCTTGGGCTTCACTGATAGCCTTGGTAGCCCTCAGTATACGCCACTGAACCCAAGCTAAATTTTATGCTGCCGTAGTTTCAATGAAATGGCAGAATGGGTTTGAACATAACACAGGTTGAAAGGAGGGAGCTGACGGCTGTCATACTGAGCTATGCTCAGGGGGAGAACGGCCAATGACATAAGAGGCCTGTCGCTACAAAAAATATTGATCCCATACGAAACATGAGTGGGTCACTAGTTGCACTATGCGATATTATGCATTTCAATCTAAACATTTTAACTCTTACTTCCAACAAATCATCTGCGAATCTTCCCCCAAGAAATGCCGCATTTGATTCCTTGATGCGTTTATGAATAACCGTGGTATCGGAAAAGGAGGCTGCAACTTTCAGTCTGTCGCCACTGATCTGCATTTAGGGCGGTCACCAGGTGGCAGGTTCACTATTAGATGTGGACAGGTCTTACGGTGACAATGAGATAGGGAAGGAAGTTACACTGGCCTTAGTTTGCCTGGTGTGCAGTTTGGAAACCACAGATATCAATACTCAAGTTTGCTGAATTGGGGTTTGATCCCATTTTCTCCCGACAGTGATGTGGTCACTCGCTCTGTGGAAACATTTTAGTCATGCTGTAACTAAGCTGTGATGGGAAAAGTGCAAAATAAAAGTGATTGGGTTCAATTAATTAACCCGAGCAGAAATTAATTTCTGAATGTAATCGGCAAAGCTACAATAATCGTAGGACGCGAGTCTTCAGAGAACCACTGAGTTTTTTTACATGGGTATGCCAGAGGGAACTTCATTTGTCTGTTTTGTACCTTTTAGTACAAGGACATTAAGTGGCTATCATCGCTGCGTGAGACTAAATAGACATTCAAAATGATAGCTCCCGAGCGAAAATAGAATGTCACTTTCGAGTTTTCAGGGTAACTTACTGAAATAGGGGAGTGGAAATGCCTTACCCCGTTCACTGTCACGTGTTTATTCCGGCTCCATTCTCCACGACGTGGGGGCTGTATGAGGCGACTTTAAGGGAGACCAAGGACTGTCAACTTGGGAGTGTCGTTTGGTGACCACGGTTCCGCTAGCTGAGTCTGGTATGAGGCTCCTCCACGGTTTGCGAGTCATCCCTCTATTTTGCCAATACCTTCACTTCTCCTCCATTTTCCCTCTGATTTGTGTTAATAGAGGATGGTTGCCCAGTTGTACTTCCTCTTAGAACAATAATCACCACCACCGTCTCACGATTACCTAAATCTCAACAAGTTGTGTGTAAATGAACGGGTGCTGATGCTCCAAAGTTACCAATCTCTCGATGCGATGTACATCGATTACTACAATGTATCGATTACAATTTTATTTTCAGAAGTAAATCACAAGTAAAAGTTACTAAGAAGATATTCGTTACAAGTAATGCAATTACTTGCCAACTCTATAAGTAAGATATTCGTGCTCATGACACAAGCTCGTATTACTACGTGTTAACGGTACTGATGTCGGACCAGAGTACAGTTTACTGTATTGTTACATCCTGATTGTTACAGAGCACACCATAGGCAAGTAATACTTGTTAGCGCTTGTCCTGCAGTGGAACAGGATCTGCTGTTTTTTCAAGCGAATCTTAACTTGGTTCTATAAGAGCATCATTCGAAACAAGATGAACGTCCCTCACGTCTTCTTGAAGGTGTTTCTAGGACCGACCACGTGGCCTGTTTTCAGACGGTGTGATGTGAAGTGCCCTCTGTACGCATTACATGGCCATACCAAGTAGGTTATAAAGATAATAGCAGAAACACTCTCCAAAGTGCAGCCACTACCACAATCTAGCGGCTCGCTGTGTGGAAACGAACCGCTGTCGACTGCTCCTTGTGCCGGACGTCTCGAAATTTCACCTGCACACGAAAATATATTGGTTTTAAGTTTTAGACAAATTATGGAATAGCTCTCTAAGTACAAAATGTTTGATCTGCGGTTATAACATTTTAGTAGTCACGAAATTCCCTGAGGCATGAAAAGTAACATCCGTTTTAGGCCTACACCTAGACCAAAACTACTGGATTTTACATGTGATAGTCCACTGTCTACAATTTTTACATACCATGTCATATTCATTCAAAAATAAATTATCCTCCCGTTCGCAAGCTATTTTCTACAAATTGAAGATTAGTCATGACAAATTTCTGTAACAATTTGCATAAACTACAGGCCAGGCAGCTATATATACTGACAACCATGCACATACCATAATTATATATACACTATCTTATGTACATCCCAATGCACTTGGATATGAAATTACATATGCGTTACTTTCTGTAATTTGGCATTTTTCTTTATCTACTGAGATGTGTAGAAACCATTCGTTTTATTTACAAAAGCTTTATTGAGAACTGTAAAGTATTTATGGGCCAACAAGGAATAACAGTTGTCACAAACACCTTCTACACTAACATATTAATTCACTAGCTGATGTACCCCTGCTTCGCTACGGGATTCTCAGAAAGACTGACTTTGTGGTTTTCTTAACCTGAAATCAACATAGGTCATTACAAAAACGTAAGTATGAATGTAGCGATTAAGAGCAATGCTATCATATAAAATACTCGATCAAATGGAAAGCCGCACGTTTTATCACTTTTAACGAACAGTGCTGCGGTTAGATTGCGGTGCCAATCTAATAGTCTAAAGTTCCAAAGCTGGGATGACCAGGCCGCAGATTGCCATGAACACTCATCTGCCATTATTCCGCTAAATATACACACTGTTCATTCCAATCAGTGCCTCAGAGTAGGGATTAAATAGCCCGAATGCTATGATGATCCAGTGTGTTACGTACCAGTAGAATCAGAAAATTTATAAACCAGGGGAATGTCATGCTAAAGAAGAAAGTTATCTAACTCCCCAGCTACTTCCCATCAATATTCAGGCAGGCTGTTAAACTCGGTACGACTGGGCGTGTTGGCCGTGTGGTTAGCGGTGCGCAGCTGTGAGCTTAGTGGATTCGAACCCCATTGTCGGCAGCGCTGATGGTATTCCGTTGTTTCCCACTTTCACACCAGTCAAATGCTGGGCCTGTACCTTAATTAAGACCTAAGGCACTCCTAACCATTTCCTATCCCATAGTCGCCATAAAACCTATCTATGTCGGTGCGACGTAAATCAAATAAATACTCTGTACGCAGCAGTAATCCTATCTACCGGAGATGAAGGGCAACAGATGACACAAAGCACATCACGACAAACAATGGTCAATGTAATGTTATTGTTGATCAATGTTATGAGCTTTCTATATTGTAGGCCTTCACATTTAGTTTTCTTTCGACTCTGTGATTTGTAAAATATACAATAAACTGTAGTTTCTTATTCTCCGACTTTACATACCGATTTTCATTAAATACTGTTTACCCATTTCTGGTTACTCGGCGCTGATATGGACTTAGTAACAAAAATCCAAAATCATTAATATCTTTGTGATCATAGCCAGTACGGTAACAATGTATAAGACATGAATAATAGAAAATTTAATACTGTACAACCCTATTTATGTAGCATTCATCGATTATACCTCTAATAAGAAATATGTGAGAATTACATTTTAAGCCTTCCCCTAAATTACCATTTCACTCAGCGTGAATAAAATAATTTACAGCCTAAGACTATAGCGACTTATTTCCTGACTTTGCATACCGATTTTCATCAAGATAGGACTACTAATAACAATATTTGAGAATTATATTTTAGGCCTTCCCCTAAACTACCATTTTTCTCAGCGTGAATACAATTATTGATAGCCTAGATTGTAGCAACTTATTCCCCAACTTTGCATACCCATTTTCTTTAAAATACGACCACTAATAACATAAATAGTTGAGAATTCAATTTTAGGCCTTCCCCTAAACTACCATTTCACTCAGCGTGAGTAAAATGATTTATAGCCTAGATTGTAGAGGCTCATCCCCTGACTTCACATACCGATTTTCATTAAATTCTCTTCAACCGTTTTCTCGTGATGCGTGTACATACAGACAGACAGACAGACAGACAGACAGACAGACAGACAGACAGACAGACAGACAGACAGACAGACAGACAGACAGACAGACAGACAGACAGACAGACAGACAGACAGACAGACAGACAGACAGACATAAATTACGGAAAAGTAAAAAGTGCATTTTCTTGTTACTGTGGATATGACCGATACAGAAATACCATTATTTTCAAATTCTGAGCAATGTACAGACAAAACTCATATTTTATATATATAGATGAAGGTCTTCACTAACTTGTCTTTGATATCTTGAGTGCCCAACCAATGACATAATTGTCTGCCTTTGCCTGTGTGGTTTGCACATTATTGTCGACGATCTCAGTTTCTTCATTACAATTAGGTCTCTTATCACTAATATTTAATCTTACATTCACAGTGTAACTTAGTTTAAATTATTGTGTTTTGTTAGGGATACTGCGACATCAGCCTCACAATTGCTATCGTGTGAAGGGGATAGTAAGTTATTTATCTAACAGTTCTTAATGCACTGTAAAAATTAGATGCATCTGGAGCGATATTATTGCCCTCTTTATCCCTGACAATGGGAAATTAATTTTCCAGACAATCCTGTGCCTGTCTTCTAGTGAATAGAAATTGAAAATCTATTGCTCCAATAATTCTGACCAAAAAATCTGAAGAGCAGTGACATTATCTACCCAACATTGATAACACCTCTGTTTAACACAATGATCTGCCTTAGATATTTTCAATTTATACCAATTTTCCTAAATTATTATAATTACTGCAAAGGTGTTTTCAATACTGCTTAGGGCCTGTGGTACTACATTTTGAGGAATTGAAGATGTCAAATAGTATGTCACATATTTCAGTTAAATCAGCTCTAATAGCTGCAGAGGGTGACAGTGAATTACACTGAACACGCACCTTTATGCCACAAGCAACAGATTGACTCACAATCTGAACAGCTAAACACACTCTCATTGGTGAAAAGGAGGGAAGAGAAATACATTGTCTTGTTAAGTTTGGGGCTAGTCTGGGAACAATGGTTGAATCTTTGTTATAAAATTCTTCAGTATGAGACTAGGTAAAAATTTCCACTCCTACATTTAAATCATACTTCTTTAGATTGTTTTTGAGTGATTTAATCAAGTGAGGGGCATCATGGATAAAGTATATTTTTTCACCATTTATTCCTGTTACTGGGATACCGTGGTAGACAGAGGGGAAACAAGGTCGCTCAGCAACGGAGCAAGGTTTCAGGTACAGAAGTAGCTCGGTAGCTTAGATATGTACAATCTTCCGAGAGCACCTTTTGCTCTACAACGTTACCGCCTTCCAAAAGGCACCATTCAATATTTACACTAACACCTCTACAAGAATAGAAAGAGCAACTATGCTCTATGAACTTATCTAGGAGGCTGCGCTCCGAACCTTATACCCTTACTGTCTTCTCAAGGCAAACTTCAACTTTTATATTTACAACCAGAGCATCTTTGCTCAATAAAATTAACACTTTCCAGGCCTCTCGAGGCACAACCGACATTTTACAATTCAAACCGCATTCACTGTCTTAAACACTCAACAGTCTAACATCTTAACATAAATAATCTATTTTACAGAAGTATGGAATACCCATTCTACCGGAACTTGGTGGGAGAAGACACACAGATAAAAGTTACTGACCCAAAAATCAAAATGATGTGGAGGCGGACACTTGCACTCCTTGAAATTTGCACTCAAAACATCAAAACCCTATTTGGACTTCGGCCCGAAGTTACAGAGGCTGAGCCTATACTACTGAGGTGACTAGATGGAGAAAATGTAAGTTAGGAAAGCTACAGACAGAAAACGGTTACAAAGTCATAGTCACCTCTAAGTCAAGTTGATAGGGAACTCAAAGGGTGTCACACTCTATTCCCGAATTTTAACCAAGTGCTTTTCGGCTTGTTTAAAATTTACATTATACGTAGATATTTACATTTTAGAAGACTGAAAATTTAATGTTACATTATTAAAGATAGGAAAATCTCCCCTCGAGTTAGCTTTCAGAGGCTGTCACATAGTTATTAAGGGCTGCCATTACCATAATCTGCTGGAATACTCGATGAAGGGCGAGACTTCCCTCCTCATCTAATCACACACAGTCAGTAGACCGGACGATCAATAAGGCAAGGTAGCTCGAAAAGGTACCAGATTGTATATCCGAGAGAAAGGTTCTAGAGAGCTCTGGGCTAAGGCTGAACACACCTCCAAAGTTTATTGGATAATCAAAAAGGTACAAGACGGATCCTATTTGCTAAAAAGAAAAATACAAAATTTTATATTGGTAGATATTTGAAGTTAGTGGACAGAGATAGAAGTGTTGCAAGCTGTAATACACCCAAAATAAAGCATAATCAACCCAGTTTAAGAAACCTCAAAATAAAAATTTCTTTAGGATTTGAATAGTTCCTCTTCACACTAGAATGCATAACGTAAGTTTTTGGGCAGAGATATCTGTAGAGAAATGTCCAAACTTTTTGCGCTAGTAGTTGCGACATTCACATATCAGATGGCATTCTTCAAGACGCTTCATTTCCCTTAAAGTCTCTCCTCAAAGTTAAAGTTTGACATTTCGCTGGTTGTTTCGCTGTTCGCAAGTTGTAGTTTACAGAGATAAATTTTCTTGAAAAAGTTCATTTTTAAGAAATTACGTTAAAAACAAGTCTTCAAGTCTTCTTCCAGCCGTACCAGTGTAAGATATACAGTTCAAGTTTTGAAGGCAAAAGCAGCCGCCGCAGCCGGTCCCAAAGTTGGGTCACCCGAATCCCCCAAGTACTCTCAGATACATCTCTCCCGCTACCTTGAGAGGGGTAGCCATGGTGATGGTCGCCACAGACCAAATATAGTGATAATGCTGCAAGATGGGTAGGCACCACAGCCCTCTCCGGAAAGGATGGTGTTCCAGTACACCGTTATGCAGGAGACTGGGCCAGAGCAGAGTGGGCCGTTACCACACGCCGGCATCCATCGCCAGATGTTGAGACACGGCCGCAGATGAAAGAGAGGGCACTGAAACTGTCATTTATTTGGCGACAAAAATTGTTTTTGTGGGGAGCGAGAGTTGTGTATTTTTCTAAGTTGCAGTTTCTGATCAGGCCGGCTGCATGTGTGACTAGCAGGCTTGGGCTTAGGGGCGGGCAACGGGATAAAATAAACATAACCAGAGGGGAAGGTTGTACAGGATTAAGTATATGCACAAGATACTGCCGTCAGGTGGATATGTGAGGGGCAGAATGCCTCCCTATATACCTTACACGCTGATATTTTTTAAAAATTTACAGAACTGACGCCGAATAAATATAACTGATTTCTTACTGCCATGACTTATTGGCCTATACTGCAAAACAAAATATTATGCCGGTTTAATCTGCGAAAGTGTTCTCTAAATATCCTCTCAGTGGCTGGGTAACTGACCAAAAGAATAACAGGAGTAAAGAAGTCCAAAAACTATATATGGCCCATGAAATCTGGGGGCAAGATTTCCTGCAGGTACGAAATTCTTAACCATAACTTGATCTCCAACCTTTAAATTGGTGGGCCTACGTCCACAATCATATCTCTCTCTAACCATTTCATGAGAAGCCTTCAGATTACTTTCAGCCTTCTTCCATAGGTCTCTGATATTATCAGGACCTATTGTCTCTGGTAATCTGTCATTGAGTGACCAAAGATTAGACAGCGGCGTGTTGGGAATAAATTTAAACATGAGAGAGGCGGGAGTGAACTTGTGGGACTGATGAACAGCCGAATTTAAAGTAAAACATAACCAATGCAGAGAAGTATCCCACTTGGAATGATCTCCATGATGAAAAGCGATCAACACGGATCGAAGATTACGATTGATCCCCTCAGCCGGAGATGATTGAGTGTAATAAGCGGAAGTTGTTACATGGGATATGGACAGATTGAAACACAATTTCCGGAATGAGTTAGATATGAAAGCCTTTGCATTATCCAGTTGACAGGGGCCAAAAGAAGCAGATAGTATTAAGACAAGAAATAGTAGACTGAGCGGTAGTCAGCTTAGTGGGAAACAACCATGAAAATCTAGTGAAGCCTTCTACACATACAATAATAATAAATTTATTCCCGTTCCCCTTTGATCCCTAATGGGGTCTCATGATAGTATTTGAAGATCATTAGCACAAGAAAGGTTGGAACCACAACCTTCATTTTCTGATCATGTCTCGAAGGGCAACACAAAACCCCGTTCCTCAATACATAAGGGACAACATGTTCCCCAGAAGAAATGGTTTCCATTATCAGAGCCAGCACGGGATCTTCTGGTTGATAATTCTCAGTGTCACGAAACAGAGTCAAAATAGCATTAATACTAGGAGGTGTGGGCATAGAAAGAGAAGAACTAACTTCCTGTTCACTGGTCTCAATATCACTAGAAAACATGTGGCTTAGTCCACCAGCAACTACATTTTCTGATCCCCTAATGTGTCGTACATCACATAGGAAAGCTGAGATCCTGATAGCCCGACGGGCGTTACGTCCGTTTCTACGAGGCCACCTTAAGGCTGCTTGTGTTTTTCCAATTCAAATTTGACATGTTCCAGATAAAGGCGGAACTTCTCCGGGGCAAACAAGACAGCCAAAGCCTCTAATTCATAGCTAGAATACTTTACTTCTCGAACCGATAAGGTCCTAGACGCATAGAAGGTATGCCGCCTTCCGAGTTCCGTTTCCTGAAAAAGGACAGCAGCCACAGCAGATGAACTGGCATCACTTTGGACAGTGAATTTCTTAGAGAAATCGGGAATGACTTGTACAGGGACGTTACAAAGAGCTAAATTAAGGTCTTCAAAAGCGGCTGGCTGCGAGGGCCCCCATTCAAATTTTACACCTTTCTTGCGAAGTAAGTTCAAGGGCGCCGCCCTAATAGCAAATTTAGGAATACATTTCCTGAAAAAATCACCATGCCTATGAATCTAGCGATTCCCGTTATGTCCTTCGGAGGCTTGAAGTCACGAATAGCCTGTGTTCTGGAATGGTCAATATAAACACCATCGGGCGACACAGTATGCCCTAAGAACAACATAGAAGGATTAGAAGAGGTTACTTTAGATAATTTAACGGTCAACCCAGGCTTCCGAAGGTGATTGAGGACTTCCGTCAGATGATCTAAGTGCTCTTCGGAGGTCACTGAAAACACGACGACATCATCGAGGTAATGTGTCAGATATTCGAATTTTATATCGTAGAAGACCCTCTCCAGCTGTCTAGTAAGGACAGCTGCATACGTGTGGATCCCGAAGGGGCGCGGTAGTATTGATACAGATTCCAGTCCGTGGCGAAAGCTGTCAGGTGTTTGGATTCTTTTGCCAGAGGTATTTTATTATATGCCTGGTTAAGATCTAATATGGTAAAGATCATAGCCTTGCGAAACCATGAAAACAAGAATGAACATTCAGAAGGGGTACAGATTGTAACAAAACCGATATATAAGGTCCTCAGGCCTCCTCTTCCATCTAACCAGGAAGTGAAATATACAGTTTTTTTGCTAGGGGCTTTACGTCGCACCGACACAGATAGGTCTTATGGCGACGATGTGAAATATACATATATTACATTGTGTTACTCACAATAAGTAGATATCATACAAATTAAATTAATAAAAATACAAGGATGGTGAGATTACATTAAGATGAAATAAATTAAGATTAAATTAAGATGAAATAAATCAGATATAATGAAAGGATAAATTCTTCAAACTAATATTCTACATGTAAAAGAAAGAGGCAGTACATAAAACTTGATTTTAAAAACAAATCGGATAAGAATTTTAGACTCTCTACCAGGACATCCATAACAAGAGAATGGTTGTAAATAGCAGCATCAAGTTTACAGATGATCCTTACTAGTGCATAAAATGTCTCCAAAGTGCTTCCTTGAAAGTGCGAATAGCGCTTAAATCCCCTGATACTTTCGGAAAGGAGGTTCCACACACGGCAGGCAATTACTGTGAATGATTTATTGTAGATGGCAGTTCTATGGGTAGGTACAGCAAGGATGGAATTATTAGCAGATCTGGTGTTAAGAGTATGATAAGAGGATAGGTATTTGAAATATGAAGTAAGGTAAAGTGGCTTTGAAGAATTAAGGATTTTATGGAGATGGCATAGGGTATGCACAGTGCGACGGATTTCTAGTCGGGGCCAAGATAGGTGGTTATATGAAGGAGTTACGTGGTCATAGTACCGTAGGTTACAGACGTATCTCACACATGCATTTTTACCACGTTGTAATCTGCTCAATAACATGTTCCGAGTGTCTCTATAAATCGCGTCACAATAGTCGAAATGAGGGAAAACCAGAGCTTCTAACAGTATTCTTTGAGTTTTTCAGGAAAATAAGTATTTATACCCGCGCAGCATGTGCAATGCAGAAAATGTTTTCTGGGTGATGTTTGTAATATGCGTTTTCCGTGACATGTCATCATCGAAAGTAACACATAGGACTTTTACTAATGACATGAATGGTATATTAGTATTACACAACCTTATAGATGGAATCTCTGGTGGATTGACCTTCGCGAGTAGTTTCGGGTATCCAAAAATGATGGCTTGCGTTTTTGCTGGGTTTAACCTAAGACCAAATCTCAAAGACTATGAAGAAAACGATGTTAAATCCTGATTGATTTTGTCTACGGCCTAAAATATTAGATTTGGAGATGTATGGAGGTACATTTGTACACCATCAGCATAAATATGGCATTTGCAGTGTATTAGGATTTGGGAGACGTCATTAATGTAAATAGAAAAAGGAAGGGGTCCTAACACCGACCCTTGGGGTACACAACACTGCACAGACCGCCAAATTGATTTGTAACGCACTGCCGACGGCCTTATAAATGCAACCAAAGAAGGGCGCTGTCCGAGAAATGGAGGGAATACAATTTCGAGAACAAAATGTCAATGTCAGCAGAGTCAAAAGCTTTGCTCAAATCTAGGAGTATTAAAACTGTCACTTTCTTGTTGTCCATAGCTTCTCGGATGTCCGATGTGACCTTCAGTAGTGCCGTTGTAGTGCTGTGTGCTTGACGAAAACCAGATTGTAGTGGATCAAGTATGTTGTAAGTCGTCATGTAGTCTGTTATTTGTCTATGAGCGATGAACTCTAGCGCATTGGATAAAGCAGAAAGTATGCAGATGGCTCTGTAGTCAGATGGTTCAGAAGGGAATGCTACTTTTTTAGAGGACGTATAATGCCCACTTTCCATATTTCGGGAAATGTGCTCTCTACAAGGGAAGAGTTAAATTTGTTAATTAGTGCAGGTAATATCACACCCAGAATAATTTTTATCGTCTCTATTCCTATACTGTCATTTCTTTTTGTCGCTGATGTTATCCGATTTATAGCAAACCTGACTTGTGAGTGGGTTGTTGGACGGAAGTAGAAGTTTTCTCTATCTGTTCGCGTCTTTGCATAATTCGCGCCTAGAACTTCCTGTTTCAGGGCTGCATTTAATGTGCAGTTAGATGAAAAATAATCGTTCAGTTTTTCCAAGGGTATTTTTTTTCGTCGTCGTCTCGTCCTTTGGTAATTCCAAAGCTTTTTATGGATTTCCACAATACAGCTGTTAAAGCATTTGTTTAAATTAAACTGTGAGCGTGTCGTAGTTTCGCGTTTCTAATCTGTTGGGTCGTAGCGTTTCTTAGTCTCTTATAGTTCAGTAGATTGTCAGGAGTGCAATGTTTCTTAACTCGTTTATAAGCAGCATCGCGTTCAGCCATTAGTGCTCTAATCTCATCTGAGAGCCAGGGAGCTGGTTTTCGCGTAACTCGAGCCTTTTTTTCATGGGCATATCTATCGTACAGTTCAGTCATATGTTGATTGAAGAGGGTCACTTTGTCATTTGTGTTTTTAAGTTTAAATATGTCATGCCATGGCACTGCAACTGTGTCTTGTAAAAGTTTATTCTTATCAATTCTTCGTAGATCTCTATATGAAATTATTTTCGGTTTGAACTTGGGACTTTTAATAGAATAGGCCATAAATATAGCATCATGTCACGATATCCCTGAGGCACTAATTTGACCGCGATGAAGAACTAATTCAGGTTGGTTAGTGGTAATGAGATCAATTAAAGTGTGTGATGTGTCTGTGTGATGTGTAGCGTTGAGAGGGAGAAACGTTAAATCGCAAGCTTTAAAAGAAATTAATAGGTGGGTTGTATGAGGAGAGTTAGGTTCAAGAAGGTTTATGTTGAAGTCAACCGTTATAATTATTTTTGAGTAATCAGGGACTCAGTCTTGTATTTGAGTCTCTAGATCGCATAAAAAAACCCCTTTTTCGGTGGTTTATATGCTACACCCAGAAGACATTTTACTTCACTCACAGTTATTTCCAGGAACATGAACTCAGGTTTTCGCTCGTACGGACCTGTAGATCTACAGATTATTTTAGGGCGTAAGCTGGTCGTAACATATGCGGCAGTACCCCCGGAGGGATTACTTAATCTGTCGGATCTGAGAAATGTATAACCCGCCAGCTGCAGTCTTTCTATTGCGTGGTGTGATTTTAACCAATATTCAGTTATTAATATTGCGTGGAAACTGGGAGGCATAAATAGGGCTTTTATTTCATCCATTCGTGTCTCCGCAAGGAAGTTTTGAGCGTTTATATTGCAAATATATAAAGCATTACTGTACGCAGAAAGCTGGTGGTTAATGATGTCCCTTGTAGACTAGGAATGGCAAGAAAGCTCAGATGACAATAGATGTGTGTTGCCTGCACAGCTGGTTCCAGCGACAGTGGGGGAGGGTGGAGTAAATGAAAGGTTTTGAGGACTGTTTGCAAGGAATAGGGGAGCCTGTTCGTTTGTCTCAAGTTCATCAGGGGGACTGTAACTTACGTTGTTCTCAGTTGCGTTGGAGATGATTATGACAATAATGGGAATGGAAATAACAACTTACAGCGATCAATACGATAATGGCAATGTGTCAATAATGTAAGTGGAAATAAACACGACAAAAATAAGGCACTGAACCAAGTCTGCTGCTACTAACACCAATCTACCACAACGGCAAGCAAAAGTAAACTATATTACTAACTACGTTCTAATAGAGAGTTAAAGTTAAAAATTACGATATACTACAAGGATAACTCTAAAATTAAACTACAATAGAAAGTTACAAAATGCTGTGACCATTTCTCCCGCATATCACATTAGTTCATTTAACTGTTCGATAGTGCACACTTTATACTTATTTGATCCTATTTTTATATTAATTAGCCCATCAATGGTCCATACCTGGCACACAATAACGCGAAACACAAACAGACAGTTCTTGAATTAAAATAGAACAGAGTGTTTTAGGCAAGTAGAAATAATAAGTTAGGGGTATGGCCCCCAGTAACTTAGAAGTAGTCGTAGAAAACCAGTTTGATAGATGAGCATGATGTGACACTAATTTCTACAGCGATAGCCAGTCCAAAACATAAATGGGGAAGGCTAAAAAAGTTACCTCGGTAACGGTGTGAGACACCTCCACGGTTCCGCTAGCTCGGTCTTGTGTGAATATCCTCCACGTTTTCGCTAGCTCAGTCTTGTGTGATGCTCTTC
Organism: Anabrus simplex; assembly: GCF_040414725.1. Lineage (NCBI taxonomy): Eukaryota > Metazoa > Arthropoda > Insecta > Orthoptera > Tettigoniidae > Anabrus > Anabrus simplex. The sequence goes on along the minus strand of NC_090279.1, from coordinate 53,203,821 downwards.
AACTGATCCGCTATCTGAGTCTTGTGTGAGGTTCCTCCACGATTCCACTAGATCAGTCTTGTGTGAGGCTCCTCCCAGGTTCCGCTATCTGAGTCTTGTGTGAGGTACCTCCACGGTTCCGCTAGCTCAGTCTTGTGTGAGGATCCTCCACGGTTCCGCTAGCTCAGTCTTGTGTGAGGCTCTTCCACTGTTCCGCTATCTGAGTCTTGTGTGAGGTTCCTCCACGATTCCACTAGCTCAGTCTTGTGTGAGGCTCATCCACGGTTCCGCTAGTTGAGTCTTGTGTGAGGTAGCTCCCAAGTTCCGCTAGCTGGCTCTTGTGTGAGGCTCCTCCACTGTTCTGCTAGCTGAGTCCTGTGTGAGGCTCCTCCTCGATTCCGCTAGCTGGCTCATGTGTGAGGCTCCTCCACGGTTCCGCTAGCTGGCTCTTGTGTGAGGCTCCTCTACGGTTCCGCTAGCTGGCTCTTGTGTGAGGCTCCTCCACTGTTCCGCTAGCTGAGTCTTGTGTGAGGCTCCGCCATGATTCCGCTAGCTGGCTCTTGTATGAGGCTCCTCCACGGTTGCGCTACCTCAGTCTTGTGTGAGTCTCTTCCACGGTTTTTTGAGGTGCTCGAGTCCTATGGAGTCCACTCTTTCTTTTGCCGATACCTTTAAATGTCATATCTCCTCCATTTTCCCTCTGCTTAGTGTTAATAGAGGATGGTTGTCCAGTTGTACTTCCTCTTAAAACAATAATCACCACCACCGTCTTAACAATGTAGTACACGATTACCTAAATCTCAACAAGCTGCGAGTGCTGGGGCTCCAAAGTTACCAAGCTCTTGTTGCGATGTATCTCGATTACTACAATGTAACGATTACAATTTTAATTTCAGAAGTGAGTTACGAGAAAAAAAATTACAAATAAAGTATTTTACATGTAATTCAATAACTTGCCAATTTTGGAATCGACCTCTTCATAAATGTAGTGTTCGTGCTCCTTACAAAGTATGGATTGTGACCAGGACGGTACAGCGCGCAGGTAAAACAAAAGAGAAAATAGAATGCAATGAAGACATATCCACAGAAAATGAGGGATTCACTGTGCGTCGGAAGAGACCAGGACTTTACCAAGAGATATCGGACAGGGAGAGGGGAAACATTGTCTTACCCAGCTCGTGATTCCACGGTCGCCACTCTGACCTAACACCCAATCTCTGGCTACAATACGAAGCTCATCATTTTAAATGTAGTATACAAACAACCAGACTGAACAGAATCACCCTGAGCGCGGTCGTAAGAAAGGACTTAAAGTGGTGCCTAACTCTATGTAACCACCAAGTTATCTGATTTGTGATGCGACATGTTGAACTGATAGGGGACAGCTGTAGAAAATATCGTCCGTCTCTGAATCACATAATCCTAAGTAGGAGAAAGAAGAGGTAACCTCTCCTTGACTCTACGCTTGGTGACCACGAAACTCGTAGCTGAGTCTAACACACTATCTAGTTATTTTTGTGAGCCTCCTAACTTTCGTATTCACTGTCCGATCTTCCTTAGTCAACTCCTAATCTTTTCCGACTATGACGCTATTCGTTTTGTGTCTTCCCTTCCTTTTTCGATAGCTTCATTGTCCTCCGATTGGTGTTAAGAGAGGAAGGTTGTCATCAGTTCTGTAACAATCTGTTCCCGATCTCCTGGTGCTTTGCCATGAGCATAACTATCTCTCCCTATCGTTCAATTACTTGACTGATACTGACAATCTTGTTCTCTCAGCCCACACACTGGCTGTGACTGATCAACGAAATATCTTCCCTCCATCTCCCTTGCTCATGGATTGGTGTTCGCTAGAGGATTTCTTTCCAAATGCCCAATACAAAGGGCACTAGGAACGTTTTGCAATGTGAGTGAACGCTTTAGTCTTTTTCAAAATAATTTCCACCCCACTCAATTTACTTCTACATACGTCGAAACCAGTCACTGAACCAACTCTGCCACTTTTATTCGATTACATTTTCACACTCTTGATCCCATGCTGCCAGAAGCTCCTCGTCGGATGCAAAACGCCGCCCTTTCAGCTTCATCTTCACTTCTGGGAAGAGTGCAAAGTCACAAGGGCAAGATCAGGACTGTATGGAGGGCGATCAAGGACAGTCAACACTGATCTGGCAAGAAAATCCATTGTTGCATTAGCACGATGTCCCTCTTGCTGCAACATTTTCCTCACAGCTTCAATGTTTTCCCCAGTCACTGATTCAGACGGTCGTCCAGAATGAGAATCGTCTTCAACCCCAAAATTCCCCCTCTGGAACTCATTTTACCAGCGGAAAATTGTATGTGCTGGAGCATTGTCGTGATGCAAGAGCCAAGTGTTGAGCCGTGACCTTGGACGGAGCTGCTTCAGAGCCTGGGTGACCTGAGGCAGACAAGTCTCACTGTACCACTTCGCAGTTACTGCCCTTTGTGTTTCTAGCACAACCCGAGTCAGGATGACCCCTTTAGTGAAGAATACTGCAATCATCCTTTTCTTCACTGACCTTGACTTTTGTTCAGTCACAGGAGTACCCTCATCTTCAAACAGGCACACCTTGTTCTGGGATTTTGTTGGGACATCGTAATAATAGAGTCAAGTTTCGTCACCTGTAACGATGATATTGGCGTTACGCGAAGTCTCATTTTCAAACTGTTTTAGCATTTTTCGGTACCATTTCACTCGATGTGCCCTTTGCTCTGAAAATGAATGGGGCATCCTAAGGGAACAAACCTTTCTAACGTGGAGATGGTCGTGTAGAATTGAATGAATAGCTGTCGCATGGATTGGAAGGTCTCTTCTACCTGCCGATATGTCATACGCCCCTCTTGCTGCAACATTTTCCTCAGAGCTTCAATGTTTTCTTCAGTCACTGATTCAAAGGGTCGCCCAGAATGAGGATCGTCTTGAACCCCAAAATTTCCCCTCTGGAACTCCTTATACCAGCGGAAAATTGTTGTCGGATGTGGACAGTCTTTCCCCAGCACCGGAGGCATTTCCTCTAGGCACTGGTCAACAGTTAATACACGAGCAAAATTGTAGCGGATATTTGCGCGATATTCACCCTTAGACCACACTGACATCTTAACATGCTATCAATCCCACTGCTTGATAACAAATGGTGTGAAGGTCGCGCTTTGCTGTCTTCTAGACCGGTTTTCACCCCTCTTTTCATCCCTCACCATAAATGTGGTGTCCAGCCAACTGGTTCTGCGTATTGCAAAACTTTCCTAGTGCCCACTATTAAGTTCATGATCCGAGTGAGTGTTTCTATTATTCGTATCAGAAGTGCTTACAATCAAGTAATATAACTAATATAACACGAAAATAAACAATGTGGACCATTACGGGATTTAGAAGTGGTTTCCGGATTAGTTAATTCGGGCATTGCCGTCGATTGCTTCATAACTCCATCTAGGTCACTACCTGTCTTCACAGTTTGAATTAGCATTGAGACGGATCATAGTGTTCTAGTACGTTCAGTGTGTACAGTTGTATATTGATATGCATTGAAGACATTAACATTGTTACAATGTGCCTAAAGTAGCTCAGTCAACCAGTTTAAAACTGAAAAGTTACGTATCAGAATATAAAGCAGATGGTTTATCAACTGACAGTAAGATATTATTTTGTAATTTGTGTCATTGTGCAGTGACATCTACTCAAATGTTCCTAGTGCAACAGCATGTTTCAACCAATAAACACCAGGCTAACAAACAAGGAGATTCCAAGCAGAGACAGTTGTTTCTGACACAACCAGCAACTTCCAGTGCCGTGCTCTCATCTCTGCTGACATACCTCTCTTATAATCAGCGCTTCATGGAATTCCTCGAGAAATACACCAAACGATCCATCCCGGATGAGTCAACGTTCAGAAAAACGTACTGTTCAGCCATATACGATGAAACTGTTCGGAAGATAAGGCAAGAGATTAAAGACGGTCCAATTTCGGTTTCCATGGATGAGACAACAGACAAAGAAGGCAGGCTAATTGGCAACGTAATCATTGGCTTTTTAAGCGAAGATTATTGTAAATGGATTCTCTTACACTGTGATGTTCTAGAAAAGTGCGATAACAAAACTATAGCAAAACTGTTCAGTGAGGCTACGAGTAACCTCTGGCCACAGGCCGTTGGGTATAATAAAATGTTACTTTTTATTAGCGATTCTGCACCTTATATGATGAACGTCAGAGAAGCATTATGTGCTGTATATCCAAAGATGACTCATTTAACATGTGTAGCACATGCCTTTCATCGTGTGGCTGAAGTGGTACAAGGCAGTTACCTCAAGGTAAATTTATTGATTTCCTCAGTGAAAACAGTTTTTCTCGAAGCCCACAGAAGAGTTCATCTTTTGAAAGAAATGTACCCAGAGATTCCAGTGCCGCCTAAGCCGATTCTAACTAGGTGGGGTACGTGGCTGCAAGCGATTGAATATTATGTTGAATATATATAGGCTTTATTAAGAACGTTCTGCATACCATGGACTCTGAAGATGCAGCTTCAATTGAAGCCGCGAAAACAGTTGTTTGCGACATATATGTGAAAAATGACATATGTTACATTCAGCATAATTTTTTATGCATCAAACAAACACTGAAAAGTCTCCAAAACTCGCATCTCCCACTTTCTGAAAGTTGTGAAATTGTGAATAAAACTGTGCAACAAATAAATCCTGCAAATGAAGCAAACTGTGCTTTCAAATAACCCAGGACAATGGTTGCTGCAATGCTGTGTGGAGATTTAAGTGTTAAATTAACACTGGATTTAACGCCAGTAGGTATTGTGAAGTTGAATTATGCCCCCATTACGTCTTCCGATGTTGAACGCAGTTTCAGTCAATATAAAACTGTTCTTACAGATAATAGATGGAGATTCACTTTGCAGCACTTAAAATAACATTTTGTAATCCATTCTTTTGGTAACAGAGAATAAAATATTGTGTGTTCTTCAAATATTAAAATGTGAAGTGCAACATTATGTTGCATGTAGATCTACTTTGTTTAGCTTCTTTGAACTTTGATAAAAATAGAAATGAATGTTATATGTGCAATTTTAAGTCCATATATAATCCCATATTTGAATAAAAATAACTAAATATATATGTACATATTTCAATAAATATTAGTACATATAAATCCGTTCCCTGTATGATTACTATACCAAGCAAAGTATTCACCAGCATCTCGGAAGAGAGGGTGCGATCAGAGAGGAAGTTGCATGAAATCCAGTGTGGTTACAGAGCACGGAGGGTCTGCCAAGATCCAATTTTCAGTACGCACCAGGTGAATATAAAATGTTAGGAAATGAATAGACAGCTGTGTATTGGTTTAGTATATCTAGAGAAAGCATATGACAGGGTACCGAGGGAAATGATGTTCACAATACTGCGGGGCGGATGACGTTAAGGGTAGATTATTAAAATCAATCAAAGGCATTCGTGATGACAATTGGGCTCCAGTAAGAATTGATGGTAGAACGGGTTCTTGGTTCAGGATACTTACAGGGGTTAGACAAGGCTGTAATCTTTCTCATTTGCTCTTCGTTATTTACGAGGATCATCTGCTGAAAGGTATACATTGGCAAGGAATAATTCAGGCGGGTGGAAATTTAGTATGCAGTCTGGCGTCTGCTGACGACTTCGTCTTAATGGCAGATTGTGCCGAAAGCCTGCAGTCTAATGTCCTGGAACTTGAAAATAGGTGCAGTGAGTATGGAATAACAATTAGCCTCACCAACACTAAATTGATGTCAGCAGGTAAGAAAGTCAACAGAAGTGAATGTCAGATTGGTGATACAAACATGGAACAGGTAGATAATTTTAAGTATTTTTGTTGGTTGTTCCCCCAGGATAGTAATATAGTAAGTGAGATTAAATCATGGTCTAGTAAAGCCAATGTAGTGAGTTGGCAGTTGCGATCAACATTGTTCTGTTAGAAGGAAGTCATCTCCCGGACGAAACTGTATTTACATTGGTGTGTTTCCAGACCATCTTTGCTTTACGAGAACGAAAGCTGGGTGGGCTCAGGATATATTATTCATACGTTTGAAGTAACAGACATGAAAGTAGCGAAAATTGTTGCTTTTAAAACAGGTGGGAACAATAGCAGGAGAGTAGGCCTACTCGGAACTAGCAGATAAAGTCTAAGTTAGGAATGAACTCGATGGATGAAGCTGCACGCGTAAACCGTCTTCGGTGGTTGGGACATGTGCGACGAATGGAGGAGGATAGGTTACCTAGAAAAATAGTAGTCTCTATTATGGTGGGTAAGAGGAGTAGAGGGAGACCAAGATGACAATGGTTTGATTCAGTTTCTAACGATTTAATGATAAGAGGTATATAATTAAATGAGGCCACGGCACTGATTGCAAATAGAGGATTGTCGCGACGTGCCGTTTTTGTATATTCACAGAGGCTTGCAGACTGAACGCTGAATGGCATAACGGACTATAATGATAATTCATGTATATATGTATTAAAAGCCGTACGATTTTATTTCCGCTAGTGTACGATGAATTGGATCGTAAAGTTCAGGCAGTTGATTCCTCCTTCCATGCCTGTCCACATTCGTTTAGACTTACGGACCTGCTTTCGTATTCTCTTTCTTTCACCCGGAGAGGTTCCTTCTCACTTATATATCCTCTTTGAGCCAGACATAGCGGGACACAAGGTTCTTAAACACTGCTAAAGGTTGGGCCCAACGCGAAACGAGCTGCTATTGGTTAACGAAATGACGTCACAGTAGGAGCAAAGCAGCCGAGCCCGGAGCGCGCAAATCAGTAAGAATCTCATAATATCAGCTAATATTACAGTTTCTCAGAACTAATTGTAGACCAGACATAAAGATTACTGCAGTTATAAGATAGAAAACGAGTACAGCATAGTAACTTTTCATGATTTCCATTACGAATAAGGCGTAAACGTGACGGCACTCTAACCAACGCTTGGAATTTATTAACATTTCAAAGTTCCTCTATTTAGTTTGAGGAAGGTTACGCGCTTTCAACTCTGTAAACATAAATATTTAGAGATATGAAATCTTTGTCATATTAAATCTTTACAGCAGAAATTCCGTGATGAACTACCGTATGTTAACATACGATATACTGACTCACTTCCGCAGGTATGGAGTTTAAAGCTTAACACATACTGTAACAGCAGCAGAAGTAAGTTTATATTCGAAACCATGCATAGATAGTCCTGGAAAACCTACAGCCTGTTTTCCAGTCTTTGACCGGGTCAGGGATGTAATGAATGAACCACATATAGGCTATTATTACAATGGGGTCGCCACTCCCAAAGTGATTTATTAATGACTGATCAATGCTATGAAATGATAATGGAAAGTGTTGCTGGAATGAAAGATGACAGGGAAAACCGGAGTACCCGGAGAAAAACCTGTCCCGCCTCCACTTTGACCAGCACAAACCTCACATGGAGTGACAGGGATTTGAACCACGGTATCCAGTGGTGAGAAGCCGACGCGCTGCCGTCTGAGCCACGGAGGCTCCGCATAGATAGCACTTCATTAGAACACAGTCCTACCTGTGAGATTAGATGTCATGAAGTGGTTGCTTTTGAAGATGAAATCCACTGTCGTGCCTTTCGCCGGTGAGCTGCTATGGATTTTTCAGTTCTTGTCCGAATGTTCATTTGTCGTATGCGTATAAATATTCTCGTTCTAACATACATTTTTAATAGATATTTCTGGTGGTACAGCGGGGAATTTACTGCTAATTATTTGACACACTTTGCGTATAATATTAGGTATGTGTCATAGTTCAGCACGTCCGTGAGTGTCCCTGAAAATTAACTCAATTTCCTTTATTTGGTTTACCATTCTAACGATGGAACGAGTAGACCTCCCCGAGATAACATTTGCATCCATCCCACAGGGGCTGTACCAGAAGAAATGGAAAGCATTTCCCCAGTGGGACTTCACATTGACCTGTCATATTTTCTTTCACGGTTGGCGATGTAGCCGGCGGGGTACCGAAATCCCTTTGCTGAATAATCAGGTGTCGCTGTAGATAGCGGTGAATCTTCTTTTTTTTTTGCTATTTGCTTTACGTCGCACCGACACAGATAGGTCTTATGGCGACGATGAGACAGGAAAGGACTAGGAATGGGAAGGAAGCGTCCGTAGCCTTAATTAAGGTACAGTCCCAGCATTTGCCTGGTGTGAAAATGGGAAACCACGACAAACCGTCTTCAGGGCTGCCGACAGTGGGGTTCGAACCCACTATCTCCAAATCACTGGATACTGGCCGCACTTAAGCGACTGCACCTATCGAGCTCGGTCGGTGAATCATTAACGGCACAGTTTTCTATCGCAATGATTCTGTACAATGAACACATAAATTTCACTCCAGCTACTATTACACTGTTCACGCAACTAACGAAAAGAAAATATGTGTACCTCACTGCACGAAACACAGCAACTTAACGAGATCTCACAGAAACGAACTAAGACACACACACACACACTACGCAAAATACAGTAGGCCACTTTATAAACCAACAGCAATATACGGAAAGAAATTACGTATAGTTATTACGTGGAAATCCTTTCTTTATAAGACAGACATACATAAACAATGAAATGAGATACACATGCGGTTGTATGCTACACAGTCACGGTGCTCCTGTGATGACGTCACGAGCAGGACAAGGGAAAAATAACATCTACTCCACAACCAGGGGGTGACACTTCATAGGGAGCGTCCGAAGCAGTTCTGAGATGGGCCAATCGATCTCCGCCAACTAATGAAAACTAAAATTCTCTTTCAGAGGGTTAATTTAGAAGGCAGATGTTGGCATTACACATTAAGTTGCGTGGTACAGCAAATTCAAAACACAACACCGTTATCGTTGCGCGCGAAGGGACTTTGGTCGTACGATATGTAATAGTGCTTGTTAGACGAAAATTTGTTGAGATTCTTTCGCTTTGAACGAGATTTTTGATCCAGTTTTTTGAGAGTATGGTGTGAAATTATAATTATGCGCGTTCTTAGTGTGAAGAAATAGTATTATGATCATGAACGTACTTCACATTGAACTACCTAGCTGTTGCGAGTAAACGTCTGTGTGATTGTGCTTCTTACCTGCTGTTTGGAATAAATAAATCAAAATATAAACTGTGTGCATTATGCTGTGTTTTACTTTCATCCTTTCCTTCTCGTGTTTTCCATTCCCATACATAAAAGTCGTGGGAAGGGTTCAACGAACGAACGAAAGAATGAGGTTATGTTAGATCGTGATTTAGGCAAGTATGGGCGTTTTGGGGTTTTATATGAATTGCATTAACATTTTCAGTAATCAATGTTGCATTTATCACTTAATAGATGTAAATTTACTTTAAAATGCGAACGGTGAAACAACGATACAAGCTAGCGTTATAACAGTATTAACCAACATACAAATACGGTAATTGCAATTTTCTTTTCAAGTAAAAGACACAGGAGAAGCTTTAGATACAACTTCCCTACCGAAATACAATCATTATCTCTATCACAATTAAAATTTTAACAAAGTAACAACTATCATCATCGTGTTTACTACGAGGTGCTATCGTGGGATTTATTTCCTTATGTTGGCAGAGAGAAAGTGGCCACTGTAGCTTCCATGAACTGTTTTTTCAGCCAACCTTATACAGGAGTGACGGATCTATTTCTCTTATATGCTCCTTGTCCACAACCAATCTGGGCCACCCGTGAGCGGGATATTGCACTCAGTGCCGCCATTTTGTGAGTTTGCTGCATGGTCTACTTCCCTCAATCTTCAAGTACTTCGTCTCAGAAAACATTGTCAACTGCATTGGTGTACTACTTTATTGAAATTGTGTGCGTGTGTAGAACTAGTACAAATATAATACAGTATTGTGTCTGGGTGAAATAACGAGCCCAAATCAACTTCACGAACAGAACAGAACACTCAGTGCCGCCAGTGCCCTTTTCAGTAAGTGTCTCATACTACGATTGTAGACATTACGGATGTGTTCAACTACAACTCTCCCCACAGTTGTGTATTTTAGTATATAAGAGTGTTACAGTGTGATTTATTACAAGTATTGGAACTGTGTGATATAACAAGCCCATTCACATTTCAAGTAGCGGAAGAAGTGTCTCACACTCTGTAGTTGTCACAAGTAATACATCCTTTCCTAAATTCAGCCTGTTCTACTGACTGTTACAAATCAAATTTGTTCTTCAAGAGTTTGTTTTAAGTGATTAAACAACATTCAAATATCGGGTTTTGTTTCCAAGTGGCTGGTATGTTGTTGTATAAGGCCAATTCTACAGCTTATTCCGCTAAGGAAGCTACGGATTTTCTTCATTGAGGAATTGTGATTTATGTCGTTTTACACTGCGTCCACAACCTCTAAAATATTGTCGGTAATGTTCAAGTTCACTAATGTACATTTGCCAAATGCATAGATCTTAAGTGAGAATATTAGAAGTTAATATTAATCCTTCTCAGTTTCAGCATTCTACATATTTTTAATATTTAAAGTTATTAATTTTCTTAAATTTTATTTTTAATTAAGCATTAAAAATAAATACGCATATAACTAGCTCGCTTTTTAGAAAACTCCCAGCCTTTGCGTTGCAAGTGCCTGCAAGTTGTGTGTAGTAGCAATCTATCATGTACCCTAAATTTGGTGGAATGAGGATTTTTTTTTCTGAAGAGCATCGCAGATGAAGAAATGCGGATGGTAGTTAGACAAAAAATTGCAATATTTAGTGTGTAATTTTAATTACCGGTATTGTTTTGCTGTGTTATTTACCTCTGTGTGCAATTTTATAGTGAGGCTGTGAATGTTGAGTTGTTCATTACTCTGTATGATGCGACATATGGAAGTAGGGTTCAAATTCTTGAGAGGTTTCCATTTAGGATATCTGTATCTTGTTTTATCAGTGTTGTTATGGAGATTCTTCTGTGTCACATCAATACCCCGCAGCAGCTATTTCTGGTATTTTTTTGTGATGATTTAGGTTACAGTAGGCTGTCTCTCTGATTTATTGCTGTGTAAATGATTTTCAGGAGTGAGTGGTGGTGAGATTGCATGGGGTCGAATACTAGTATCTGCAGCCCTGAAAAACGTGTCCGTGCTTTCCCCATTTTATCATTAATTAACCTTAATTAATGCGACTGCATACCTAATCTTAACCCTTTACCTTGGAGTTGTTAGTGCAACAATAAACTGCTGGCAGGAATGGAAGAACAATCTTCAGGAATACATTCTGGCTGTGGAAACTATAAATGGTATTCAGAACAAGTAAACACGGCACATTTCATTATTGTCCCCTATAGTAAAATATACAAAATACAATTGAGCATAGTTTCCTGTATAGCCTACATAGAAATCTGTTCCCTGGCAATGTGTAAGAATCGACAAAATTAGCCACAGGAATGAAGCTTGTATTACCTGTAGGAGAAATTGTAGTATTCATTGTTTGTGCAGTATGTTTACATTTACAGTAAAATATCACAAAGTGACTAATGAGCACTGCAATTGGGTGAAATGAATTCTCTGGGGCACTACTCGAGGTATTCAACATATAAAGTTAAAAATTTCATGATTTTCCCGTATTGAATAGAGAAACACACAATATTAAACAGAAGGAAGGATCCACCTTTCAATACTCCGTTGTTAAGTTGTGATCACTTTGTTAATTTTTTTTAGACATTTATGACTTAATTTTTGCACTGCTTTGCCAATTGGCTGATGATGACACTTCAAATGTGTTGAAACCGGTCTCAAACGAACAAGTTGTAACCTCTATTTGGTTCAACTTAAAATTGAGTATTGAAAGGTGGATCCTTCCTTCTGTTTAATATTGTGTGTATTCAACATAGACAATTTTCGTACCACCTGCGAAAAAATAAAAACTGCTTAACATTTAAACCACTCGTTTGACATGGAACTCCCTGCAAGGGGCTCTCTGTTAAACACCACTTGGTTGTGTCATTGGACATGACATGCATAGAAAAATAAAGAAAAGGCACTTAAGTAAAGTTTGCTGGCATTGTTCGATGAAATGAGCTGATAGCAGTATTGTATAAACTTTTGTCTTCATTTCAACAGAATTTTCTTCATTTTCCATTTCCAGTCTTCTGGGTAGAAATGTGAATCAAGAACCTCCTCAGTTTTTCTCTCTCCACCACTCCTTTCCTTCCTCGAATATTTTTTCTAATTTTACTCCACTCTTCTCTGTACTCTCCTTACCGTATCCATTCACCCCTTTCTGGGCATTCTTCGATGTCATTCTCCTATGACTTTCTCTGTAAATACTTACTGTGGAACTCTATCCTCTTCCATTCTCATCATGTGTCCATACCATTTCAGCTTATGTGTCTCTATCTTGCCTTTCAGTTCAGGGAATCCAATTCACTCCCTCTTTTCTATGTTTCTGACTTTATCCCTTTATGCCCTCCCTATTATTTCTCTAAAGAATTTCATCTTGGCCTCTTGCATTCTGCGTTCATCATGTATTTTTGTTGTCCATGGTGTATAATACATTGGTTGCAAAATTTTCTTGCATTCCGTTGGATGTCCCAGTTACAGACTATACATCTCACACATTGGTAAAACTCATTGGCTTGTTCAAGTCTCTATCCAGTTTCTTAATTTATTTTCCCATCTTCTTCAATTATTCTCCCTGAATACTTGGAGCTTTCCACAACTTCTAATGGTCTTCCATTTACTTCAATATTCCCAATTCCTTCTCTATTACCTCTCGTCACCACTACTATCGTACTCTTTTCTACACTGATTTTCATTCCATATTCCTCCAACTCCTGATTCCTTACATTATCTTGTTCTTGTCCTTCCATTTCATCTTCTCCACATATTACTGTCTTATCTGTAAAGAGTGAGGCCTTTGCCTCCTTGCTTCCCATTTTTTTGTTGTATACTCTTATGGATTTCATAAATGATTGTAATTAAGATTGGAGGGGATAAAACACATCCATTTTGAAGGTCTGTTTCTACTTTGAACCAGTTTGTTTGTCCTATCATAGTATTCATACTACTTACTCACTTTTAGTTCATGGCTTTTATAATATGTTCTTCACCTCTCCCTGCCTTCTTTTTTATCAATGCATCCGAGACCACTTGCCATGGTACACTGACATAAGCCTTCTCAATATCGATAAATATCATCACTGAATCCAGCCTAAATTCCCATCTGTTCTCCGTCACGTTCTTTAGGTTGAACAGATTAAAAACTTTTAAAATTATGTTTACACTGAATATGGAGTATGACACCATATGTAAGTGAAACACAGGTAATAACTGGTGGCAAGAAAAACAGAGTTTGAAGCCTTTTAAATGCCGTGTTATCAGAAGCTCTTGAAGATCATTTTGATAGAACATGTCTCAAATAAAGAGAGAGTGAATAAGTTTAATGAGAGGAGAATGGTTTGAGAGAATTTGATCCTGGGAAGGAAAATTTTGATAGAACACATCTCAAAGAACTGTGAACTTGTTCAGTTAGTTTTGAAGCCGATTGCAAAGGATAAAAATGGTAGGAAGATTCCAGTATATGGACCCCGGTGATCAGAGTGATATGCAGACCATACAGTCACTGAATTTTCAAGAAAGGTCATCTTGTTTTGGTTTCAGTTGCATATAAATCTGTATGTTAGATAGCTATTAATACGATATAAGGTGTCATGTAATATTTTTTTTTGCTGTTGGCTTTACGTTGCACCGACACAGATATGTCTTATGGCGACGATGGCACAGAAAAGGGCTGGGAGTGGGAAGGAAGCGGCCATGGCCTTAATAAAGGTACAGCCCCAGCATTTGCCTGGTGTGAAAATGGGAACCCACGGAAAACCATCTTCAGGACTGCCGACAGTGGGGTTCGAACCCACTATCTCCCGAATACTGGATACTGTCCGCACTTAAGCGACTGCAGCTATCAAGTTATAATCTATAAGCTTCATTTCTGTATTGATTGGTATCACACTATAAAGATAATTTAAAAGTCACCACCTTATCAATACAAGATTTATTTACTTCAAAATTGGTAAATTAGGTCAAGACCGGTTTCGACCCCTAAGGGATCATCTTCAGTTGACACATATATAAAAAAGATATTTACAAAAACATCACATGTAAAATATTAATCTTTCAGTTAATTCAATGTTGGTGGGTACATCTTAGTTTTGAAAGTATGTGTGTGAGATTTATAGGCTCACTATGTCTAAATTATTGCGTATATAGGTCCTATACTTCTTTACATACAGTGTCAAAATTATTACATTCAATATAATTTATCTATTTGATGAAAACAATAGCAAATTGCTTTCTAGAATGGTAAAGTGTGTACATTTTTAGTTTAAAAGTACATGTTGTTTTTTACATGTTGTCATGTTACAATTTATATTACAAAGTATAAAATAAAATAATTCTTGCATTTGTGCACATTGATAATAGTGAGACTATTGTAGGGTCTTCAAAAATATACCGTTGTTTGAGGTATGTCACTGTATATCTGCTTTTTGAATTGTCAATAGCCTGATTACATTCTTATATATAAGTTATGAAATTTCACTTTTTATTGTTCGGTCTAATGGAAGAAACATAGAATAACCTTGTTAATGTAGATTCTTCATGACTAAAATAGTGTATAGTACCTTATTAAAATAGATCCTTAATACTAAAATACAAGTAGGTGGTACCTTCTGTGCTTGTTTTATATATTAAAATAGGGTTTACATTTATTGACATTAGTTCTATGGTTTGTTACCATTTGTAAATTATGGTCTAGTATGAAGGCCAGTTGGAAATATTTGAAGTTAGTCTGATGGGAATAGTTCAATCCCTTGTTTATATTGTTTATTTTTGCCGCTTGTTAGGTACAAGCATGGGATAATCTTGTTAAAATGAACTCTTCATATCTAAAATATTGGTATATGGTAGCTTATTAAAATAAATTTTTGTATTAAAAGTGCAAATTTGTAGTGCTATATGTGCACATTTTTCAAACGTAAGATAGGGTTAACATAGGTTAACAACAGTACTATGGGTTGTTACCGTTTGTGAGATTGTAATCTGATATAACTGGTCAGTTAGAATGTATGAAATGTTTACATAAATAGGACCGGATACATATTTATACTATACTGCTTTCCCTCTTTTTACAAGTGAATTACGTAGTGTAGTATAGTATTTGTTGCAATTTTGTACGCTGCTGCTGTTGTTGGAGTTGTCTTGAGATTCTGTATGTCGTTAAGAAAACATTTTTCTTCTTTTCGCATGTCGTTACCAGTTAAATGGGTGACTATCGTGAAATGGAGTACGTTTGAAATGTCGTGCGTCTTGATAGAGTTGCACGTTTGTTGTGGCGTCGAGGCTTCTATGTGTTGTAAAATAATGTATGTTAAATGTTGAGACCCAGGCAGCCACGCAGAATACACGGTCTATTGTAATCTATTATAATAAGGTACTATATACCATTTTGGTCATGAAGAATCTACATTAACAAGGTTATTCTATGTTTCTTCCATTAGACCGAACTATAAAAAGTGAAATTTCATAACTTATATATAAGAATGTAATCATCCTATTGACATTTCAAAAAGCAGATATACAGTGTCATACCTCAAACAACGGTATATTTTTGAAGACCCTACAATAGTCTCACTATTATCAATGTGCACAAATGCAAGAATTATTTTATTTTATACTTTGTAATATAAATTGTAACATGACAACATGTAAAAAAACAACATGTACTTTTAAACTAAAAATGTACACACTTTACCATTCTAGAAAGCAATTTGCTATTGTTTTCATCAAATAGATAAATTATATTGAATGTAATAATTTTGACACTGTATGTAAAGAAGTATAGGACCTATATATGCAATAATTTAGACATAGTGAGCCTATAAATCTCACACACATACTTTCAAAACTAAGATGTACCCACCAACATTGAATTAACTGAAAGATTAATATTTTACATGTGATGTTTTTGTAAATATCTTTTTTATATATGTGTCAACTGAAGATGATCCCTTAGGGGTCGAAACCGGTCTTGACCTAATTTGTAAGAGGTATATAATTAAATGAGGCCATGGCACTGATTGCAAATAGAGGATTTTCGCGACGTGCCGTTTTTGTATATTCACAGAGGCTTGCAGACTGAACGCTGAATGGCATAACGGACTATAATGATAATTCATGTATATATGTATTAAAAGCCGTAACGATTTTATTTCCGTTAGTGTACGAAGAATAGGATCGTAAAGTTCAGGCAGTTGATTCCTCCTTCCATGCCTGTCCACATTCGTTTAGACTTACGGACCTGCTTTCGTATTCTCTTTCTTTCACCCGGAGAGGTTCCTTCTCACTTATATATCCTCTTTGAGCCAGACATAGCGGGACACAAGGTTCTTAAACACTGCTAAAGGTTGGGCCCAACGCGAAACGAGCTGCTATTGGTTAACGAAATGACGTCACAGTAGGAGCAAAGCAGCCGAGCCCGGAGCGCGCAAATCAGTAAGAATCTCATAATATCAGCTAATATTACAGTTTCTCAGAACTAATTGTAGACCAGACATAAAGATTACTGCAGTTATAAGATAGAAAACGAGTACAGCATAGTAACTTTTCATGATTTCCATTACGAATAAGGCGTAAACGTGACGGCACTCTAACCAACGCTTGGAATTTATTAACATTTCAAAGTTCCTCTATTTAGTTTGAGGAAGGTTACGCGCTTTCAACTCTGTAAACATAAATATTTAGAGATATGAAATCTTTGTCATATTAAATCTTTACAGCAGAAATTCCGTGATGAACTACCGTATGTTAACATACGATATACTGACTCACTTCCGCAGGTATGGAGTTTAAAGCTTAACACATACTGTAACAGCAGCAGAAGTAAGTTTATATTCGAAACCATGCATAGATAGTCCTGGAAAACCTACAGCCTGTTTTCCAGTCTTTGACCGGGTCAGGGATGTAATGAATGAACCACATATAGGCTATTATTACAATGGGGTCGCCACTCCCAAAGTGATTTATTAATGACTGATCAATGCTATGAAATGATAATGGAAAGTGTTGCTGGAATGAAAGATGACAGGGAAAACCGGAGTACCCGGAGAAAAACCTGTCCCGCCTCCACTTTGACCAGCACAAACCTCACATGGAGTGACAGGGATTTGAACCACGGTATCCAGTGGTGAGAAGCCGACGCGCTGCCGTCTGAGCCACGGAGGCTCCGCATAGATAGCACTTCATTAGAACACAGTCCTACCTGTGAGATTAGATGTCATGAAGTGGTTGCTTTTGAAGATGAAATCCACTGTCGTGCCTTTCGCCGGTGAGCTGCTATGGATTTTTCAGTTCTTGTCCGAATGTTCATTTGTCGTATGCGTATAAATATTCTCGTTCTAACATACATTTTTAATAGATATTTCTGGTGGTACAGCGGGGAATTTACTGCTAATTATTTGACACACTTTGCGTATAATATTAGGTATGTGTCATAGTTCAGCACGTCCGTGAGTGTCCCTGAAAATTAACTCAATTTCCTTTATTTGGTTTACCATTCTAACGATGGAACGAGTAGACCTCCCCGAGATAACATTTGCATCCATCCCACAGGGGCTGTACCAGAAGAAATGGAAAGCATTTCCCCAGTGGGACTTCACATTGACCTGTCATATTTTCTTTCACGGTTGGCGATGTAGCCGGCGGGGTACCGAAATCCCTTTGCTGAATAATCAGGTGTCGCTGTAGATAGCGGTGAATCTTCTTTTTTTTTTGCTATTTGCTTTACGTCGCACCGACACAGATAGGTCTTATGGCGACGATGAGACAGGAAAGGACTAGGAATGGGAAGGAAGCGTCCGTAGCCTTAATTAAGGTACAGTCCCAGCATTTGCCTGGTGTGAAAATGGGAAACCACGACAAACCGTCTTCAGGGCTGCCGACAGTGGGGTTCGAACCCACTATCTCCAAATCACTGGATACTGGCCGCACTTAAGCGACTGCACCTATCGAGCTCGGTCGGTGAATCATTAACGGCACAGTTTTCTATCGCAATGATTCTGTACAATGAACACATAAATTTCACTCCAGCTACTATTACACTGTTCACGCAACTAACGAAAAGAAAATATGTGTACCTCACTGCACGAAACACAGCAACTTAACGAGATCTCACAGAAACGAACTAAGACACACACACACACACTACGCAAAATACAGTAGGCCACTTTATAAACCAACAGCAATATACGGAAAGAAATTACGTATAGTTATTACGTGGAAATCCTTTCTTTATAAGACAGACATACATAAACAATGAAATGAGATACACATGCGGTTGTATGCTACACAGTCACGGTGCTCCTGTGATGACGTCACGAGCAGGACGAGGGAAAAATAACATCTACTCCACAACCAGGGGGTGACACTTCATAGGGAGCGTCCGAAGCAGTTCTGAGATGGGCCAATCGATCTCCGCCAACTAATGAAAACTAAAATTCTCTTTCAGAGGGTTAATTTAGAAGGCAGATGTTGGCATTACACATTAAGTTGCGTGGTACAGCAAATTCAAAACACAACACCGTTATCGTTGCGCGCGAAGGGACTTTGGTCGTACGATATGTAATAGTGCTTGTTAGACGAAAATTTGTTGAGATTCTTTCGCTTTGAACGAGATTTTTGATCCAGTTTTTTGAGAGTATGGTGTGAAATTATAATTATGCGCGTTCTTAGTGTGAAGAAATAGTATTATGATCATGAACGTACTTCACATTGAACTACCTAGCTGTTGCGAGTAAACGTCTGTGTGATTGTGCTTCTTACCTGCTGTTTGGAATAAATAAATCAAAATATAAACTGTGTGCATTATGCTGTGTTTTACTTTCATCCTTTCCTTCTCGTGTTTTCCATTCCCATACATAAAAGTCGTGGGAAGGGTTCAACGAACGAACGAAAGAATGAGGTTATGTTAGATCGTGATTTAGGCAAGTATGGGCGTTTTGGGGTTTTATATGAATTGCATTAACATTTTCAGTAATCAATGTTGCATTTATCACTTAATAGATGTAAATTTACTTTAAAATGCGAACGGTGAAACAACGATACAAGCTAGCGTTATAACAGTATTAACCAACATACAAATACGGTAATTGCAATTTTCTTTTCAAGTAAAAGACACAGGAGAAGCTTTAGATACAACTTCCCTACCGAAATACAATCATTATCTCTATCACAATTAAAATTTTAACAAAGTAACAACTATCATCATCGTGTTTACTACGAGGTGCTATCGTGGGATTTATTTCCTTATGTTGGCAGAGAGAAAGTGGCCACTGTAGCTTCCATGAACTGTTTTTTCAGCCAACCTTATACAGGAGTGACGGATCTATTTCTCTTATATGCTCCTTGTCCACAACCAATCTGGGCCACCCGTGAGCGGGATATTGCACTCAGTGCCGCCATTTTGTGAGTTTGCTGCATGGTCTACTTCCCTCAATCTTCAAGTACTTCGTCTCAGAAAACATTGTCAACTGCATTGGTGTACTACTTTATTGAAATTGTGTGCGTGTGTAGAACTAGTACAAATATAATACAGTATTGTGTCTGGGTGAAATAACGAGCCCAAATCAACTTCACGAACAGAACAGAACACTCAGTGCCGCCAGTGCCCTTTTCAGTAAGTGTCTCATACTACGATTGTAGACATTACGGATGTGTTCAACTACAACTCTCCCCACAGTTGTGTATTTTAGTATATAAGAGTGTTACAGTGTGATTTATTACAAGTATTGGAACTGTGTGATATAACAAGCCCATTCACATTTCAAGTAGCGGAAGAAGTGTCTCACACTCTGTAGTTGTCACAAGTAATACATCCTTTCCTAAATTCAGCCTGTTCTACTGACTGTTACAAATCAAATTTGTTCTTCAAGAGTTTGTTTTAAGTGATTAAACAACATTCAAATATCGGGTTTTGTTTCCAAGTGGCTGGTATGTTGTTGTATAAGGCCAATTCTACAGCTTATTCCGCTAAGGAAGCTACGGATTTTCTTCATTGAGGAATTGTGATTTATGTCGTTTTACACTGCGTCCACAACCTCTAAAATATTGTCGGTAATGTTCAAGTTCACTAATGTACATTTGCCAAATGCATAGATCTTAAGTGAGAATATTAGAAGTTAATATTAATCCTTCTCAGTTTCAGCATTCTACATATTTTTAATATTTAAAGTTATTAATTTTCTTAAATTTTATTTTTAATTAAGCATTAAAAATAAATACGCATATAACTAGCTCGCTTTTTAGAAAACTCCCAGCCTTTGCGTTGCAAGTGCCTGCAAGTTGTGTGTAGTAGCAATCTATCATGTACCCTAAATTTGGTGGAATGAGGATTTTTTTTTCTGAAGAGCATCGCATATGAAGAAATGCGGATGGTAGTTAGACAAAAAATTGCAATATTTAGTGTGTAATTTTAATTACCGGTATTGTTTTGCTGTGTTATTTACCTCTGTGTGCAATTTTATAATGAGGCTGTGAATGTTGAGTTGTTCATTACTCTGTATGATGCGACATATGGAAGTAGGGTTCAAATTCTTGAGAGGTTTCCATTTAGGATATCTGTATCTTGTTTTATCAGTGTTGTTATGGAGATTCTTCTGTGTCACATCAATACCCCGCAGCAGCTATTTCTGGTATTTTTTTGTGATGATTTAGGTTACAGTAGGCTGTCTCTCTGATTTATTGCTGTGTAAATGATTTTCAGGAGTGAGTGGTGGTGAGATTGCATGGGGTCGAATACTAGTATCTGCAGCCCTGAAAAACGTGTCCGTGCTTTCCCCATTTTATCATTAATTAACCTTAATTAATGCCACTGCATACCTAATCTTAACCCTTTACCTTGGAGTTGTTAGTGCAACAATAAACTGCTGGCAGGAATGGAAGAACAATCTTCAGGAATACATTCTGGCTGTGGAAACTATAAATGGTATTCAGAACAAGTAAACACGGCACATTTCATTATTGTCCCCTATAGTAAAATATACAAAATACAATTGAGCATAGTTTCCTGTATAGCCTACATAGAAATCTGTTCCCTGGCAATGTGTAAGAATCGACAAAATTAGCCACAGGAACGAAGCTTGTATTACCTGTAGGAGAAATTGTAGTAGTCATTGTTTGTGCAGTATGTTTATATTTACAGTAAAATATCACAAAGTGACTAATGAGCACTGCAATTGGGTGAAATGAATTCTCTGGGGCACTACTCGAGGTATTCAACATATAAAGTTAAAAATTTCATGATTTTCCCGTATTGAATAGAGAAACACACAATATTAAACAGAAGGAAGGATCCACCTTTCAATACTCCGTTGTTAAGTTGTGATCACTTTGTTAATTGTTTTTAGACATTTATGACTTAATTTTTGCACTGCTTTGCCAATTGGCTGATGATGACACTTCAAATGTGTTGAAACCGGTCTCAAACGAACAAGTTGTAACCTCTATTTGGTTCAACTTAAAATTGAGTATTGAAAGGTGGATCCTTCCTTCTGTTTAATATTGTGTGTATTCAACATAGACAATTTTCGTACCACCTGCGAAAAAATAAAAACTGCTTAACATTTAAACCACTTGTTTGACATGGAACTCCCTGCAAGGGGCTCTCTGTTAAACACCACTTGGTTGTGTCATTGGACATGACATGCATAGAAAAATAAAGAAAAGGCACTTAAGTAAAGTTTGCTGGCATTGTTCGATGAAATGAGCTGATAGCAGTATTGTATAAACTTTTGTCTTCATTTCAACAGAATTTTCTTCATTTTCCATTTCCAGTCTTCTGGGTAGAAATGTGAATCAAGAACCTCCTCAGTTTTTCTCTCTCCACCACTCCTTTCCTTCCTCGAATATTTTTTCTAATTTTACTCCACTCTTCTCTGTACTCTCCTTACCGTATCCATTCACCCCTTTCTGGGCATTCTTCGATGTCATTCTCCTATGACTTTCTCTGTAAATACTTACTGTGGAACTCTATCCTCTTCCATTCTCATCATGTGTCCATACCATTTCAGCTTATGTGTCTCTATCTTGCCTTTCAGTTCAGGGAATCCAATTCACTCCCTCTTTTCTATGTTTCTGACTTTATCCCTTTATGCCCTCCCTATTATTTCTCTAAAGAATTTCATCTTGGCCTCTTGCATTCTGCGTTCATCATGTATTTTTTTTGTCCATGGTGTATAATACATTGGTTGCAAAATTTTCTTGCATTCCGTTGGATGTCCCAGTTACAGACTATACATCTCACACATTGGTAAAACTCATTGGCTTGTTCAAGTCTCTATCCAGTTTCTTAATTTATTTTCCCATCTTCTTCAATTATTCTCCCTGAATACTTGGAGCTTTCCACAACTTCTAATGGTCTTCCATTTACTTCAATATTCCCAATTCCTTCTCTATTACCTCTCGTCACCACTACTATCGTACTCTTTTCTACACTGATTTTCATTCCATATTCCTCCAACTCCTGATTCCTTACATTATCTTGTTCTTGTCCTTCCATTTCATCTTCTCCACATATTACTGTCTTATCTGTAAAGAGTGAGGCCTTTGCCTCCTTGCTTCCCATTTTTTTGTTGTATACTCTTATGGATTTCATAAATGATTGTAATTAAGATTGGAGGGGATAAAACACATCCATTTTGAAGGTCTGTTTCTACTTTGAACCAGTTTGTTTGTCCTATCATAGTATTCATACTACTTACTCACTTTTAGTTCATGGCTTTTATAATATGTTCTTCACCTCTCCCTGCCTTCTTTTTTATCAATGCATCCGAGACCACTTGCCATGGTACACTGACATATGCCTTCTCAATATCGATAAATATCATCACTGAATCCAGCCTAAATTCCCATCTGTTCTCCGTCACGTTCTTTAGGTTGAACAGATTAAAAACTTTTAAAATTATGTTTACACTGAATATGGAGTATGACACCATATGTAAGTGAAACACAGATAATAACTGGTGGCAAGAAAAACAGAGTTTGAAGCCTTTTAAATGCCGTGTTATCAGAAGCTCTTGAAGATCATTTTGATAGAACATGTCTCAAATAAAGAGAGAGTGAATAAGTTTAATGAGAGGAGAATGGTTTGAGAGAATTTGATCCTGGGAAGGAAAATTTTGATAGAACACATCTCAAAGAACTGTGAACTTGTTCAGTTAGTTTTGAAGCCGATTGCAAAGGATAAAAATGGTAGGAAGATTCCAGTATATGGACCCCGGTGATCAGAGTGATATGCAGACCATACAGTCACTGAATTTTCAAGAAAGGTCATCTTGTTTTGGTTTCAGTTGCATATAAATCTGTATGTTAGATAGCTATTAATACGATATAAGGTGTCATGTAATATTTTTTTTTGCTGTTGGCTTTACGTTGCACCGACACAGATATGTCTTATGGCGACGATGGCACAGAAAAGGGCTGGGAGTGGGAAGGAAGCGGCCATGGCCTTAATAAAGGTACAGCCCCAGCATTTGCCTGGTGTGAAAATGGGAACCCACGGAAAACCATCTTCAGGACTGCCGACAGTGGGGTTCGAACCCACTATCTCCCGAATACTGGATACTGTCCGCACTTAAGCGACTGCAGCTATCAAGTTATAATCTATAAGCTTCATTTCTGTATTGATTGGTATCACACTATAAAGATAATTTAAAAGTCACCACCTTATCAATACAAGATTTATTTACTTCAAAATTGGTAAATTAGGTCAAGACCGGTTTCGACCCCTAAGGGATCATCTTCAGTTGACACATATATAAAAAAGATATTTACAAAAACATCACATGTAAAATATTAATCTTTCAGTTAATTCAATGTTGTTGGGTACATCTTAGTTTTGAAAGTATGTGTGTGAGATTTATAGGCTCACTATGTCTAAATTATTGCGTATATAGGTCCTATACTTCTTTACATACAGTGTCAAAATTATTACATTCAATATAATTTATCTATTTGATGAAAACAATAGCAAATTGCTTTCTAGAATGGTAAAGTGTGTACATTTTTAGTTTAAAAGTACATGTTGTTTTTTACATGTTGTCATGTTACAATTTATATTACAAAGTATAAAATAAAATAATTCTTGCATTTGTGCACATTGATAATAGTGAGACTATTGTAGGGTCTTCAAAAATATACCGTTGTTTGAGGTATGTCACTGTATATCTGCTTTTTGAAATGTCAATAGCCTGATTACATTCTTATATATAAGTTATGACATTTCACTTTTTATTGTTCGGTCTAATGGAAGAAACATAGAATAACCTTGTTAATGTAGATTCTTCATGACTAAAATAGTGTATAGTACCTTATTAAAATAGATCCTTAATACTAAAATACAAGTAGGTGGTACCTTCTGTGCTTGTTTTATATATTAAAATAGGGTTTACATTTATTGACAATAGTTCTATGGTTTGTTACCATTTGTAAATTATGGTCTAGTATGAAGGCCAGTTGGAAATATTTGAAGTTAGTCTGATGGGAATAGTTCAATCCCTTGTTTATATTGTTTATTTTTGCCGCTTGTTAGGTACAAGCATGGGATAATCTTGTTAAAATGAACTCTTCATATCTAAAATATTGGTATATGGTAGCTTATTAAAATAAATTTTTGCATTAAAAGTGCAAATTTGTAGTGCTATATGTGCACATTTTTCAAACGTAAGATAGGGTTAACATAGGTTAACAACAGTACTATGGGTTGTTACCGTTTGTGAGATTGTAATCTGATATAACTGGTCAGTTAGAATGTATGAAATGTTTACATAAATAGGACCGGATACATATTTATACTATACTGCTTTCCCTCTTTTTACAAGTGAATTACGTAGTGTAGTATAGTATTTGTTGCAATTTTGTACGCTGCTGCTGTTGTTGGAGTTATCTTGAGATTCTGTATGTCGTTAAGAAAACATTTTTCTTCTTTTCGCATGTCGTTACCAGTTAAATGGGTGACTATCGTGAAATGGAGTACGTTTGAAATGTCGTGCGTCTTGATAGAGTTGCACGTTTGTTGTGGCGTCGAGGCTTCTATGTGTTGTAAAATAATGTATGTTAAATGTTGAGACCCAGGCAGCCACGCAGAATACACGGTCTATTGTAATCTATTATAATAAGGTACTATATACCATTTTAGTCATGAAGAATCTACATTAACAAGATTATTCTATGTTTCTTCCATTAGACCGAACTATAAAAAGTGAAATTTCATAACTTATATATAAGAATGTAATCATCCTATTGACATTTCAAAAAGCAGATACACAGTGTCATACCTCAAACAATGGTATATTTTTGAAGACCCTACAATAGTCTCACTATTATCAATGTGCACAAATGCAAGAATTATTTTATTTTATACTTTGTAATATAAATTGTAACATGACAACATGTAAAAAAACAACATGTACTTTAAAACTAAAAATGTACACACTTTACCATTCTAGAAAGCAATTTGCTATTGTTTTCATCAAATAGATAAATTATATTGAATGTAATAATTTTGACACTGTATGTAAAGAAGTATAGGACCTATATATGCAATAATTTAGACATAGTGAGCCTATAAATCTCACACACATACTTTCAAAACTAAGATGTACCCACCAACATTGAATTAACTGAAAGATTAATATTTTACATGTGATGTTTTTGTAAATATCTTTTTTATATATGTGTCAACTGAAGATGATCCCTTAGGGGTCGAAACCGGTCTTGACCTAATTTACCAATTTTGAAGTAAATAAATCTTGTATTGATAAGGTGGTGACTTTTAAATTATCTTTATAGTACAGCTATCAAGCTCGGTCCTGTAATACCAGGGGTCCTTTGACTATGATCTTGATATCGACAGATAAGTTAAATTATATTTCCTATGGAAGTGATCACTGTTTTAGAAATCATATAAAACTGCAGGTCCTTAGCTTTGATTGAAGTATCAGTCAGAAAACTTGAGGTCCTATAGGTATGATCATAATATCAACTGTCATGTAAAATTTCGGGTTTTTTGGTATGATCATTATATTGATGTTCATATAAAATGACACAATTGTTGCTTAGTTTGTTGACAAACACCATAAGTATCAATGACATCAATAAGGTAATATATTTTTCTGGCTTATGTTTCAGTGTATGGTCAGTGGAAGTAATCAACCATACCAGTACCTTTTAACTACTTCAGTTTGCAGTGCAAAATGGACCTGGAAGCAAAAATCAAAGAGGAACCAGCCTGGCTTGAAGGAAAAATAACTGCATCACTTGTAAGTCTCATTCCAGATAACTTTATAGAGGTCAGAAATAAACCCTTAATAGCTGAATAAGTTTGGCGGGGGCATAATTTTCTATGTGCTTCCTCAGTATTAACACCAGCAGTCACCAATTGCTGAATGAGCATCTATGCGTAGTACAACTCTGTTTTGCTTATTTGTCTGGGAATACACCACAACGCACTACACAAAGCTGCCAACTCTTAGGAACTTAAGGTTGGGCTTGGATTAGTCTGTACTTTTTACTGTCAGTATCGAAATTACTTTGGTTTAGGGGTTGCACTTTTTTATTTTTCCCCTCTGATTAAAATAGAGGATGGTTGGCCAATTGTACTTTAAAAAACTAATATCCTCCTAAACTACTGCACCAGTATTAGCACCACATGTTAAAAATTATTACTCCTACCATAATTAGTGTAGAAGAAGTTAAATCACAAATCTTTCATTAGTGTTTTTGAGCCTGGATACACCAGTCTGCTAAACGAAATGTCAACACAGGTGTGATTATTCTGGGTTACCCTCACATCCACAATGTGCTGGAAGATATTATTATGTGTTTTAAGGAACGAGCAGATTTGCCTATGACATACGAGGGATGACATAGCTCAAAATCTGAATGTACGTTCTCTCAAAATAAGTATTTTGCTCAGATGTTGAATTCTTCTAGAATGACAGAATAGTGATTAGTTCATTTTATCGTGGTTTCCCATTTTCACACCAGGCAAATGCTGGGGCTGTGCCTTAATTAAGGCCACGGCTGCTTCCTTCCAACTCTTAGGCCTTTCCTATCCTATCGTCGCCATAAGACCTATCTGTGTCGGTGCGACATAAAGCCCCTAACAAAAAAAATATTTCATTTTATTCCTCAAATACAGGTCAGATTCTATGTTATATAGAGAACCATGTCTAAGGGCTCTAGAATGTATGATTTCTGAGAATGATTTCTTTTATCTGCCCCTTCTTAGTGGGCTCTGACACTTTAAGGAATTAAGGCACATTAAACAGATTTTTTTTCTTTCCTCTTTGTCATTATTTCCCTGTCCTTTTTGTGCATCCTTTTCATCCATTCCTTAGTTCAGCTACTCTTCTCTTCTGTATAGAATGTGTTAAGTTGGCATATTCTAGAACTTGTTACTTTAATTCACTTTTAGTTACTTAATTTACATGAGAACGTAAGCTTTTAATCACAGTCCCCCCTGTAATGCTGACAAGGTTTTATGAATCTAAGAATGAAATTTAAATGTCCCGTAGTAGATCATAAAAGATCTTCTGAAACTGCAGATATTAACTCCAACACTGCTGAGAATGAGATTTTAAAGGAAAAGGTTCGTTTACTGGAATCGAAAGTACCGGTACCAGTAAACACTCACAACACAGGTGGCTCCGAGAATTCTAGTGCGTGGTGTCAAGTTGCTTCAGATTCTAGGAGGAAAAGTGTACAGTTTAATAAGGACAACTTTGTAATTGACACAAAAAATAGATTTTCATCCCTGAGGGAAGTAAGCGATACGCAAGGTATCCGTATAGGAAGCAGTCAAACGTATAGCGCAAAATCCGTTACGAGAAGCGGCAAAGTTAGGCCTGAAATCCCACACAGTGCACCGGCGAAAGTATCGAACGTTCTTATATTTGGTGATAGCCAGGCGAGGGGAATTGCGGAGAAAATGGTCAATGAAGATATTGCAGCATTGGCAGTCATCTATCCTGGGGCCCCAATGAAGAAGGTATTGGAAAACACGGAGCAGGCGGCAAGAAATCTCGGAAGTCGTGATGCAGTAGTGATCATCGGCGGGACGAACGACGTAGCTCACAACGACGCTAAGAATGTTATTTCTGAACTTAAATGTACACTAGGTAAGCTGACTCACACTAACATCTTTGTAGTGAACGTGCCCCACAGGCATGATTTGATTAGAGACTCGTGTGTGGACATTGAAGTGGACAAAGTTAATACAGATATGGTTAAAATTTGTAAACATTTTCGTAATACACAGGTAATTGATAGCAGCAGTTTCGAGAGACACTGTTACACAAAGCATGGCCTTCATCTAAACAATTCAGGTAAACGAAAGATAGCAAATATTGTTCTAGATTTTATTAATCATAAGATATGTACTGTAAAAAAGGCAACTCCCTTGAGTTATAATAGTGACCAGGAAAACTAGTAGAAAGAGCCAGCTGTACTTCAAGCTGGCTCAGCCAACTAGTAAATGAAACTCAGGAAAGTAAGGAATTTCAAGTTACCCAATTACAACAGTCAATTTTTAGGGAGGAAGGGGGTCTGAGATTGCTCTTGGTAAACTGTCAGAGTGTAGTAAATAAACAATTAAAATTCGGTACATTGATGGAATCTTATGAGACTGATGTGGTGATAGGAGTAGAATCATGGTTGAGAGAAGGGGTGGGTAATAGAGAATTATTTCCAGAAGGGTACACAGTCTATCGTAGAGACCGAGGAGATAAAAAGGGAGGGGGGTGTTTATTCTGGTGAAGGAAACATATTGTTCACATGAATGGTTTACCGATGAAAGGGATGAAATATTAGGGATAAAATTAATTTGTGATAATATGGAGGAGGTGGGAATTATAGGAACATACAGGCCAGGAAGAGAGGAAAGAGACAAGGAAATATTTGAGAAAATAATAGATTATACTCATAAAAACAATAATAATGATGTGGTAATAATTGGGGGAGATCTAAACTTGCCTGAGGTTGAATGGAATGGGGCTGCAAGTGAAGCCCATGAACAGAAACTGGCAAATAAGTTAATTTGGGAGGGAGGATTTACACAAGTAGTACAAGAACCGACTCGTCTCAATAACTTACTAGATGTATTCTTGGTTAAACCATGGGAAATTGTTGATAAAACTGAGGTAATTGAAGGAATAGGTGACCATAAGGCTGTAATAATGGATGTAGGACTGGTACCAAAAAGGCTTAATAAGAGGGTCACAGAAGGCTAGAAATTGTACAGAAAAACTAAAGTTGATGAATTTGGGATTTACCTTAAATCACAATTCAGTTCTTGGATAAGAGAAGGGAGTAATGTGGATACACTTTGGGCTAAATTCAATGGAATCGTTTGGGAAGGAGAGAAGAGATTTGTACCTGTTAAGAAGGGTAAAATGACCTCAAACCCTGTTTATTATACAAGGGAAATAAGAAAATTAAAAAGAAAATGTAGAATAGTAAACAGGAAAATCAAAGAAGGTAGGGAGAGTAGAAAAAGTAGAAAACGGCTAATGAGGGAACTGAATAGAGTAAAAAAGGAAGCAAAAGAGAATTATATGAATGGCATTCTTCAAGAGCATAATGACCACAAAAGGAAATGGAAAAAGCTGTATTCATATATCAGGAATCAAAAAGGAAATGGAATCCAAATTCCTACAATGGTGGGAGAAGGAGGTGAACACTATTTAACAGATACTGAGAAAGCAAACCTCTTTAGTAGGGAATTTAGAGATTCAGTAGATGATTGTCAGGAGTTGGACACCGAAATAGAAGTTACAGAGGGAGAGACACAGAGGGAAACAAGAAGCTTCTCGTTCACAAATGAAGATATTTTCAGAGAAATCCAACTACTTCAGCAAGGAAAAGCAGCAGGAAGTGATCAAATTACTGGGGAGGTGATAAAGACAATGGGGTGGTACATAGTGCCTTATTTAAGATTTCTCTATGACTATGTCATAAATAATAGTGTAATACCAAAGAAATGGAAAGAATCTATAATAATACCAATTTATAAAGGAAAGGGTGATAAAAGGAAACCAGAGAACTACAGACCAATCAGCCTGACCAGTATAGTTTGTAAAATACTTGAGAGTTTAATATCAAAGTACATCAGAGGGATATGTGATGATAAAAATTGGTTCATGAGGAGCCAGTATGGATTTAGAAAGAAATTTTCTTGTGAGGCACAACTGGTGGGATTTCAGCAGGACATATCAGATCAATTGGATTCAGGAGGCCAGTTAGATTGCATAGCCATAGATCTTTCCAAAGCCTTTCATACAGTGGAACATGGAATATTATTAAAGAAATTGGAGGGAATAGGATTGGACGTAAGGGTTACACGTTGGGTAAAAACATTTCTAAATTCAAGGGTTCAGAAAGTCAGAGTAGGAATTAACGTATCGCAGGAAGAGAAAGTTTGGAAGGGAATTGCACAGGGTAGTATAATCGGTCCGTTACTTTTCTTAATATACGTAAATGATTTAGGGAACAATATAACATCAAAAATAAGATTGTATGCAGATGATATAATTGTTTACAGGGAAATAAATACCATTGAGGATTGCTCAGAATTACAAAGGGACCTTGAGAGTATCCAACAATGGGTTGAAGAGAATAACATGAAAGTTAATGGAGGCAAATCAACTGTTACAACATTTACAAACAGGAGTTTTAAAACTGAATTTGAATATACTTTGGATGGGGTAGTTATCCCAAAAGATGGCAAGTGCAAATACTTAGGTGTAAGATTTGAAAGTAATTTGCATTGGAAGAGTCATGTGGATGACATTGTTGGGAAAGCATACAGATCGTTACATGTCATAATGAGGCTACTTAAAGGATGCAACAAAGAATTAAAAGAGAAAAGTTACTAAAGTATGGTTCATCCATTATTGGAATATGCAAACAGTGTTTGGGATCCTCACCAAGAATACCTAATAAAAGAAATAGATAGTGTGCAGAGGAAAGCAGCAAGATTTGTAACAGGGGATTTCAGGAGAAAGAGTAGTGTATCAGAAATGTTAAAGAAACTAGGGTGGGAAACTTTAAGTAAGAGAAGGGAGAAAACTAGACTTATAGGTTTATATAGAGCCTATACAGGAGAAGCAGCATGGGGAGATATCCGTGAGAGGCTTCATTTGGATAATAATTATATCGGCAGGACTGACCACAAATATAAAATTAGAAGGAATTTTAGCAGAAGCGATTGGGGTTAAATTTTCATTTATTGGGAAGGGTGTGAAGGAGTGGAACAGTTTACCAGGGGTAGTGTTTGATCCTTTTCCAAAATCTGTACAGATATTCAAGAAGAGAATAAACAGCAACAGAGAAAATAAATGAAATGTTAGAGGGCATTCGACCAGTGCAGGTTAATGTAAATAAAGAATGTGTGTGAATAAAATAATTCCATCCCCTGGTCTAAGGAGTTTGGACAGCCAAAGTAGGGGACTGCCTGTAGGGGTGAAGTACAGTGGGGACTTCGAGGGCCCTGGGACCGCTACGGTAGCTGTGAAGGCCCTTCAGGAACTCTGAAAAGTGGCGATAAAAGGGGCTCTGGTTAAGACGCAGCAGGTCGTTATGCTACTTAGGTTGCAGAATGGGTTAACAAAAAGTAAATAAATGCAATGTAAATTTTAATCTTATACCAGTTGTACAGTATCATTTGAAGTAATTCCACATACTGTATATCAGATGACTATATTTGCAAGTAGTACAGGAGATATTATTATAAGTAGAATTTTGTAAACAATGTAAATTTATTAAGGATGAGCTGTGTGTTTAATAGAAAAAATTGTTAGCGTAAATTATATAATATTGTATTATAAGAAAATTTTATTCTCTTGTTAAATTAATATTTAGTGCTTGACAATAATGTATTTTAGTGTACCATTTGCCACCGAGGTAAACACCTCATTTGCAAATAAAGAGATTTTGATTTGATTTGATTCTCCACTGACGGTGTCCTCATCCCCTCAGCTCCTCACAGAACACTAGATAACATGCTTATAGTAGTGCAATATTTCATTTCTAGCTGCTTTGACTTTGGGTTACATCACATCTTTCACTGTTATATGACTGTGATAAGTCTGCTTCTTTCATGTTTATGTTTTTTTATTTTACACTTGGAAGCATTGAAATTTGCTGTTTCAAACAGAACTGTATTAATGTTTTATGTAGCCACTGTGATCTCATCAAAACCATAGTCTAGAATGTGATTCCATTATTTCAAATAATTTTAATCTGTCTATAAACAAACTCTATGCCGAGAACAAGAAATCATTTAGAAATGTAACGCTTCTAATTGGTTCAGACAACTTTTATCATTTGATTGATATGATTGTTCATATGAAAACAGTTCATAAAATTCTGTGTGAGATAGCCCCCATTCCATCTCTGGTATTATATCTTCTGGTATGGCTAGAAAACGTTTGGCATTTTATATTTTGTTCTCAGTCTCATCCTTCCTCTGACATAAGGAGTGAGCAAGAATAGTAACACCATTCTCAGTACAGCCTTTGGTTAATCCTCTGCTGGTAGAAATCCTCCTTAAACATTAGTGAAACTCTGAAAGTAACTGTAATACTGGAAATTAATGAATTAAGATGCTCATTTGTTGGTGACTGTATTTGTAGATGTGTGTTATGAGCATACCTAATATTTCTTATTTTCAACAGGAAAATTTTGAACATGTATCAGAAGTGATAGCTCTGAAAGAAGAAGTTAAATCAGAGTTAACCGAGCCAGAGTCATCGCAGGAAGACTCTCTTGAGGTAGTGTATATAATTTGATAATCCATCGTCAGATAATGGAAATGGGTAGAAAATAGCTCAACAGATACCAGGGTTTGATCCATCTTTTTGGTGCACATGATTGATAGTCCTACCGATAATATACTTTTGTTATGAGATTGACTATTTACATATCTAGTTTTAACTTTTCCTTCAAGATGTTCCACGATCTTGCGTTATAAATTGTGTAGCAGTTAGGATTATTCCAAAGAACTCTACTCTATGTCATTTGGTAGCTGGTATCATTCCTACTAATACTTTTGAATTCGTTAATTAGTATTGAACACAAAGTAGCTGAAAGGTA
This sequence comes from Anabrus simplex, assembly GCF_040414725.1. Classification (NCBI taxonomy): domain Eukaryota; kingdom Metazoa; phylum Arthropoda; class Insecta; order Orthoptera; family Tettigoniidae; genus Anabrus; species Anabrus simplex. The sequence goes on along the minus strand of NC_090279.1, from coordinate 53,170,642 downwards.
CATTCTTTTGTTACTGTTACAGAGTATTTTCCTAGTCGTTTCCAAATGAAACACCTTTGTTATCTTATTGATTATATTAATTATTGTTTTCTAAATAATACAGTAATTTATTGATACAAGTTGCAGGTGATATGCTTGTTTACTGTGATTATTCGCTTGTATACTACACACATTGTAGCCATCTCTTGGCAAGTGAAAAATATTCTTTTTCTCCCTAATGTGGTCTGTGATGGTACTAGTCCAATGTGACTTATAATATTTGTACCGGGAGGTGCACCTCAACCCCACACATTGAAAAGAAACGCCTTAGGGAACACTATCTATCGAACAAAACTTGAAACCACTAATGCATAAAGTTGGGACATTGATCAGAAGATGTCACTACTGAATAACTGAGTATGTTATTTTAGCGTTTCCTAAACTGACTGGATTTGTTTGTTTTGTTTTGGTGTACATCAAAAAGTTTGAATTTTTCTCCATAGATGTCCCCACACAAAGCTACGGTCATGCACTCTGGTGCAAGGTGGAATAATTACTGATTTAAAGAAGTTTTGGGTTTATAAGTTTTTTCAACTAAATTTACTTTCATTTATTTTGATACTTCAATGTTTTGCAACACTTCCTTCTCATCTCGCCAGCTTTGAAGTCTGGCCAATCACAAATTTTCTGTATTTATTTTTCAGCCAATCATAAGCTTCTTGTAACTTTTTGAGTATCAAATAAAATGAGAGGGTGTGGTCAGATTTTGCCCAGAGCCTTTTCGAACTCTCCCGTCGGGTATAAAAGCCGCGACTTTTTCTAGTTACCTTGTTTTATTCTCGTCAAATTTCTGAGTGTGTGTTAAGACAGGAGGCCTAATTTTTCGGCAAGAAGTACATCAGCCAAGGTAATGGCCACCAGTTATCTATATCTGTAGCTATCTCCTTAAACTCACAGGAGGGGAAGCTTCTAATGTTTAACTATGTAACCATCTGTTTTCAAAAATGTAAGCTTTCATTCTGCTAATGTAAAATTTCATACAGACTTAAACTGTAAATTGGGGATAGAGTGTGTGTTACCCTCTCGAATTCCCCTTCAGTTTATCTTGAGGTGACTACGATTTTGTAACCTTTTTCTTCTGTAAATCACTCATTAACTTCTCTTTTGAGTCACCTCAGTTGTGTAGAATTAGCCTCTGCATCATTGGGCCACAAGCCCAAGTAGGGTTTCAAAAGTTGGTTTTCAAGGAGTGCAAGTTTACGACTGCATACATTTTGAGTTTGGACCAGTAATATAACCTGTTGTTCTCTTCAATGAAGGCCCAGTAGTATGGGTACTAGATATCGCTGTGTAAAGGAATTGTAGGTTGTGCCTAGAGATGCCAGAAATTGTATAGTTTTGTGTAATGTTTCCTTGAGTAGGCTGTAAGGAATTGGGAGCACAGCATCCTTGGTTGAATTTAAGAGCATGTAAACTCTTGTCTGATATTGGTGCAATTTTCAGTCGGGCCTTTGGAAGGCCGTATGTGTAACGTTTGGTGCAAGGTGCTCTGGAACTGTGTCTTGGGAGATATCTCTCGTTATCTAACCAAACACAACATTTGTGACGTTGTAAACTTGTAAATTGGAGCTGGAAGCTCAAAACTTGTAATTTACAACACTTGGATTTCTATTCTTGTTTGCTATTTTGTACCTGATATTTTGTTCCTTGACCTTGTGAAGAATTTTGTTAAATTTGAGATCTGAAAAGAAATATAAACTTTGTTTTAAAGTTTAAATTAATCTTTGATATCGTAGATAGACCCATTAATGCTGACACCTTCTTTCACCTCTCTGCGTTCCACAGATAATCTCGGAACAATATTACTTAAACATGCAATGAATAAATAAGACATTGAAGAGTTATCTTGCCTTTGTGTTTCATACTTCGTAAGGGATAGTGTTTGTGAATAGACCTTGTAAGTTCACCATTACTCACCTGAACATTCGTTACATGAATAATTCATCACTACCAGGATGCACATTTGATCACTGTCATCGTCCACTTCATAGCATGCGTGTCATCTTCTTTTACTATCACCATGTTGCTACGGGGTATTTCATTGCCCATTTATTGAGATATTCATTTCACCATCTCATTGAGGAGATCTGGGTTAGCTGCTGAAAATATAGCCATGTGGGCAAGGTTGTGATGAGAGAGGAAGTATAATCATGACCAGAGAGTGTAGTAATTGGCTCTCCTTTAAGGAAAGGGGATGTAGTTAGGTAAGAAGTGTTAAAAGGTTCATCATTTAGCTTTGGTGAGTGGATGTATGTGTTTCAAGAATGGTACATTCTTTGTTGGTGAAGCGATAAGAATCCATCACTTCTCTGGGGTGTTAAATCAGACTCATGACAGCTGCTTCCTAGATTCCACCAAAGTGTGGTGTTGCAGGAGGGATGAAATGCCACATCAGTCCCATGCCTGCAGTTGTGCGAAGAGTTGGTTTTCTGAGGGTTATTTTGCAGGAAGGCCTTGATTTCTGTAGCTGCTCCATTGAAGTTTGTGCCATTATTGCTGTAAATGTTTAGGGGTTGAATTCTATGAGAACTAAGTTGATAAAGTGCGGAGAGAAATGTTGTTGTGGTGAGATCGGGTATCATGTCTAAGTAGAGAGCCTTATTAGCTAGCAGTCTGGTCTTGTTTGATTTCACACAATTTTTTATTAGATTTGGGCCAGCATAGTCTGTTCTAGTTTTAAGGAAGGGGTATGGCGGGGTTAAAGGCACCATTTTGGTATTTCTCATTAATTATTCCTCTATGTAACCCTTTGCATAGAGTAATCAGGATCCTGATTTTTATTCCCGCAGGCGTGAGATCACGGCTGATGATGCGTATGCAATGGGCGAAACATAAAGTAGTATGACACGATGTAACACCTGAGATGTGTATGAGTGTGGCTTCTTTCTGTTCCCCTTTCTGAAGAGATCCTAAACTTATCTCTCAGAGCGTTGAGTGCCAGGATGAAGTAGTCCAAGGTGTTCTGCCATCATAATTATATTTGTGAGGTGATACAGAATTTCTAATATTTCCAGTCCGCTAGTATTGGAGTATTGTGCAGTCATCCACTGACAAGAAGATGGCCTTCTTGATCTATGGATTAATAGTCTTTATATGAGTTGTTAGTTTCCTGCACAACATTAATATAATATTTGTGTGAAGGGTTCAACTCCGATACAAACAGTGGACTTTAATTTCACTCCGTTGGTTGTTTACAACAATCTCAGATAATTATATGTTACAAATCTCATGACTGGTCCATATTGAAATGTACATTAATTCAACGAGGTTACAAAAGTTTATTGAAATCCTCGTATTCAATACACATTGGGTTCTTAAAATTAAGAATTTCATCTTTTCATACTAATTTAAGGGGACATGTTTCGCCCATTGCATGTGCATCATCAGCCGTGATCTCATGCCTAAGGGATTAAAATCACGATCCTGATTACTCTAGTCAAAGTGTTACATAGAGGACCGTGTGTTATAAAAAGGAGGAAACTTAGTCCCATGCCTGCAGTTGTGTGAAGAGTTGGTTTTCTGAAGGTTGTTTTACAGATATGTCTTGATTTATTTAGCTACTCTGAAGAAGTTTGTGCCATTATCGCTGTAAATGTTCAGCATACAGCCAACAGCGCATAAGCTCAATGCTCTGCCCATCTCCTCTCCTTCGCCACACCCCCTTCCCTCAATACCACACAGATACAATACAAGAAGTGCAAGTGTCATTTGTTCTGACGCTACAAAGGCAACTAGTTCATACCAGAAAGGTTGACGGTGTAGGTAAATGTATACACAGTGTTTTTCACAAAATTTAACCCTTTTTTCTCTGATCTTAAATATCGTTCTACCCTCCTCTCATTACTGATTCTTCATTACACATCCCTCAGTAGTCGGTTTCAACATTGAAGCTGTAGCCACTTCAAGCATGAGTGTCTCCACTTGACTAATTCGACAAAAGGAGGTTACCACATCAACTAGTAAAAACATACACAGCAACACACGGTCATGAACCTTTTTTCACTTCAACGAAAATAAAAAGTGAGTGGCCTCCCCATACAAATATGGGTTTGATGCTGCTTGTTGTTTTAAGGGGCCTAACATCGAAGGTCATCGGCCCAAATAAGGGTTTAACAGGGTGTCCACCTGCATGGATAACCGCAAATCAGGGAATGTCAGAGAATTCGATTAATAGCGGGAAAACCAGGAAATGTCAGGGAATTCAGAAAATATCTGGAAATTCGTTCCTCGGCCAGATAAAATGGACATACCTTATTTATCCCTTAATAGAAGCACATTTTTAAATTTTTATAACACTAATCTTGGGTAGGCTTATGTCTTTTATGCCAGGAATAAATTGTAAAGGAAACTGAATAAACATTCAAACAAAACCAAGTGTGATATTGAATGTGAATTAACCAATAGCTTCAGTAGCTATATGGGTAGCCTATAGCGCTCTGATCGGTTGATCCAATTTTCAATGTTTTGATTTGCTTACTATTGTATATTCTGTGTTGTTGCTGAACGGAGAGGCCTATATTGCGTTTTCAGCTTTCTAATAGCTTAAATATATGGCTTCCACAGCGAAATATGCACATAGACAACAGATGACTCTGTTTGTTTACTATGTAATGATGTTTGCGATAGTCACTACCTCGTAAAATGTAAAAAGAGACAAAAAACACTGACTGAATGCAGGTAAGTGTGAAAATCACTTGAACTTAATACTCATTCAAGTGCTCATTGCTATTGCGATTATTATTATTATTATTATTATTATTATTATTATTACAATTATCAAATGTGCTGATGTAGGTAAACCTTGTGTAAATGCGTAATGCATCGTGACACCATTTGGGCCGCACCATGTTGAGTTTCTAACCTATCTGATGAAATGGTTCGTCATGGACGTGGGTGAGTGAGGCTCCTCAGTAATCAAGTGATTTGAAGGTGTTATACAGCAGTGGAAGTGATAAAAACTTGTGGCAGTGTTACGTTTGTATTTATGAATCATACCAACACATTTTTTTGGTATTGTTCTTTTTCTTCCAAATTTGCATTGTAAACAAAATGGGCCACCAAAACAACAGACTTAACCCCTCAGCGTCGCAGCCGTTTAAAGAGCTTCCTACCCCGCGGCCGGATGAGATTTCAACTACGCACAACTGAAATACATTGATTCACTTAAAGCGTTACTACTAGTATAAGAGTAGCCCGATATTCACGAAATTTGGAATTCTTTATGGTAGAACTATGTACATGAAGATAATTACATAATTGTTTCCCATTTCCTTAGTAATTTAGTTCCGTGTGATAGAGTTCGAAGCACTCTTCGAGACAGAGACCCAAGGCACACTCCTGGCAGCAGTACACCGATGTCTTCTTTTCACCGTGTTTTGAACACGCGATACAACGTCTCTGAGGTTTGGATTTCTCACTTTTGGGTGCTAATTTCCTCATAAAATGTATTTTCTGCAACCTTGGAACTGTATTATCTGATGCGCGCCGGCCTTGAATATTTCGTTTCCCTCCCGATAAGCATATTTTGTACTACGTAAACAAACCTTCCATCAGCTGATACTGATAAGATAACTGCTCAGTGTTTGTCCCTGTGACTTGTCTAAATATTATTGGAGAATCTAGGAATCATAATTCACTGTTGAAAACTTCCCTTTGAACTGTATGCTTATCTATAGTCTGCTACACGAAATTTCCAAGTACTGGTTCCTCCTCATCGTCACTCTCATCATTTACCACTGCATCGGCCACAGCCTCATCATCTATTTCATTATCACTACTGCTAATACTTCCGACTAAACTTTCATTTGAATTATACAATATTTCAAGCACGTTACTCTCAGCAGGAGCTAGCCATTGAGCGCGGTGCGTCACACAAGCTGATGAAGCTGCAGCGGGACCGAAAGCGGCAGGACGAAACTGAATGAGGGTAATAACATTTATGACGAATCAAACCAACTCGATACATATTTCAGATTAAAAGGTCGATACATCGTCTTTCAAACGAGATATATACCATGCACAACTGCTTCTCGTGTCGTATGACAGAAAGCAGCACTAACTGATGCCTACACAGAGCACTCGTGGAGAGTTACGAAATGACTACAAGCTGAGAAATAAAGACAAATATAATAAATAAACCGCACTCTTAATACAAAATTAGAGCAAAGAACATCACACGAAAAGACAAACTTTTCAGATCATCGTTTCTTTATTTTATTCTGTGGGAAAGAATGAAGCAAACAGACTATTAAAAAAGCAGGGATTGGTGCTCAGACATAATTGACAAATACTTTTCCTTGCAAAAGCAACTACACTTTAACGATTTTCAATTCTTATTTAGAACACTGATAAACCCGAAAATGTCTTCTTGGAAACAAAACAATTTTCATATCCATAACACCAAAAGTCTTCGCGCTATAGCCGTAAATGCGAAACCATGTATGGGTCTATACCACGTATAGAGGTCGGCGGCTACGGAGGAACAGGGGGTCTATACCACGTATAGAGGTCGGCGCTGAGGGTTAAAGGCCCAGCCACTACCATCGATGACAACGTAGACCACCTCATGAAGTGCACGCTGGACGACTTTATTAACTCGGACAGCTTCCTTAAAAAAATTGTGCAGGCCATTTTGACCTGCATAACAGAAATGGTTATAAGAGAACTTGAAAAAAGTTTAATATTTAATGTCGAAGCATTTTCAGAGTAAACTGAAAATCTTGATAAAAAGGAGGTGGAAATCCACAAAATGAAGGAGGATATGGACTCCAAATGTTATTCATTGGAGCAATACAACAGGAGGAATAATGTAAGATTTTCGGCATTCCCAAATGTTTGAACGAAAACTGAGATGAACTAGTGCTCAGCGTGTGCAAAGCAGTAGGTGCATATGTTACACTTAATGATATTGAGAGGTGTCACAGACTAGCTCATTGATCACCATGGAAAACAAGACCTATCCTATTCAATTTTGTGTCTTATCACTCATGGCAGAATGTCTTCACAAGGAAAAGGAAACTGAAAGGCTCATCCACAACAATCTGTGAAGATCTTACAGCTACCAGAATGTCCATCATGACGACAGCAATCCAGTGTTTTGGTTTTAAAAACACTTGGACTGACTCAGGAGACATCATAATCAAGAAGGCTGACGGGATGAAATTAAAAGTGTGTCAGTTAAAGGAACTTCCTATGGCATAAGCTTCTCTTGCAGTGCTATTTGATCACTTGACTATGTGAGTCCAAACCCATCGTTTACCGTAAGTCACAGCTGAGGAGCTAGCTTTTTTTATTTTTTCAAGTAACTTTGTCTATCTATCTATCTATCCATTTACTGTATTTATCTATCTGTCTAAATATCTATTCACTTAATCTGTCTTCTTATCCTACCCCCTGTCGATCTACATACTCTTTAATAAAATTTTCCTAACTCGTTCTCTTTTAAGTCAGGCCTCCATATTACGTGTACATAGTTCTAACGTCAACACTACGTAGAAAAATCTCCTACTTGAGTATTCTGTATGCCTAATCTGCTGTTGCACATTATCACTATTATTATTACTGACAACTTAATTACCTAAAATATGTTAATTGCTGACCATTAATAGGGTGTAGTCACATGCTGTGTTTTAGTTTCATTTTAGCAATTGGCAATGCATACCACAATCAGCCATAATCCCTCTGACCATAGCAATATTTTCCCTTACCGCACTTCCCATTCCCCACCTATCCCATCAACCTGTCTACCTGCTAGTCCATTCACCCTAATCTCCTTCTCCTTGAAGTTACAAGTCACATTGTCCAGTCAGCCCTAAATAGACATAAAAGCAGACTTCACTTATGTCACCTTAGTGTCAAGAGTTTAGTTTCTCAACTCATATAGATGAACTAAATATGTCATAGAAAGAAAGGGATCCACCTAATCAATACTAATTTATTAAAATTTTCTTCTTAATAACAGGACCTGTTTCGACTCTTCACAAGTCATCCTCAGCTGTCATGTACATTCACATTACGATACATTTTTTAAATAGTTGTACCTTGCCCATAAACATTTCATATTTGACTGACATTAGGTAATATGTTTCAGAGTGAATAATACTGTTTTTATGTCTAAGTTTAGAAAACTATTATATATTAAAAAGTTACCACTTTTTGAACACATTAAAAGGATCACAACGTATGATAAAACTTTACTATGTACATATGACCTTGAATTATATCATTAACGTTCAAGTTTTACGAGTAAAACAAGTTCCTAGAATGACTTTGTCATATTGCGTTGTTTTTAGTCTTAAGGTCTATATTGCTTAATTTGACAAGGTATAAGCCTAGTATAAAGTATATTATAAAAGCATATGCAGCTACATTTAAGCACATTTTATAGACCTTAAGATTAAAAACACAGCAAGCACAATTTACCGGTCGGTGTTGCGCAGAGATATCGATGTGGACCTTTCTTCAGAACATACTAATGCACATATCCTATGAATATAGACTTCCTATCTCTAGTCTTTCAAGGTGTTCTGGATTTTATGGACATGAGTGTATTTCAATCATTCACAAAATTTACCAACATCAATAAGTAGATCAGAAGCGATAAGAATCTGCAACAGCAGAAAGTAATAGAAAATATTATTTCAAGAATGAAGTCCCTCTGGAAATGAAGTTAATATTTAAAAAATTACTTAAAATTTTATGATTGAAGTTGATTTATTCCTGGCTGGCAATGTCTCACGATTGGTCCCTTTACCACCCTTTAGGGTTTGGTGGGATCTCCCCTTTAAGTTATGTAACCCGTAGTGGGTGAGATGGTACGTGAGCTGCAAGAAAACGTTTTAAGTTTTTATTCTGGATGAATCGAACTATTGGACGGTGATCTCAAGAGTGTTTTCTATACATCGAGAAATTGTAATTTTATTTTGTTTTCTTGGTGAAAATGTTTTGTGCATCTTGAGAAATTGTTTTTTTATCTAGGTAAAGACTATCCGAAAATTATTTTGAAAGAAAATTATTTAGAAACAAACTCTTTGGACATTTGAAGGGAAAATGTGTTATTATGTTTTGTGTATCCCAAGAAAGTTATGTTATTTTTTTTAAGTTCAAAAGATTATTGGATAAGACTGTTAAAGAACTTTTTAAAAATGCCTCAAGATATTTAAGATATTTATTTGATTGTTCAATTATTCCAGTGATAACTAGAAAACTTGAAGATTGTATAATTTGGTCTTGTTGATTTTATGTTTTAAAATTTTGGTCCAGTTTAAAAATGAACTCCCTATACCGACACGTGTAAGAAATTGATGGTTCAATTGTTGCGTCAGCAATTTCTTCATGGCTTGTCGTTTGCTTTATGCCCATATAAGGTTAGGGTTTTTGTAATTGGTTGTAATTAGATGTTTTGTAATTGGTTTAACATGGAGGTGTTTTCCGATTGGCGGTTTGATATCGAACGATTTCCGGTATGATGTGAGGTACGCGTGTGCTACCGTTTTCTTGTCGTCTTTCGTTTTCGATCTTCGAAGGGGTCGGACGCGCGGGGCGCGCAGTCCGGGCCTACGGGGTCAACCTACCTTAAGGTAAGCACGTTTAATTATTTTAAAATGTTGTAATATGTGATTTTGTTTTCCTCTTTCTAAATTTAACTTTCATGTGTTTCGGCCTTTCTTATTAAATTTCGCGAAATGTAAATGTTCTCATCCTGCCAGGAAATCACCTCGAATCTTAGTTTGGGCTATTTCATTTATGCCTCTGTGTTACACGTGGCCACCTTTTGTTTGGAGGTTTTAATGTTTTAAAATTTCTTTTATCCTTTATTTTGCAATGCGTTAATTTGCCGTCAGGTTGCCTCCAGTAGCTCTGTATAATGAGATTACAAGAAAAGTCTGTAGTTGTCCTTTGATGGACCATCCAGAAGATTGTTATATCCTATCGGGTTTATTGTTCAAGATTCAAGTTGCAGTTGTATTTTGTTCCTGTTCACGAATGGTTTTCTATAGGTTTCTGTTCTTGTTTTTCTAATTATATTTTATACGAAGGGTATGGGCGAGTACGTTCTTTTCCTTACAACATCCTACGATCTTACAGCCTCATAGGGTCCAAGTCCGCTTTCCACACTATTCCTGTCTGTAGTTGTCATTTGGACCTTTAAGCTTTAAGTATCCTATCCGCATCTTTTATTTACGATTTTATTTTTGATGTATGTAGCCTACCTTATCCTTGCTTCTGTTGGATTTTACGTTCACATTTTATGCATCTCTTTGCCGCAAACCGGTAAATATCAAAACAGGCTACATTTGGTAGCAGAGCGTGGTTGTAAAAGAAAGGGAAGTACTCACTATTACCCTTACTTTTCTAACTGTTAGAATGAAAGTTAAATTTAGAAAGAGGAAAACAGAATCACATATTACAACATTTTAAAATAATTAAACGTGCTTACCTTAAGGTAGGTTGACCCCGTAGGCCCGCACTGCGCGCCCCGCGCGTCCGACCCCTTCGAAGATCGAAAACGAAAGACGACAAGGAAACGGTAGCACACGCGTACCTCACATCATACCGGAAATCGTTCGATATCAAACCGCCAATCGGAAAACACCTCCATGTTAAACCAATTACAAAACTTCTAATTACAACCAATTACAAAACCCTAAACTTATATGGGCATAAAGCAAACGACAAGCCATGAAGAAATTGCTGACGCAACAATTGAACCATCAATTTCTTACACGTGTCGGTATAGGGAGTTCATTTTTAAACTGGACCAAAATTTTAAAACATAAAATCAACAAGACCAAATTATACAATCTTCAAGTTTTCTAGTTATCACTGGAATAATTGAACAATCAAATAAATATCTTAAATATCTTGAGGCATTTTTAAAAAGTTCTTTAACAGTCTTATCCAATAATCTTTTGACCTTAAAAAAATAACATAACTTTCTTGGGATACACAAAACATAATAACACATTTTCCCTTCAAATGTCCAAAGAGTTTGTTTCTAAATAATTTTCTTTCAAAATAATTTTCGGATAGTCTTTACCTAGATAAAAAAACAATTTCTCAAGATGCACAAAACATTTTCACCAAGAAAACAAAATAAAATTACAATTTCTTGATGTATAGAAAACACTCTTGAGATCACCGTCCAATAGTTCGATTCATCCCGAATAAAAACTTAAGAACGTTTTCTTGCAGCTCACGTACCATCTCACCCACTACGGGTTACATACTCCCGCGCACAAACTCGAGCACAGCTCGAGAAAACACAGTTGGGGGGTCACCCTTTCTTGACAAAGAATTCACCACATTTAATTCCTTCACTCTTCAGTGTTCTTGAAGCATGAGCTAGAGTGCTCAGTGATGTCCTCATTGCCATCTCACGGACAGTGGCCCAATGCCAAATCACCTCGATCACCAAAAGAAAATGTGATTCCACTCCATATGTCATATAATTTAGCAAATAGCTGGTACAGGGTGCCCTCCATTAGCCACAACAGGTTACATTTAGACAGCTGGGGACCTCACTGCCCCTGAAACATGACCAAACGAAGCAGCATAAACATATCCAGAACAAAACAGAAGGCTAACGAGGAAACCGAAGGGAGGTTTTTTAAATATTTTTTTTGTAACAACTTTGTCACCCAACTGGTGAACAACATAACTTGTGGTCTTTTAATGGGGCAGTCAAGCCCTCTCCAAGGCTCGCACGTTTAAAATAAAGGAACAAAAAAATGAAAATGAAAACAAATGAAAAATGAAAAGAACAAAACCACAATCCAGGAGTTCACCTAGAACAACGTTCTTACGGGAAAAAAAACCCACGAAAGCTAACGGAAATATAAATGCATAAATTTGCTTTCAACTTGCAGTACTTATAACATTACAAAGTCTCAATTTAAAAGGATACCAAAGAACTAATTTTCAAGATAACATGTGGTACAGGTTACAACCTTTAAGTTACGATTTGCCCAATACAAGCACACAATCTTCCACACCCAAGCACCACAGGGATGAGAGGTTCAGCAAAAAGAGAAAATTCTCCAGATAATAACAATTACCAAAACTAAACCTTCATTGACTGAAGCACCATACGACCACACACAACTTACCTCATTGGGCACATCGCAACATAACACTACTATATCCAATGAACATTTCCTAGATTTTACTTGCTACGTGCATTCTTAATTACCGAATCTTACATCAAATTTAATAGAAGGAAAGAAAATTTGCAAGCTTCAAAGGAGCACAGAAAAGGAAACAGAAAATGAGATAGATCACTATTCACTTACCAAATCATATACTCAATACTTCAAATTTTGAATAGATAAACCACACATTACGCACCACGTGTCATCAATAAAACCAAGCAAGGAAACAAAAGGAGCTAAAAAAATCACTTTACCATGACAACAGAATCTGAAGACACAATGAAATCAATCTACCATGTGCATACTAAAATCCAACTCCCTGATATAGAAAGAAAAAGGTACAAGAACGACCTTCATACCCGAGATTACCAGACATAGCATGACACATCAAAATGATCAAGACTGTCTGTCCTCCGACACACAATACCGAAGCACACACGAAAGAGAAGCGCGATGACCTAACTCTCAGTAGCATAAACCCAAAGGGCGAAAAGGTACGACAAGACCTCAATACTGCCGTTACAGTCACACGACAACTCACACATACAACGCACAAGACATTCATGAAACGGATGCGTGTGATGATCCCTATCAAGCAATACCCAGAATAAAAGGACAATATATGACCTCAAGTACCCTTGAATCCATCACACCATGATGAGACGACTCGGCCTATTACTGTACTCCCAGAAGAGGAATGCCTCTCAGCACTTCAGGTCCTAAGTCTCAGTACACACCTACATGCCTCTACAAGGTAACAAACACACATGACAACTATTTACAAATGAGGACAAACAGACATCAAGGTTCTCAATTTTGGAAAAATTACCCAGTCCACAAGGTCCCATTTCCCGAGCAGACGGAGTAATAGAATTTAGAGCGTGCAATTCCACAACCAGATGAAAAATTCAGAAAACGACATATATTTTCCAAAAATAAAAAATAACACTGGAACTAATCGAAAAACTTTACTAAATGATCACCTCTGCAAAATTTCTCCACAACCTACCTTAAAAAAATTTAGAAGCATAGCTCAGGACAATAGAAACCGAAAGAACACTTGAAGAAAATTTTTCTGGTACATAATTTTTACTTACAACAGACAACCATTCACAACCCATGTCATCCAATAGTTGAGCCAAAGGTTACAGAGAATCTCTATCGGATGCACATAAGGAATAAAACGTTGTCAAGAGCAAGGTGCAGACCCATAACCCGTCCAAATTGTCATAAACGACCTCAGGTTTCTCCTGGACTATAAAATATGGTGAGCAAGTATCACCCCACGAGACAACACGAGTCTTCATGGACCCTCCCTACCAAATATAGGGGCACACGGGTAAATAAAAATATACAAGACAAGGAAACAGAAACAGCACGATGGAAACGCTCAGTAAAACAACCAAGAAGACTTTCACACAGATGCAGAAACCCCATAATTTCTAATCTGCTCAGGAAATTTAGTAACTGGCTGGGCATCGTTCTAATTTAGTCCCATACCTAATTAGGCACGATCCCAAGCACAGTAGTCAATCAAAACAACACTTAAACCAGAAATTTAAATATCCACTGAGTCACAACAGAACAGCAAAACATTTTAACAGGTTACACACAAAGAAAAACACAGCAGGTGACAAAAACACGAAATACTGACCAGAATATAGTAAAACACAAGAATTGGAAAATAGAAAATCACACACAACTGACGAAATTTACCAAGATAACCTCAAAATTATTCCGAACATAAACAAAATTTTCAGAAAACTTTAAATGCGACACCACACTGCGATTAACACGAACACGATGGACAGTTCGACACCAATACAAACACAGGAGGAGAAACAGATGACAACGACACTAGTACAATTCATAAGATGGACTTTAGCGCGCTTAAAACTCGAAGTTTGTCAAGCAATCAACTGTCTCCCACAAATATATAACCACACAATCGCACCAAATAGTGCCACACTCAGCATCAAGAAAGATGTTGTCTAAAAAAAAATGGGAATCGCATTACAAATCGAAAACAGATCAAAACCAACTCTAAATAATTTAGAAATTAATCACGAAGAACTTAGGTTAGAACACGCGGCACACGTAATATGATACAGGAGTTCAAACGACCACGTGGTCAGCAGAAGGCTTTCCACGGACAAAATAAACAAAAGAAAATTGTAGGTAGTGACTTATCTATATTTTCTACGCAGGTTGCAAGCAATTCAAATTACGACAGCAAAAGACATTCTGCCAAACGGGCAGACATTCAAAGTCTTCCCACAAAGATATCTCACACGAACAAAAATCAAAAACAAAACTTAAATAAACGGAAATTAAGAATGCACACGCACATTATTTAACCACAAGGTGGCTTGAACTTTACATTCATGGTACCGGTAATCAATTTTGAAAATGCGTACTTTATAACTGCCAATTCAAGCATGGTCACAAAAGGTTAAAAAATAATACTTTAACTGATACAACTACAGAATATCCCTTGCAAGGTGCACCATGATGAAAGTAAAGATTCCTCTTGCAAGCAGCATGATGATTCCCCTTGTTCCTTGTCTTGCAGGCTTCTCGTAACAGTAGGCTTCCTCTCTCTCTCTCTCTCTCTCTCTCTCTCTGTGTGTAACTGAAGCGGCACATTGATATGTGTTCCAACCATGCCTATTTAAATGTCAGTCGACACTTAACTTGCGGGTTCAGATGATTTATGCATACCACACGTGTTCTGGAATTAATATAGTCGTGGTTATGTCTTGTAGAAGACGAAATAAAGTGTTCCCTTTATGAGACATCACGACTAATAAACGTCTCTTAGAGAAGAATATCTTGTAGAATTGTAGTGGGAAAGCGAAGTGAAGTTGTGCTCTAAAGTAGAGCAGTATGAAATCAGCAGTGTAGGAGCTGAGTAAGTTGAGCGTCGATTACACACGACTTTTATCAGTTCTCGGCCTAGAAAGTGTGATTAGTTGGAAACCAATCATAATTTTATTCACGTCTTCTTAAAGTATCATGGTTCAAAACTGTTCTTGTGAAGAGTTCTGAAAACTTGCCGGGCGTTGTTAGCCTTGAAAATGTTAACTGTTCATATCTGTTGCATGCTAACCTCCTGACCAATAAGAGAAAAGGAGTGGATCGCCACACGGCCATGCAGCAATGAGCCTAAAGGCGAATTTCTCCAATGTTATCAGATCCTGGCCATCACCACAGCTGTTGTAAATGACCCACTGACCGAATTAAATTAGGCTTTTGCGGCAATCTCCATTTTATCTCCAGTTATGCCATTTTCAGTTACAATATGTTGTAGGTGAAAGATTTCTTTCCACAGTATACACTGCTGTATAAATGATGCAGAAGTATTAAAAGTGTATTATTTCGATATATTGATGCGGAATTAGTAAAATTGGTTTGTAGAAATCCTGTGTGTGGTGTGAAAACTGCATTTGCACTGTAACGTGTTGTGTAGAACATTAAGGTGAAACTATCTGTAGACTTGTACAGTGCTTATGTAGTGTCATTCTACATTGTTAACAGTTAACTTCTCTGAGATGCCCAGCTATCTTTTAGCTGTTAATGTTAATACTATAATTGGTTTTACAGTAAAGTAATGATAATCATAACATTTACTATTTCTTAATTGATATTTCACCCAAGTGTCATTGAAATGTGTTTGATCCAACCCTGTCTCCTCACTTTTGGAGATAAATTGACCTGTGAGTATTTCTCTATGCCCAGATACTTTTGATCCATGATTCCCGTTTACAGCATATACTCTGCAATTTATTAGTATTTTCGTACACTTCTCTTCCAAATATTCCATGCGATAATTCTGGACGTTGGTTTATCTTCACACATATGTGTACTTTGTTTCTTAATATGGATAGATCTGTGTTGATGTAGGACAGTCAAAATTCATAGAACTATTGTGATAAACCTTTTTCTTGATTGTTGTCTCTTTTTCTTTGTCCCTCAGTGAGAGACGTTGCTTGTTGTATCGTGTGGTATCAAATGTTCACATTGTCAAGAAATGTTAGTTGAAGTGAATTGTTTTACTCTAACTGAAGTGCTGTTAGGTTCAACTTGCATTAGCTTGATCACCTCAGGAATCATGTCTTTGGCTGTTCTTCTGAGTAAGGTTCTTTCATAGGGTTACTTTGGAATGTGTTGCAAGAATATAAGCATAAATTTGGAAGCATTGTCTAACATAATTACAGTGCCGATAAGCTTGATAAGTCTCTTAAAGGGATTCTTGGTGAAGGGCATACAGAGAAGCTGCGAAGAAGTAAGGGCCACCTCGATCCTAGATCCGAAGAGCATACGTAGTCAGCCCATCTTGACTTCAAGGGAGGAAGGCATACTCTGCATAGAATTTTGCGAATCTACTTTACTCTTTACTTTTCCAAAGTAACCCCAAGTATCGTAAAATTTTGGACATGTATATGAAAACTTATGTCCAAATGTGCATGTACATCTGGGGAACTGTGAAAGCTGAATTTCTAAAATAAAAACTTACTTTTTAACGTATTGTTTGAAATTACATATTAATATACTCTCACAGTAAGTATTGGAAGAGAAGGAATTCGAGCAATTGCTTCCTTGTTGTACTGAATAACTGGCCATTATTATGGCCTGCATTTATAAGATGCTGGGCTCGAACCCACTGTCGACAGGCCTGAAGTACATGTTTCACATTTTCACAGCAAACAAAAGGTGCGAATGTACCTTAATTAAGGCCACAATTGCTTCCTTCTCATTCCTAGCCATTTTTAGCTCATCATCGCCATATGACCTATCTGTGTCGATGTGAAAGAGAAAAGGTAGAAACCATCAAATAAACAATATGCCGTAGGTTATGTTGAATTGACTTTCATTAATATGGCTTAAATTTATGATTATAACTGGCCACTGTTCTTTGACTGATAATTACATTCAAACTATTCACCTTTTTGTCTCTTTGATGATTCAAGGAAACTAAATTTTATGTACATAGTCAATGAATATTTACATTCTCATAAGTTCCATAAATTCATACTTTAGGAATATTTGTTGCTTCAGTTAAACTATTGTAGTTAGGATACATCTAAATATGGCTTAGAATTATTGTAGAATAATTATTTTATTAGTAAATATCATTCTTGCTTTATTATTACTTAATTTTTTCATTCTATTGTTCCTGTTAACCTGTTGCAATTTGGATAATGTAAGTCCGGTTTAGAATTGAAGTGTAGCTATGTAATTAGATTTTAAGTTGCTCGCTTTGGAAATGCCAGAAATCTCATGACATCAAAGATGTCTGTGAACTTATCTGCCAGGTTACATCCAGCAGGAATGGTGTTGATTTCATTGTGTGCGCAAGCATGCATGATTGAGTTGCTGAGGTTCAGTGCTATTCCGACAGCCTTATGTGAATTACATTCAATGTTGCATCCTCTCGAACTTGTGTTTTCTATGTCACAATCTGGCTGTGATGACCTGGATAAGGAAGAGCATTGGCAGGAACTACGAGGTCATGTTGCAGCGTATCCTGAAGATGAGTTTCCACTTCTCTGTGATGACCTTAATGCGCATGATGGACACTAAGAATTTTTATAGCTGCCATGGTGGTAATACTTTCGGTACCTCATATGATGATGGAGCTCATATTTTGAGGTTTCACTTGTGGTGACTGCAGCAAGCAAATTGACCTTATCGTTGTTCAGCACCGTGATCTACGATGAAGAAAGGATGTGAATGTCATATCATCTGACTGTATTCCACCTCTGCATAAGGTAGGCATAGCGGATTTAAGGACCTCTATGCCCTCGAGAACATCAAGTGGTGGAAGCTTAAAGACTAGAAAGTGACCGTAGCAACAACATAAATTTTCCTCTTGTTGATCTTAATGCATTTGACAACATGTAGACACATTCTACAGATCTTTCTCTGCAACCGTCACAGTAAACTTGGGTATGATATAACCTAGTTCCTCTTGTATTGAATATCTAACATTCCTATGGATGATTGCAGTCCAAGAAGAGTTGTAGGATAAGACGAAGACATACTGTATATCAATCTCAATCGAGACGCACTCACTGTAATGACCTGTGTACAAGGTGTATCAGAACTATACTGACAGAGAAATCAGGGATGCTCTTCGTGGTATGTTGAGAATGATGGTGCAGTCAGATTCTCGGGGAAATGTTTCCTTTTGAGGAAATTAAAGTGACCTTGTTACTTCCGGTCATGCAGTTCAGATTGATGAACTTGCTCTATTTGCTATGTCAGAGAGTCAGCCGCTGTGCGTCAGAAAAGAGAATGGAGGGGAAGTGAAATTTGGAGAAATAGGTAATTCTCGATGCGAATGCACAAGTTTCTCGTTCTTTTCGCATAGTCGCTTCCACACTCCGGTAGGCACTGTACAGCTTGTTCTACACGAATTGACTACTATGTGAACCCTATAGAAAGAGAAGACATCTTGTAACAAGAATACAGGCCGCTTTCCAAACCGTTCGCCACACACTACACATCCTGGACATAGTCCATAGTCACTCACTACTACGCCATACTGAACTATACACCAAAGTAGGAGGGGGCCTTATTGAACATACACTGTAATCAAATCATTCGGCGTGTTGATACCTTCATTCAGTATTTCATTGAGTTTACAACATTATGAGGGAAGGAATACACAATCTTCGAGCATGTTAATTATTATAGAATATTACTGCGTCAAACAGACGAGAGGAGAAACAATCTGATGCTTTCCTTGACTAACATGTTTGTCTTAAATACAGTGTGTTCTTTAACTGTGTGTGCAGTTACGGCTATTAGATAAATGGACTGTGGATATTGCCTGTTAGAGATAATCCTTTCGAAGTTGTATGAGGAAGCATTATCTGTCTGCTCATACACTCCACAACACCTCCTTAACCCTGTCTTCCCTGAAAGGCGGCAGCAGCTCTTCAATTTCAATCGCGCACCAGGAAGTAACAATTTAACCTCATTTTCCCAAAAATATAATTTTTCCCGCCAGTCTGATTGAACCATTATTCTTAACATAATACGAAGAGCATCCTTGAATTTTTGTCGGTGTAGTCCTGATAAACTCTGTACACCACTGAGCTCAAGGGAAGAAGAAGAGAACTGTTTTCCATCTGATGAAAATTGACACAAGTATTGAGCACACTGTCTGCATTAGAGACAAAGATGACCAGTGATTAGAGGACAAACAATAAATCCTCAATCATTGGCAACAACATTTGTAGATATTTCCTGCATTGAATTACCACATCACCCTATTCCTGATGGTAAGTCCCATCTTATGCATCACATCAAAGGAAGTGGGGAGTGCCATTAGGAGTTTGAAGGACCAAAAAGCGCCAGGACCGGATGACCATCCAGCAAACTTCTGGAAGATGAGGCAGTTTAAAGAACTCATTATCAACTGGCTGACAAGCTTATTCAGTGCCAGAGTTGACTCTGGCTCTGTTCCCAGTCATTGGGCTGTAAACATCCTTGTGCCTATTTTTGAGCAAAATGACGATTCAGCAGAATGTGCAAATTACCATCCAAATTGCACCCAATTGTACTTGAGAAGAACTTTTAGAGTAGCCTTCATTATTGACTGGGTGAAATCGCCGGCATTATTGCTATCCAATGCATCTTCATTAAGGGTGTTGGAACAACTCATGCAATTTTCACTGCCAGAATGCTAATTGAAAAGCACTGAGAGCACCAGCCGGCAGTGTACATTGTCTTCCTTGATACTGGAATTACTTTCAGCCGTGTTACTACGGCTTGTTGCTGTGCACGGTGTTGAATGTTGACAGATTTAGAAAGGTATGAAGTAGCAATTACACAACATGGGAATGTGTATACTTCATTAGTCAATGGGCATCGCAGCCGTCACTCGTGATGCATTGGATATGTCGCCAATGGTATGATCATGTCCTTTTGCAGTACCTGACGCAGTTGACAATTTCACCTAATCCTTTGAAATTACATTACAATATCCACTATAAGGAACATTGAAGGTAATATACAAAAATTTTAAACTAGAAATGCTGCTGAGATGGGTAAAATTTCTGGACATATACGAAAGTCAGTTCTTTGAGATATTGATTAGAGTATGTATGAAACAGCTATACCAGGTGAATGAATACTTAGTACAGTAGCACTCTGTGTATAGAGAAAATGTGCTAAACTTAAAGCTAGTAATTACACAATAGTCGTCTTGACTTGTGTTGCATGCAAGCTCTTGGAATGCATTCTTTCCAATTATCTTATAAACATTTAAGAAATTACCAACTGGCTCGATAGAAGGTAGTTCAGGTTTAGGAAATATTATTCCACTGAAACTCATCTTGTGGATTCCAGCAGGATATAGCAGATATATTAGATTCAGGAAGTCAGATGTATCACGATTGACATATCTAAGGATTTTCTTAGGGTAGATCTCGGGAAACTACTGACAAAAAATTAGTGCGTTTGGGATAGATAAAACAATGGCTAAATGGGTGACTATAAAGATATGGCCAAATTATTAAACATTAAAAATTTGAGAATTGAACACATGAGATATTACCAATTTTTAAGTTCATGACATTAGTACTTGGTATGCACCCCCTTAGCTTTCATGAGTGACTTGATTAGACTGGGCATACCCTCAAACAGTATTTTACACTGACTCTTTAAATCGTCATCATGACACCACATCTGACCGAGCTTCTCAATCAAGCCAATTTTTGTCGTTATTTATCTTTGGACTTTTCTTTGCTATCGGCTAAGGATATTCTATGGGGTTCATGTCTGGACTGTTTCTAGGCTTTGTGGCAAGGAGGCCCATCTTGCATAAAAATAAATTCACTTTGGCCAAACTACACTTGCACCTGAGCTACCAAACGGGTTCTTAATACTATACTGTTCACGTCTGATAGTTCCTTCTACAATATATAACCGTCCACGGCCATACCAAGAAAACACACTCCAGACCATCACTGAAGGTGGATGCCTCACTCAATCTGGATGGAATGCTTCTCCTTATCTTCTGACATATTGACTTGTCTCTTCTTCGACAGGAAATACCAATTCGTCACTAAAGCGAACTTGAAATAAATAAAACAAATAAGCCTAGCATTAAATGCAATAAGCTGTAAGGTTTAAAAGAAGAATTTCATACATTTACTGTGCTGTACGGTTACATAACTTAGATTGGGTTATAATGGAATAATGAATGATAATTTAGGAATTACAGTAATTGTCATGGACTTGCCTGTTTCCATTCATCAGATGACCAATTCTGGAGAGTCTTGGCACACTGGAACCTCTTTGCAGCCATAGCAGGAGTAAACTTCGCTTTGCCTTGAGGTCATCTTGCTTTCATTCCAGCATTAAACAGCTCTCGCCTCAGAGTCCTGGCTAATACAAATGACCCATACTCTTCTAATTTCTTACGTAAATCCAAACTAGTAACCTTGCGGTTGTTTACTGACAAATTAATCAGTTTTGCTTCCTCCTTGGGGTTGGTTTCTTCTTTTGCCCACAGTTTCCAACACGTTGTTGACATTTTGTCTTGGGCCGATGACCTTCGTTGTTAGGCCCGTTAAAACAACAATCATCATCATCATCATCACATTTTGTCTTCCCGTTTTATTCACATTTTAAAATTCTACTTACAGATTGCTGTGGTATTTGCAATCTAGAATCTATTTCTTGTTGTGAATGACGTTTCTCAAGAAGTAGCTCTCTGACAGTGCCTTTATTGGCAAAAGGTCTCTTCGTCTTCCCTTAACCTCAAAATTTGACAGTTCTCTAGAACCACTCTTAAGAAATTCAACTGAACTCCTGAATAGTATCAATAATACATGTAATTTACGGAATGCACAGTCTTAACAATAGGTCACATTATTTACTTCCAAACAGCAAAAATATGTAGATAATAAAGATAAACAACAGAACATGCTCACTAACAAAAATGACACAAAACCATGTGAATAATGAAATTACATTGTGGTTCTCACTGTAGCCACTGTATGAAAAAATACAATAGTGTGAACCAGGATATCCCAAGTGGAAACTTTGCCTCCAAACAAGTTCAAGGATTAGGCTATAAAGGTCGATAGTTTATATGAAGGTAGAAATATACCTTTTACCATTAAAATTTGGCCACGTCTGGTGTATTTCTACAAAATAGAACGCAGAGCATAAGAGTAGGTGAAGCTTTATTTGATCCTGTAACAATTATGGGATTGGGTCCCACAGGGTAGTATTATGAGATCTTTATTCTCTGATATATAAAAACAATATGAATAATGAACTGAAATAAGTGATGAGGCTCTTTGTAATAAGTAAGTTTCAGGATTATGAGTAACTGAAAAAGACCTTGACAATATTGTAAGATGGACATCGGGCCATCCTATACTTGTAAACGTGGTGAAAAGTCAGTTTCTTTGTTTCACAAATAGAAAGAGTCCTCTCCGGTTTTATTATTGTATTGATGGGTGAAATTTCTTCATGGGGATCTCTGTAAGTACCTAGCTATTCATAATATGGATATAGCTTCATTATGGTAATCATTTAAACATATTGAAAATAAAATTTACAGGTCTCTTAATATGATTATGAGGTTTTTTAGGGGTTGTAAAGGAGAGGGCATATAAATCTCCAGCAAAGCCACAATGAGAGTAGGAGACCATCACCAGTATTACTTGAGTAGAGAACAGGAAATGATCCACAGAAATAGCTCCATTTCTTGCGGGTGATTTCTAACAAAAGAGTTGTGTTACAGAGATGTTGCAAAATTTCAGCTGGGGAGACTTGGAGAAAGGAGACAAGTTTTTGATTAAGCAGTATATTCTGAGATGTCATTGGAGAGATGGCTTGGAATGACATTAGTTGATGAATACATTTAAATCATGTTCTTTAAGTCTAGGAAAGGTCGCAACATGAAGATAAGTTTGAATTCAAGGGGACAAATTTTGGCAAATGTTCACTTATAGGAAGATGATTTAGTGATTGAAATAATTTGTTTCATATATTTCCACAATCTTTTTTCTATTTAAACAACCAACAGCACTAATTGCTGTGGTTTGATTGATTCATTGATTGGGACATTAACTGATTAATGCTTTTGGTCTTAATGTGATGTACAGAGGGGGATGATGGATATTTCTATGCTTATGATATAAGCATTGTCCACTTGTTGGGAAAGTGGTGGGAGTACTTTGGGATTATTTGATATTACAGTGAAGTGTTTTGGAAAGAAAGTATATAGGAACATGGAAATGATCAAAGAGGTGACAAGTCAAGTCATATGTAGGAAGTTGGGAACAGGGGAATATGAATATAAGAGGATGAAGAAAATGGCTAGTCATTGTGGAATTAGGGATCAACAGAAAGAGATACAGAAGCAAGGAATGGTATTGGGCATTGATTTGGAGATACTGCTTACTATTATTTATTTTCCTAAAATTGTACATGTTCACACACACATATGTGTACATATGCTCTGCTGAATATTCACAAATATGTAGGTGATTTTAAATTTACAAATTTGCAATGTTGCCCCCTTTCTATGCTACTGTGTCTACTGCTGTCCAACAGTGTGTTCCTTTTCATGTTCTTATATCTCATCAATTGTTTGAAAAGCAGTGGCAAAAGGGACTCAGGTTAAAACACAGCAGGTCATTGTGCAAGTTAGGTTCCAAAAAGGGTAAAAAAATAAAACAAATAAGTAAATGAATGTAAATTTTAACCTAATAGAATTTGTACAGTATTATTTGAAGTAGTTGCACAAGTGGTATGTGTATTGATTATGTTTGTAAAACAGAAAATATTATGAGTAAGAGTTTGTAAATTCTTTACATTTATTAAGGATGAGCTGTGTGCTTAATAGAAAAAATAGCAAAAATTGTATAATACTGTTTTTAGGAAATTGTCTTCTTCTCTGTTCTTTTAAAATTTAGTGCTTGATGATAATGTATTTTTGTGTACCATTTGCCACCAAGGTAGACACCTCTCTTGCATTTAATGGGATTTTCATTTGATTGTTCCTTTCCATTATATATTTTTTAAATGGGAGATAAATTAATTATAGTCTTCTTGTGCCACTATGAAATTTATTTTCTCAGCTGTTTCTATTTTAGGCCTATATATTTTTATTTCCTTACTTCTTTATTCTACTTTTCTTATTTCTTACTGACAGCCTACCGAAGATACTAAGGAGGAAATATTCATAGAGGAACAAACTGATGATCAGCTGTTGCCATACTTCAAAGAAGAAACAAAGTACGTGTACTACAAGTCCTATACAATATGGAATATGTTGTACCTATTCACAGTTGTGTTCAGTAGTTGTTGGTTTATCTCCAAAAGTGGCCATTGTCATCAGTTCAATCCTGTCTCTACAAGGTTATATTTAAACACTAATATGTGAAAATTCTATTGGTTAAAATTATCTAAATTATTCAGGAACATTAAGATCATTTTTAATGTTTCATCATGTACTCGTAGTTTTATTCAATATATATCTACAAAAAGAATCTCTGGTAAAGCTAGATATTTTTGAAGTGTATTTGTTTACAATACCTTTAAGCAACCATGAAAAAGTGTTCTTTCTTTCACTTTCTCTGCATCATTTGTTCATCACATTCGTATCATCTGAAATGCTATCTGAAGCTGTTGCTTCCAGATATTCTGAGTAATATTTTTATACGTTCATGCCAACAGTGACACACAGAAAAAAGCGATATTTGTAGATTAAAAATTAAATCTACAAATTCGAAATTGTTAAGTTTTATGTACATTGTAAACAATAAATATTTAAAACTAACATAATCAGTTTCATTAATCAATATAATGATGGCTGAGTTCAATAATGTGATGACTCGAAGAATGTCATTTTGAAATTATTTGGTTAGATTCCTTTTTTCTGGTCATTTCTGTTCTCTTGTGTGTTAAGTCAGATTCCTCCATTGTGGATGCCAAAGCAGATAATATGTTGTAGAAATGAAACTTTGAGGTCAGTTATGCTACATCTTCAGTATCATAGTTTTCAAATAAAACTTGGGCATTGTTGTAAGCGTAAAAAAATTGTGCTATTGAATTTGTGTTCATTCCAGTGATGTGGTCACACTTTCTGATTCATTTTAGTGTTCATTGTCAGTCAGGTGCTTCTAGTGTGTTGATTGCAAACATACTTACACAATTAGTATTAACTAATAAAATGGAAAGGTACAAGTGGAGTTTTAAATTTGTGCAGGTTGCCTAAAAAATTCAGAATTCTTCAAGTAAGTGAATTTATTATCTCATAAAAGTAGATAAATAGGCGGTACATTATTGCTTCACGTCTGTAGGTTTACCCTCAAAGTGCCCTATACGTGACCCCCGGGTGGTGCTAAGAAAGCAATAACTGTGGCTGCTGGACCTATCTTTTTAAAGATCCTCCAGCAATGGCAGAAGTATTTCATGGAAATGGCTCTTCTCAGAGCTACCAGACAAGAAACATCGGACCTTTCATCCATGTCTTCCATCTTAACGTAGAAAGCATCAGCAGAGCAAAATGTGACTACCTATCCAAGGTTATCTGAATAATAATATAGATGTTGTGGGTATACATGAAATCCATACAGCCAATGAAGAAGAGTTTCGGAAAAGAGGCCGCATTAATGGTTTCACAGCTCTTGGTGCAACATATCACAGTGCACATGGTATAGCTACTTATGTTCATAGTAATATCCAAGATGCCTCACTGCTCTTTCAAAACGAAGACGAAGACATCCATTGTGTTGCTGTGTGAGTGGCACATGTTACTATTTTTAACATTTATAAACCCCCAAACGCACAGTGGCCAAGTACCATTCTACCTACTGCTCAACACCCTGCAGTTTATATAGGCGACTTCAACAGCCATCACGAACTATGGAAGTACTCGAATGACAATGAATGTGTAAAGAAACTCGTAGAATAGTCAGAAATGAACAATCTCCATCTGATTTTTGACCCAAAAGATCTTGGTACTTTCCATTCAGCTGCATGAAATAGGGATTTCAATCCTGATTTGTGATTTGTTAGCTGCAATGATGCAGGACAGCCCTTACATACCAGTCGTAAAGTGTTATGACATTTTCCCCACAGTCAACATGGCCCCATTGTAGTGGACATTGGCATCAAAATTCCTGTTGTACGGTCAATACCACATGCTCGGAGGAACTTCAGAAAAGCAAATTGGTCAACATTCACCACTGAACTGGATAAATATGTTCGGTGGATTGCTCCCAAGCACAATTACAAGCGTTTCGTAGGTGCAGTTATGATGGCGGCTAAGAAGAGTATGCCATAGAAAAGAATACATCCCTGGTTGGAATGTAGAGACTGATGCACTCTATAACGAATATCTGCATACTGGTGATGAAGACATAGCTGATGAACTTCTTTCCAGCATGGATACTACCCGGACAGAACGGTGGATTGAGACACTGGAGAATATCGACATAACTCATTCCAGTAGAAGTTCTTCGGGGCACCGCAGAAAACTTGGATGAAGGACACCTTTGGTGAAGCAACAGCCTGGAGTTACTCCGGATGAAGTAGCATCTCACATCGTCACAACTTCCCAAACTCCATCAGATAAGAAACATACCAAATACATACGGCGCCAGCTCCAAACTCTGGAATCAAGAACACCACGCACATCAAGGTATTCACAACCGCTTACGGTGCAAGACATCAATGCTGCTCTCAAAGACGTTATACCAAGTACAGCTCCAGATTTTGATGACATTCATCCAGAATTTCG
Source organism: Anabrus simplex (assembly GCF_040414725.1). NCBI lineage: Eukaryota > Metazoa > Arthropoda > Insecta > Orthoptera > Tettigoniidae > Anabrus > Anabrus simplex. Next base: position 53,143,678 of record NC_090279.1, on the reverse strand, counting down.
CATTCATTTAGGGAAGAATGCAACAAGTTGGCTGTTAAGGTTTTTTACCGACCTTCTACAGAACAGACAACTCCCAGCAGAATTCAAACGAACGAAAGTGATTTCCATCTTGAAACCAGGTAAGCCTGCCAATGACCCAAGCAGTTATAGAACAGTTGCCCTTCTTTTTTGAGAGGCTATTCCAAAACAGAATCAGCGCAACTATTTTTCAGCATATTACAGTTGATCAAGCTGGATTCAGGCCAAATCGCAGCTGCTGCGATCAAGTGCTTTCACTGACATTCCACATGGAAGCAGGTTTCCAGAAACAACTCAAGACCTCAGCTGTATTCATTGATCTTACAGCAGCATTTGACGCAGTCTGGAGGGAAGGATTACTTTACAAGCTTCTCCGAATTGCACCCCGTAGGACCATCGTGCAGGTTATAAGCAATATGCTCAATGACAGAAAATTTCGAGTGTGTATGGGAAATAGTATGAGTAGAGAAAGGAAGCTCATAAATGGATTACATCAAGGATCAGTACTGTCTCCCCTACTGTTCAATTTTTATATCCGATCTCCCAGAAACATCATCGCAAACATTTTGTTATGCTGATATCATAACACTAGCCACTCAAAATCGATACCTTAGTGTGACAGAAGAAGTGCTACAAAGAGACCTGATTTCACTTGAAACGTACTTCAAGAAATGGCAACTGTGTCCTAACTCTAACAAAACAGAAGTGTCATGTTTTCACCTGAATAATCGCCAAGCTGGCATTAAACCTCACATATGTTTTTGTCACCAAGAACTTCGGCATAGCAGCTATCCCAAATATTTGTGGATTACACTTGATCGCACACTATCTTACAAACAACATCTTATGAATCTGTCAAAAATGCTCAAAACACGTAATATTATTCTTCAGAAATTGTATGGCTCAAGTTGGGGTTCATCAGCAGAGACTTTATGATCTGCTTTGGGACTGGTATTCTCGTGTGGTGAGTACTGTGCACCAGTTTGGCTGGATAGCCCATATACAAGACTAATTGATACTCAACTGAATGTTAGCTTCCGGTTAATATCTGGTACTATCCAGCCTACATCCATTTATTGGCTCCCAATTCTGTCAGGTATAATACCACCTGTTTTTAAAAGATAAAATGCTCCCATCCGAGAAGATAGAAATGAACCCTCAACTGCCTCTTTTGGATGATATTCCTGTTCTCAAGGTAACGAGGTTGGAGTCACGACATCCATCTTTGCATGATGCTGGCACATTGGCTGATGGGAATTTTCGCCCTTTAGAAGAATGGAGAAGTCCCTGGAAAGTTGCCACAGACAGTTCCTTACACAACATCTTTTCTGGTGAACATCATCTACCGCGTAAGATTTGGACCACTCTCAGTTGGGTAAGAACAAATCATGGACGATGCAGGGATGCCCTTTATAACTGGAAATATATCTCATCACCAGAGTGCGACTGTGGTGCATCTCGGCAGATGATCCCCATATTGTAAGTGAATGTACACGACGTTCCTACACAGGTAGCCCGAGTGAATTTTTGGAACCAACAGAGGAAGCTATACAGTCGATCACTCAACTGGACATTCTGCTATAAAACATGTTTCTTGTCTGTGTATATTTGTAAATACTATAGATTTGTATATATGTATCTAAATTTTGCCCTATGCTAATAATAATAATAAAAAGAAGAAGAAGAAGAATAGGTAAATAACATAGTGATATAATATTCTTTCAAAATTGTAATTATTGTCACTGACCTTACAAAGTACCACAAGTGTATGTCCTGTTTTAAAACATTTAATGCAGTAGTGTTTTTGAACTGTAGTTGTGACATTGCTAATTAATTTTTTGCTGTCACACCTTTCTTGGTTACCGTGTGAAGTGATCTTTGATAATCCGTGGGAAATGATTGTATAGTCTCGGATTGGTGCTCTTAACCAAGCCCTTGTATCAGCAGGTCATGCGATGGCTAGTCATAGCCTAAGGTTTGACTTCAAACCAGATTTGTGATGGAAACTATGAATTCTGAATTGTTTATTTGATTTTGTGAGTGGTTAGAGTCTTCTCGGCTCTTATGTGATGCACTGACTTGTTCCTACTGTACTTTCACAACTAGTGGCAAGAAATATTCATGTCGGTCCTCAGAACTACCAAGTACCAGCTCACACTCTCTGTTTCTTTGTCACTCATGTGTAACGGGACACAGTAGGCTACGGTAGAGAACAATCTTGTATTATGACCACCAGTAAAAATGTTGCTTATGAATCCTTTTCACACACAAAATTATATTTCTATTTTTGATGGAGTCTAAATTAGCTTTCTACTTTCTAAACATATTTTGTGCAGAGACCAGCAAAGCGTCATGCATTTTATGTGTCTTCTTTTTTCTTGGCATATATGTCAGAGGACAGTCCATTGTTTACGTAGCTTAGTCCATTTTACATCATAGATTTTAGATGCTTCTGAAGGATTCAGTCGACCGGATCTTATCGGCTACTTTCCACTTTGTTTTATATCTCACCTCAGGCGCTATTGTTTCCTCACTCTCATTTCAGCAGTCTACAAATATCATGCCGCAACTTAAATGACTTCCTTGAAAATGTCTAAACTATTTGCCATGGCAGTTGGGTATTGAATTACATAAGAAAAGATTTTAAGATTCATAAAATTTCCTAATTGCTGACTTGTGGAAATACACGTTTTTCTGAAGTTACCAATTAGTGATGAGATAACCTTCCATTTGTGGACAGACACATCGCCCTGAGCTAAATAGTGATGAGGCTTACTTCCGTTTGTGTAGAGACACATGGTCCTGAACTAACCACTTAGTTATGTGGCTTCCTTCCAGGCTTAGGGCGTTGAGTGTCACATGGCCCTGAGCTGACCACTTTGTGCCACTCCTCCATGGTCTTCATATTTATAGGCGTGATCGGAGTGAAAATAACAAACTGATTAATATGATCGTCTGCTGTCTATGACGTATGTAAGCAGACATATGAATTGCAAAATTCTATTCAGGCTAGAATACACTGACGGACTCCCCTCCTGTAGGTACTCATAGAATTTCACCGGATATTCAAACTGTCCTTCCCATTTATCACAGATATACCCAATTTTTTTATTTTTTGGAGTTATAAGTTTTTCTTCACAATGCATTTATAGGAGTCACATAAACACGAAATCCAGAAGCGTTCAGCCATTCAAACACTATTTTGTGAAAATAAGTTTTTATAGATATCGGACATAGGCATTAGGGGAGAAAATTTGAACATACAATAAACTAATTTGAATGTTAGGATGTGTAATATATCCATTGCATTTCATTTTTGTAACAGAATATTCATCAGTCTGCATCTGGTGGCAGGGTCCGCTGTTGTGGTTCATTGACTCCAGTTAGTTCGGTCTCGGGCCATGTCTGCATGTAGTCTTCCAACTTTCAGGCCGTTGTGCACTTTATCAGTCTGTGCTGTCTGGTTCGTACCTAGCGCCTCTTTTCACCGATTTTCTGTGTAATAGTCTGACTTTCCCAATGTATCGTCCTCTACACGCAACACATGCCCAAACCAGCGCACGCCTATCCCCAATTTTCTTCTGGATCGGTGCAATGCCAAAACGTTTTCTAATAACATCATTTGAAATGTGATCTAGTCTAATTATGCCAGCCTTCCACCTAAGCAACTTCGTATCCATGATGCTTAGTTGGCGTTCTAACTCTAGAGCTGGTCAGCAGTCGTTGCCGTAGAAAACGACAGGATGGATATCGATAGGACAGATATCAGTTCGGTAGAACTTAGTTTAGAGATGGCCCTTCGTCCAAATTTCGGAAGGGCGCCTGTTGTCATTCTCCACTTCAGTCAGGCTTTGTATATCCTTAAGTTGACTTCATCAGTAAGTCGGCCATAATAATAGATTGTGGAGCCAATATACTTAAATATCTCTACTCGTGCTATATCTTCAACGTCAACATGCATGGTTCCAACTTCTCGACGATGTAATGCAATGTATTCTGTCTTGTTCTTGTTGAGGCGCGGGGCTTATTGCGCTAGTCGATTGTTCCGGTCTTCTGTTTGACGCTGCAGGTCTAGCTTATTCTCTTCAGCCAAATGATATCATTTGCTTAGAGAAGTGTCCATGGTATTGGACTGCGCAGGTTTGTGGTAATTGTGTCCATCACAAGAATGAGCTGCAGTGGTGATAAGCCTTGATGGACTCCTACCGTTATGCGGAAGTCATCAGACGCTCCTGCGGCAGCTTGAACACAACTCATTTGTTCTTTGTAGAGCAATTATACCCTCTCAGCAAGGTGCTCTGGAATTCCATGTACTTGTAGGGCTGACTGATTAGGTCATGAAGTACCCGATGGAAGGGCTTCTAAGGGTCCAGAAATTTGTGATGAAGCCTCTTATTCTTTTCACAGTGTTTCTCAAGTAATAGTCCGGCAGCATGGGGTTTCTCTTATTGCGCCACAATTTTACACAAATCCAGCTTGGCTTGTTGTATGTTTGTCTAAATCGCTAATCCTTTTGTCGAAGATTTGTTCTAAGTCTCTCATTGCGAGGCTCAGAAGTATGTTCGGGCCGTGATTAGAAAAATCGGCAGGGCTTCCCTTATTTCTGAATTGATACTCCGTCGCAAGTCTGTTTGTTTTTTACCTTCTTTGATGATATGGTTGAAAAGCTTGCTTTAGCCACACTGCTGCATCCCCCCATTGAGAGAAACGAAACTCTGCTGGAAGATAATCGAGGCAGATGGTTTCCCCTGGTTTCATTTCCTTCAGCATAGTCTGGACTTTAGTGACGTCATTTTCCTACGTTGGACCTTCAACAGCGGAGGTGATTAGGATTGGTAGATACGGAAATTCCATGATTGAGATGTTGTCAAAATAGTTCCACCAGTGTACTCGCGCTTCCCGCCTGTCCAGTAGCAAATCGTCTGTTTCCTCATTGATGCCGTAAAAACGTTGGACTTCTGACGTTTTGCGATGGCTCGATTGACTAGCCGTTAAAAATTCCGCTCGAATTCGCGCATGTCATTTTTCACATATAGACCTGCCTACCGGTTTGATTTTGTTACGGCAAATACCTCCTTCATTTTACGAGTGGCTGCCTTGTAGGCATTCCAACGAGCAAGAAACTCGTGGTACAGCTACTTCTTCAACCGTACTGCATATTTAACATCTTCATTCCTTGGCCATATGTCATGTTTAATCCTTCGTTGTCGTCGCCCTGACTTAATTGTTCCAGGAATAGAGCGAAAGGCGTCTTTCAGTTTAGTCCGGCTCACTTCAACTATGGTGATTTGTGACTCAGTAACTTTTGCAATGACGTTAGTCTCCTTCTTCAGGAGCAACCATTTGATCCCAATTTGTCTACTTCCTGTGAAGTATTGGGCTCTTGGTGACTTTATCCACAGCTTAGATGACTGGTCGTTGTTGCATCGCAAGGATTTAATAAGGGGCAACTGTTATCTCTAGAACATCTTCGAGATTTCACCCCCTCACAAGGATGTAGTCAATGCGAATTGGATGGGAGCCACTGTAGTACAGAGTAGATGAATATCACTCTTTTTGAACCGTGTGTTTGCGATGATCAGTTTCTGCATAATCGCGAATTTGTTGGGCATCGTCGTTCTTTTCTCCATGTCCATGAACGCCATGGACTGTTTTTTCTTCTTTCCTCGGCCCGACACGTCCATTCAGATCAGCGGCAGCGGTCTTCTTGTCAGGCAGTGCCCAGAACGCATCTTTGGTTTTCATGCGCACGTCAGTTTGTGGAGCGTCGCGCTGAAAAATTGGAATTTCCTTCTCTCCCCAATGCGGACGAGTTACATCAAGCGATTGTCAAACTTTTGCACCTCGGAGACTGAACCGTCAAATTTAGATGATATGACAATATCAACACCATGAGCTGTTCTTCGGTTTCTGTTGTACACCAGTTAGTAACCACACCTCTTTTCACATGTCTTTTCTCTATTCCATCTTTTTTTCCGCACCTCTCAGATGCGTACAAGCCTTCTCTCAAGCGCAGTGGCTTATTCGCTGCTTCACCCAGGCATAATTCAATTGTTGTTGTTTGAGTCATCAGTCCATAGACTGGTTTGATGCAGACCTCCATGCCACCCTATCCTGTGCTAACCTTTTCATTTCTACGTAACTATTGCATCCTACATCTGCTCTAATCTGTTTGTCATATTCATACCTTGGTCTACCCCTACCGTTCTTGCCACCTACACTTCCTTCAAAAACCAACTGAACAAGTCCTGGGTGTCTTAAGATGTGTCCTATCATTCTATCTCTTCTTCTCGTCAAATTTAGCCAAATCGATCTCCTCTCACCAATTCGATTCAGTATCTCTTCATTCGTGATTCGATCTATCCATCTCACCTTCAGCATTCTTCTGTAACACCACATTTCAAAAGCTTCTATTCTCTTTCTTTCTGAGCTAGTTATCGTCCATGTTTCACTTCCATACAATGCCACGCTCCACACAAAAGTCTTCAAAAACATCTTTCTAATTCCGATATCAATGTTTGAAGTGAGCAGATTTCTTTTCTTAAGAAAGCTCTTCCTTGCCTGTGCTAGTCTGCATTTTATGTCCTCCTTACTTCTGCCATCGTTGGTTATTTTACTACCCAAGTAACAATATTCATCTACTTCCTTTAAGACTTCGTTTCCTAATCAAATATTTCCTACATCACCTGCCTTCGTTCGACTGCACTCCATTACTTTTGTTTTGGACTTATTTATTTTCATCTTGTACTCCTTACCTAAGACTTCATCCATACCATTCAGCAACTTCTCGAGATCTTCTGCAGTCTCAGATAAAATAACAATATCATCCGCAAATCTCAAGGTTTTGATTTCCTCTCCTTGGACTGTGATTCCCTTTCCAAATTTCTCTTTGATATCCTTTACTGCCTGTTCTATGTAAACATTGAAAAGGAGAGGGGACAAACTGCAGCCTTGCCTCACTCCTTTCTTGATTGCTGCTTCTTTTTCAAAGCCCTCGATTCTTATCACTGCAGACTGATTTTTATACAGGTTGTACATAATTCTTCGTTCTCGGTATCTGATCCCTATCATCTTCAGAATCATAAATAGCCTGGTCCAATCAACATTATCGAATGCCTTTTCTAGATCTACGAATGCCATGTACGTGGGCTTGTCCTTCTTGATTCGATCCTCTAAGATCAGACGTAAAGTCAGGATTGCTTCACGTGTTCCTACATTTCTTCTGAAGCCAAATTGATCTTCCCCCAACTCAGCTTCAACTTGTTTTTCCATTCTTCTGTAAATAATACGTGTTAAAATTTTGCAGGCATGAGATACTAAACTAATAGTGCGGTAGTTTTCACACCTGTCAGCACCGGCTTTCTTGGGAATAGGTATAACAACATTCTGCCGAAAATCGGATGGGACTTCTCCTGTCTCATACATCTTGCACACTAAATGAAATAACCTTACCATGCCGGTTTCTCCTAAGGCAGTCAGTAATTCAGAGGGAATATCATCAATTCCAGGTGTCTTGTTCCTATTTAGGTCACTCATAGCTCTGTCAAACTCTGACCTCAAAATTGGGTCTCCCATTTCATCAGCATCAACAGCCCCTTCATGTTCCAGAACGAAATTATCTACATCGTTACCTTGATACAACTGTTGGATATGCTCCTGCCATCTTTCTGCTTTGTCTTCTTTCCCTAGAAGTGGCTTTCCATCTGAGCTCTTAATATTCATGCACCTATATTTCCTTTCTCCAAAGGTTTCCTTGATTTTCCTGTATGCAGCATCTACCTTTCCCAGGACCATACAGCCTTCGACATCCTTGCACTTCTCCTTCAGCCATTCTTCCTTAGCTACCTTGCACTTTCTATCCACTTCATTCTTTAATCGCCTGTATTCTTTTCTGCCCACTTCATTTCTAGCATTCTTGTATTTTCGTCGTTCATCAATCAGGTCTAGTATCTCCTGAGTTATCCACTGATTCTTAGTTGATCTTTTCTTCCTTCCTAACATTTCTTCAGCAGCCTTACTGACTTCATTTTTTATGACTCTCCACTCTTCCTCTACTGTGTTTCCTTCGGCCTTTTCATTTAGTCCTTGTGCAACATGTTCCTTGAAACAATCCATCACACTCTTTTCTTTCAACTTGTCTAGATCCCATCTTTTTGCATTCTTTCCTTTCTTCAATTTCTTCAACTTCAGATGGCATTTCATGACCAACAAGTTGTGGTCAGAGTCCACGTCTGCTCCTGGGAAAGTTTTGCAATCCAACACCTGGTTTCTGAATCTCTGTCTAATCATAATGAAGTCTATTTGATACCTTCCAGTGTCTCCAGGTCTCGTCCACGTATACAGCCGTCGTTTGTGGTGTTTGAACCAAGTATTGGCGAGGACTAAATTATGGTCAGTGCAGAATTCAACCAGCCGACTTCCTCTTTCGTTCCTTTGTCCCAATCCAAATTCTCCTACTGTGCTACCTTCTCTTCCTTGGCCTACCACTGCGTTCCAGTCTCCCATCACAATTAGATTCTCGTCACCTTTGACATTTTGTATTAAATCTTCTATCTCCTCATATATTCTTTCAATTTCTTCATCATCCGCTGAACTAGTAGGCATATAGACCTGCACTATTGTGGTGGGCATTGGTTTGGTGTCTATCTTGGCGACAATAATTCTTTCACTATGCTGGTCGTAGTAGCTTATCCGCTGCCCTATTTTCTTATTCATTATTAAACCAACTCCTGGGATACAAAATGGTGGTACTAGCATGGTTAGCCGTCACAGCCCGTGCGACGGTAACCCTAGCATACTTTTCATGCTGACTGGGCACTGGCAATGCGCGTCCCTTCCAGGGGCTGCACTAACCTTGGCTCCGATACCATGAGACATATTACTGTAATGATGTAACGGTATTATTTTACGGCCGGCTTGTCTTGAAGCATTTAAAGGCTCATGACGGAAGGTAGTAACGCAGCTGCGGACATGGAGAACAGATGCCTTTTGCAGCCCCTCCTCTAGAGAAGAAACGCTACCCTCTTTTCTGCATTATCTTCCAGAAATTTAGTGTACCTCTTCCGCCATCTGGTCCCTAGTGAACGTCTCCATCTCCGCCAAAGTTGCCATTAAAGACTTTGTACATGTTTGGTACGCGAGAGCTTTTATATTTTGCTCATGTTCATCGCCAGGCCAGCGGGGAACCCGTATCCGTCACCTGGGAAGCGCCACGTGTTACAGCAATATAGCTGGTTCGTGTAGAATATTTATCAATGCAAAATGAAACATTATTTTACTGAAAACTAATTGTGAACCTGATAAATTACTTGTCACAGGAATCACGTATTCGCGTAAAGAAGAAGTGTTACAGGCTTTTGCACCTTTGCTTGGTGTGATATGCCACAGAACGCATGACATACAATCCAGTATCGTATTTTCTCCTCCCTGTTGTCTAGTGGTGTCAACATCAATATCTTGTTTGATGATCTAGAGATTTAGTCTGTCATATCTGGAATCAATGCCCCCTTTCATTTGTCCACTTATTTTCTCCAAAGAGTGCAGTAACAATGTATGGTCGAGCCTCCCATTACTTTGCTTGTGAGCCAGTCATGCATTCGACTGGGCCATGTGAATTCAGTTCATACAGCATGAATTGGAAAGTACCAGATCATGTTACGATATATTTTAGCTTGCGTGATCGATTTTCCCATGTGGCAGTTGTAAGCGGATCTCACCTTTAACCAAGAAATTTGCATTTCCCGCCCTTCTACCGTAGAATATGTAGAACTACTCTGTGGTGGGGAGACAGGCACAGAATTGGATGCTATCCAACTATGTTATGAATCCACCAAAAATAATCACGTTGCCCGTGATCATTTGAAATAAATAGAATAATATTCCTTCTTTTGCATAGCAGCAATATCCACTACGGTGCAATTCAACGTCTTGTCATGTCGAATTTTGGCTCAAGCCTTGATTTTCATTCTCCTTCTATCCGTATTGTTAAAGTAATACGTGTAAGAATAATCAAGGGCATTATAGGTTGCGTTAGGTTTCAAAATCAGAATATTAGAACATTGTAATAAAACGCTACCACCAATGCCATATTCTGCATTGCCTTCATAATGTCTTTAACAGCAGTGTCTTGAGGAGAAAAGACAGTATCAATGCTAGGGAGATAGCCGTCGTATACTTGTTATATTTCAGCTTTGCCAGGATTCCATCAGGATTAGTGGCTACCGTGTTAAATACAGGAATTAAGACGTAGGCTGATGTAGTACATGGTAGTAAGTATGAACGTCCTTGTACAAACCTACCGTCCTATATATAGGTTGGCTATGTTTGATTGCACATCAAAGATACATATTTCGGAAAAGCGACACAGTGACATAATAAAATGCTATAGTGATATAACAATGCACAAATACAATATGTATATTTGTGTGACAAAATAACATTCTTAAAAGATTAGCCATGTTTCAACAGATCTTGCTGAATGTCGACAAACGTTCTCAACTTTATTAATATCTACAACACAGACATTCTCTCAAACAACCTCAAGAACAAGGTCCTTTACAAAAATTATTACTTGCCTGCAACAAAGCGCAGAGTGCTTCAACAAGATCAAAACTCCAAAGCATATGCCGTTCTTTATGTAGGAGAACAGACTACAGATTTCGATAGAACAATATGTGCTGGATTAAACAGCTTGTACGAGTATTTACCCTTTTAGGCTGGACCACTTCTCATGCTTTCTTCAAAATTAACTCGTACATTTCTAAACGGTGACAAGTTTCTTGCGCGTGATATCGTGATTAAGAGAAGAAGCAACACATTCTCGTAACAAGTGAGAGCTTTTGAAATTTAACCTCAGATGATGTTTACTCTCAGGAATGTAATGTTTTTGAGTAACGAGTCCTCTGCACTGGATATCAGTGATTGGAATGTCCAGTAGGAAATCCCCTGTGTGAGAGTTGTAGTGGATTTGGCTGTTGAACTATTGGTCACATGGTTTTAATTTGTCACTGTAGATCGAGACCCGAGGTGAGCTATAGAGATCATCAACCTCCGGACGGCGGATCATCTAGTTTTAGCTGTAGTGTGTGCAGTGAAGTCCTGGCTAGGAAGTTGGACCTCTTGCAACATCTGAAGAGACACAAGGAAAATCGACCCTTCAAGTGCGATCACTGCGGAAAGGTGTTATGTAGCCGAAGCAGCTTGTCGAAATACCTCAGGATCCACCCGCTCCAAGTGTGCGGATTTTCTGATAAATGCTTTACAAAGAGGAAAATGCTGACAGGGGACACGCGATTGCATAAAGGTGGGATTATAAACGAATGCTCAATATCTCATAAAAATTTCAGGAAAAGGCCGGACGTTATGCGGTCTCACACGAGCGAGAACCGATACTGCTGCAATGTCTGTGGAAAATCCTTCAGGTGGAAAAAACTAGCAGGTCATATGGGTATTCATACAGGCAACAAGCCTCACTTTTGCACTGTATGTTGCAAATCATTTGTCAAGGAAAGCAGTTTATCTTATCACAAGCTGACAAAAACAGGAGAGAAACCATACAGGTGCAATGTCTGTAGCAAGTCATTCACAAGCAAAGACAGTCTGACCGTTCATATGCGGACCCATACAGGCGATAAGCCGTTCATGTGCAATGTCTGTGGCAAATCATTCATACAGAAAGGCAGTCTGACGCTTCATATGCGGACCCATACAGGCGAGAAGCCTTACAAATGCAATGGCTGTGGCAAATCATTCACAAACAAAAACAGTCTGACCGTTCATATACGGACCCATACAGGCGATAAGCCATACAGCTGTAATGTCTGTGGCAAATCATTCATACAGGGAGGTAAACTAACCCAACATATGCGGACCCATACAGGCGACAAGCCATTCAGCTGCAATGTCTGTGGCAAATCATTCACATGTAAAGGTGGTCTGACCGATCATATGCTTAGCCATACAGGCGAGAAGCCAAACAATTGCAATGTCTGTGACAAATCATTCGCCAAGAAAGGCGATCTGACCGTTCATATGCGTACCCATACAGGCGAGAAGCCATACAGGTGTAATGTCTGTGGCAAATCATTCATACAGGGAGGTAAACTAACCCAACATATGCGGACCCATACAGGCGAAAAGCCATTCAGCTGCAATGTCTGTGGCAAATCATTCACATGTAAAGGTGGTCTGACCGATCATATGCTTAGCCATACAGGCGAGAAGCCAAACAATTGCAATGTCTGTGACAAATCATTCGCCAAGAAAGGCGATCTGACCGTTCATATGCGGACCCATACAGGCGAGAAGCCATACAGTTGTAATGTCTGTGGCAAATCATTCATAGAGGGAGGAAAACTAACAAAACATATGCGGGCCCATACAGGCGAGAAGCCATACAGCTGCAATGCCTGTTGCAAATCATTCACATGGAAACGTAGTTTGACCAATCATATGCCTAGCCATCCATGCGAGACTCAAACAATTGCAATGATGTGACAAATCATTCGCAAAGAAAGGCAATCTGACCGATCATATGCGGACCCATACAGGCGAGAAGCCATACAGCTGCAATGTCTGTAGCAAATCATTCATACACAAAGGCAGTCTAACCGGTCATTTGCGGAGCCATGCAGGCAAGAAGCCGTAGAGCTGCATTGTCTGTGGGAAATCATTTACAAGGAAAGGCTTTCTAACCGGTCATATGCGGAACCATACAGGCGAGACGCCTTAGAGCTGTAATGTCTGTGGCAAATCATTCATAAAGAGAGGTAAACTAACCGAACATATGCGGACCCAAACAGGCGAGAAACCATACAGTTGCAATGTCTGGGGCAAATCATTCACAAGGAAAGGCTGTCTGACTGATCATATGTGGACCCATACAGGGGGGAAGCCAAATAGCTGCAATGTCTGTGGCAAATCATTCACAAAGAAAGGCAGTCTGATCTAACTGTTCATATGCAGACACAAACAGAAGAGAAGCCATACTGGTGCAAAGTTTATTCCACTGAAGCACAACTTGTAGGATTCCAGGAAGATGTAACAGATATCCTGGATTCAGGAGGTCAATTGGTCTGTATCGCGACTGACCTGTCTAAGGCATTTGATAGGGTAGATCATGGGAGACTACTGGCAAAAATGAGTGCAATTGGACTAGATAAAAGAGTGACTGAATGGGTGGCTCTGTTTTTAGAAAATAGAACTCAGAGAATTAGAGTAGGTGAAGCTTTATCCTGCCCTGTAACAATGAAGAGGGGAATTCCTCAAGGCAGTGTTATTGGACCTTTATGTTTTCTTATATATGTCAATGATATGTGTAAGGAAGTGGAATCTGAGATAAGGCTTTTCGCAGATGATGTTATTCTGTACAGAGTAATAAATAAGTTACAAGATTGTGAGCAACTGCAAAATGATCTCGATAATGTTGTCGGGTTGTTACATTTTCAGATTAAAGCCCGCAAATGGGCTGTTTTCATTCAGTAATGACTACTATACCCCACCCATATCCAATCCCTCCTTCAACGCTAACGCCCCTTCCTCCCCAACATCAATAACCGAACCACCGCCGTCTCAATCTATATATGTAGGATTGAGACAGCAGTGAACCCGAACTACTGAACCTTACCCCCACCACTACCACGTGCAAGGGTTTGACAGCGGCATAGGTCCTACCGTTCCGAGGGCCCGGCTCAGACTGAATACTTTTGCCCTCCACCCGCGTGGGCGCGCTGTTGTACATCACGTCACTCACCCTAAGCCCACGTGACGAATACGGCAGCTCCTATTGGTAGAAACATCTCCCGATTGCTATTGGTCGATTTGAGTTTGACAACTTGGACCACGTGGGACGACCACGTTTTTGACGTTTGTGACATTTTGCTTTACTTTGATTTGTATGCGCATATCTGTTATCTTCGTTTGCGTGTTTGAAGGAAAAGTACAAGTTATTTGAGGTAAGCATCCTTACTGTTCTTGTTTTACTAATCTCCTGAGGCCAGAACATGAAAACATACCACACCAAGGCAAATGAATTTCGGATAATTTGAAACATAAGTGCGGCCAGTATCCAGTATTCGGGAGATAGTAGGTTCGAACCCCACAATCGGCAGCCCTGAAAATGGTTTTCTGTGGTTTCCCATTTTCACACCAGGCAAATGCTGGGGCTGAACCTTAATTAAGGCTATGGCTGTTTCCTTCCCATTCCTAGGCCTTTCCTGTCCCATCCTCGCCATTAGACCTATCTGTGTCTGTGCAACGTAAAGCAACTAGCCTTATCATAGTTGTCCCCCTGTGGGTAGGGCCAGTAGAATAACAGCCACAGCATCCTCTGCCTGCTGTAAGAGACGACTAAAAGGGGTCCCATGTGGGCTCTGCACTTGGGAGCTTGGGTAGGCGACCACGGAGCCCTTAATTGAATTTTGGCACTGCTTCCGCTTACTTGTGCCAGGCTCCCCACTTTCATCTATCCTATCTGATCTACCTCGATCACGGCCTGTTCTTTTCTGCCCCCGATTGTATAATGTATGGAGGCCTAGCGAGTCTTATTTTCCCTCCATGGCGCTGGTCCTCCTTAGCTGATACCATCATTTTTCCTAGTGTCAGCCCCCTTCCATTTCTTCTCTCCAATTACTAATATATATAGGGGATGATTGCATAGTTGTACTTTCTCTTAAAACAATGAACTAGATTTTAGGCCCTTTTAATCAACAAGCATCATCATCTTAAGCAAGGAGATTGGTGGTGAGGGCAAGATGTTTGGTGGCCATGAAATATACTAGGAACTATCCCATCATTCGCCTTACTGCAGGCGAAAGGAAAAACCATTCTCAGGACAGCCAGTGGTAGGGGAACAGCCCGTTTCTGTGTCCGAAATGCAGACGTGTAGAAACACGGTGGAACCATAACCACCCCTTCTCTGCTTGGTTGGCCGGTTGGAGTGCATGCTGTCAGACCACAGATCAGCCTACTCTGCAACCACCAACATAGATTTCTGCCTTCGATATACAGTAGGAAGTGAGTTTCCACTGTCTTCAACTGGCATTTCGTCTAGGTCACAGCAAAGTCCCTTGCACACCGTAATGTTGTGGAAGTAGCAGCATATTGTTCATAATACTGTACTAAATTAGCAAGCAATTCCTTGGACATAGCTCTTAATAGGTGGAGCTATGTTGTGACTTGGCATGGGAATGTTTTGTGCTGGATCAGCTGCCATATTATTGTATGTAGATCCTGATGCTACATATTTCTGTAAATTTATTAGAAATCCTCTCCTGCAGATGGACTGAAAGGAAGCATTATTTGTACCTCCTGCATGTTGTAAGAGGGAGCAATCACAGAATCTGTAAGCTCTCTCTTGTCTTTTAAACCCTCAAATATATTCATGATTCCATCCTTTTCCATGTACCAGAAAAATTTTGATATATCCTACTGTCACATAAAATAGAACATTTTTTATTGTAAATAGGGTAAGTTAATGAATACAGGCGATGCATACAATTTTGTAGCTTGACATTGTTTATCATCTAAATGCAGATGACTGATTGAATGATATGTTGTGTTTTGGTGCAGTATGTAGGAACAGAGTATGTGCTATCATGTCTTGGTTTCTTCAAACACTACTCTGCCAGAGATTTGCCATCCTCTAGTAGATGCAAAAGAAGTACAAATCTCAATATTTTTCAGTGTGTGGCCCTAGGTGCCTCTTTTGCCAGACTGAAAGATGTATCATATAGTAAGTTCCTTGGGAAAATACAAATGGTGTTTCTGAAAACTTCTGCAATGTTAGTGCAACGTTAAACTGCTATAAGAGAGAAGAGTATTATGTTGTACCTTGTCAGTTCCAGTCTTTCTTTCATAAATGAATGATCTTGTATTTGTGTTGTATTGAATAGTTTTCTGGCTGATGAATATTAATTGATGATTAACACTGCTGAATATAATGTCATGAGATTATGATATACTATGATCACTAAAACTCTTGTTCAAATTTCTACACAATTTTATACCTGTAACACTGTGGATAGTAGGTAGAATATAGCTCCATAAATCAAAAGATCATGTTTCATTTCAATTTACCTTTGAATCCTACAAACTCTCTCCTTAGCATATGAGTTTCCTTTCATCATTTTGGTTCCTGTGCATGGTTTTCTTTCTTACATTGTATTTATATTTTATTTCCTGCATAAGTGGCATATCTTGATACTATTGACTGTTACAGTTGGCTTAAGTAGCGTTAAAGAAGACAGACGTACGAGGGGATGTTAGTGTCTATTTCTGTCATAGGTCTTAATCTGAGATAAGTATTGCCAATCCCACTCACCTTCAGGTCACTTCCTTCCTCCCTTTGTGAGTTAACTTCCTTTTTCCTCAGCAGAAACAAACAAAAGCAGCACAGGCAAGGCCAGTCACTCCATCCTTCAAGGCTTTGTGAATTAGTAAAAATAAAATATAGCTCCATAATTGAAATAATTATAATAAGCAGCACAAGTGGTAAGCTTCTTTTCTCCAGCAAAAAATATATTAATAACAAAGCACAGGCCAACCTCCAGGTGTATTGTTGTTCAGAATGCAGTATTTCAGAAAATCGTAACAGAAAGAAGGAAAGAAAGAAAAGGAAATGAAAGAAAAATATAAGAGAAATAAAAAAAGAAAAAATATATTTAATATAATATTTAAGAGTGGAGGGGGACGAGAACCTGGAGACCCTCCGCGCGCTAAACGATTTAAATCACCCGCCCGGTAATTTTAGTTCAGCCCTGTTTACACTAGAGGCGCTGGAGTGCAATTCCTGGCGATCTTTGCGCAGCCGTTGCGTACAGAAGTGAAAAATAACGTTGAGAGTCATCTCTTACTCATTCTCTTTGACCACGTGTAAAGCCCACTAGAGCAGGACTGTATTGATAGTTGATAGTTACAAATATAACGGGACATTGCACCCAGTGCTGTTTTCAAGAAGTGTCGTGTACTCTGGAGTTGTCACTGGTAATTCATCCTTTCCTAAATTCAGCCCGTTCTACTGACAGATACAAATCAAATCCGTTCTTTAAGTGTTTGTTTTAAGTGATTACACTGAATTAAAATATCAGGTTTCGTCTCTAGGTGTGAGGTATGTGTTACATAAGACGCGTATTAGCCATTTGTACAGCCTATTCCGTTAATTTATTGTGCTACAGATTTTCTTCATTGAGAAATTGTGATTTCTATCATTTACACTGTGTCCACAATCTCTATTGTCGGTAAGGTTCAAGTTCTATAATTTACTTTTGCGAAAATTATACATTTCAATTGGGAACAGTAAGAAGTTAATACTAATCTTTCTCAGTTTCAGCATTCTACATATTTTTAACACTTAATATTTTTAATTTTCTTAAATTTTATTTCTACTTAAGCATTAAAACTGTATACGCATATAACTGGCATTCTTTCTGAAAACTCCTGGCCTTTGTGTCACAAGTGCCAGCAAATCTGTTCCTAGTGTGTTGTAGCAATATAACGTAACTTACCTTACCTATCAAAATTTTTTGGAGTGAAGAATATTTCTGAAGGGCTACGCAGGTGAAGAATCGCGGATATTAGTTTCAGAAAGAAATTACAATATGTAGTGCATAATTTTAATTATTGTTTTGCTGTGTTATTTACCTATGTTTGCAATTTAATGGTGACGCTGTGAATGTTGAGTTGTTCTTTACACTGTAGGCTGCGACATATGGTAGTAGGGTTCGAAATGTTGAGTTTCCGTTTAGGATATCATATGTAGAATTCTTGTTATGGTTATCAGTGTTGTTATAGAGATTCTTCTGCATAGTATCAGTCATAGAAAACTTGAGGTCCAATAGGTATGATCACAATATTAACAGTCATGTAAAATTTTGAGTCTTTTTGGTATGTTCATAATATTGACGGCATGTAAAATTTCAAGCATAATGCTTAGTCTGTTGACAGATAACCTAAGTAGCAATGACAGCAATAAGGTAATATATTTCTCTGGCCTATGTTTAGTGTAAAATCATTGGAAGTAATCAAGAACCCCAGTACCTTCTAACTACTTCAGTTGCAGTGTGAAATGGACCTGCAAGTAAAAATCAAAGAGGAACCAGTTTGGCTTGAAAGAACAACAAATGCATCACTTGTGAGTCTCATGGCAAATAACTTTATAGAGGTCAGAATTTAACCCTTAGTAGCTGAATAAGTTTGGCAGGGGCATAATTTACTATGTGCTTCCCCAATATTAACCCCAGCAGTCGCCATTTGCTACATGGGCATCTAGGAAAAGTATGTCTCTCTTTTGTTTCTTTGTCTGGGAGTATGTGATAATGTGCTACGCAAGGCAGCCAACTCCTAGGAAGTAAAAACAACAGTATTTATATACATCTATAGGTCCAACTAGTGATAGAAACTTTGTTCATGGGGCAAGGAAAGGGGTTCTGGTGGCACATGCCCCCAGATTATGGTCGCCAAGTGGACAATTGGCCTCTAGCATTTACTAGGGAGATGGCAGTGCATGCTATGTTTGATAGTGGCAAAAAGCTGAATTAAAGTTGTGGACTTGATAGTGAAGGAACCTTGGTTAGGTCCAGCTACCAATGAAGTTGTGACAGGCAGCGTTTCAAGATCGAGGCATCAGGACAACTCATGAGCTAAGTACCCATCAAATGACTGTTTATTGTTTATTGATTACCTCTGGCGTTTATTGAAGTGGATTTCCGTAGGTTGTATGGTTATGTTTTTATTCCCCATGGTTTGGTAATGGTATCGTTGTGGGATTGACATCATCTCCTATCATACATTATCCAATTTTAGTGCTAGTAGCTGCTGAACTGAAAGACAATTGTGGGTGCTGGATTTAATTCGGTTATGGCCAGTAGGACTTTGCATCTCATAGTGAACATATTTTTCCTCCAAAAGAAATTCCAGGTAAGATTTGCATCATTTAAACTTCTTTAAATTTTACTAATGTTGGGTGATCTCATAGTAAAACTCTGCCTTGGCGGAGAAGCTGTGAAATAATTTTGGAGAAGAAGCGACTTATTGTCATCATCTTTCCTTGCTCTGTATGTTGCTACTGTAAACACAGTCCATTGTAATCTTCTGAATGTGTGGCTTACAGTTCAGTCTCTCTTCATCTGATAGCTTACATGGTGATGTGATAACATTCTACTTTCATGTTGGGGAGTGTAATTTGGGTCCATTCTAGAGGTATTTGATGAAGCTGAATATCCCAGCACACGTCTGTAGTTATACTGGCATAAAAGTGAATTCCTGCACATCATTCTTGCACCTCAGAGTCTTTGAAAACCTTGAGAGTTGGAAGAGGGATATTCAATGAATAATTGTGACTCGGCAGCAAAAATCTACTCCCAACACTGTGAACTGCTAATTTATAGATGTGATATTGTCCAGGAGTTGCTTAAAGGTGAAATTCTGCTGCTTATGCACACTGTTCTCTGAATAAATGTTTGCTGGTTGAGTTCTAAATTATAGACACTACAGAAGAGAACGGTGTCTGAACATATCTGAGATGCGAGTGCACTGCTATTCAAGATCAATACTCTTGACACTTCTTGGTATGTTCTATTCTTGGGTATATAGAAAAAAAGAATAGCTGTCATCAACAACAACGGAATTCAAGAACTACAATGTGACCCTACAAATAAATTTCAAAACAAATTAAAACAAGCTATCCAGCAAACAGACTTTATTCTCACAGAACAAGAAAAGGAAAGCCTCACTATCAAAAAATCCCAAACTCCCCACAGTAACAGCCATCCCCAAAATACACAAAAGCTCATGTCCCATTAGACCAATAGTAAATTATGATGTGCCAATTTACAATTTAAGCTAACAACTGAAAAATCCTAAAAGAGAAAATCTCACTTAAAGAAGACAGATAAATTAAAACCAGCCTAGAACTAATCAACCCCTTCCCGCCCGAAAGCGCCCGACTGTTCACTTTGCCTTACGGTCCTTATTGCCCGAAAACACCCAGCTGCATTATCTGCATACGTGTGCAATCTATGCAATAGTTTTATATTTTTGGTAGTTAATTGTTTATTAGGCTTTGATGGACATGCAGTACAATATACAAGGCTTAGGAAATAAAAGAAGAGTGAGAATTTGTCTTGAAGTTGTCTAGGCAACGGACTTGAACTTCCGCGAGTGCTGGTCAGCTGTTTAGTTCGTAAACATGACGGGATTGAATACTGCGGATATTGAGACTGAGCTGAATAACGGCATAAGAAATGACACAAAATTGTTGAGCAGGGGTGGAGGTAAATTTTTAGTGAGTAAATAACATATCAACAAAGATAATTTTACTGATAACTGTGATATAAGTGAAAACGGATATCTAGATATCGGACCTGATGATGCGGCTGCAATTCAGGTAACACAAACATTTTGTTTCATTACTCAATGATTATATGGATTATGTTGAACCTATCAATAATTTCAAAAGAGTATTATGAGAAATAGGTTATATTTTTACATATGTTAGGCGGAGACAATATATTCAGTGACATTACCGATTGCGTATATATCAATGCAGCAATCAAACAGGCGCATTTCAGTAAAATAGAAACAGAATGGGAAGACACTTGCTAGAGGAAATGAAAGTTGATATACAAGGTCACCATTACACTTCCAGAATCTCATCTTTATTGGCTTAGGGGGATTTAGACAACATGAGAATATGACAAATACAGCCTACCTCAGTGTTGAGTATCTCTAGCACGGGTGGGAGTTTGAACCGACAAACTTATGACTCAATGAATAGAGAAATGGACATGATGGTATGTTAAATGTTGTAAATGATGGCATGTTTTCTAATATTATTGAAAATGAAACGGTGTGCTCTGCTTGAATGTTTCCTAATTAATAGGTTGAAACCTGGGGATAAGCGGAGCAAACATGTGGGTGGTAAAGCGTTAAAGATACCCTTTGACTTCACTAACATGTACACCAACGTAACAATAGATGAATCCATTAAAATTATCGAAAATCTTCATAAAGAAAATACTTCACTGCAGGAAACCAAAGAAATAATTAGCCTTATTAGAACAATGATACACCAAAATTGCTTTGCATTCACTGACAAGATTTATTGCCACAAAGAAGGGTTAGCCATGGGCTCACCATTATAAGGTATAATAGCAAACATTCTTTTGAATAACTTTGAAAACATCTGAACGTATCAGCATTCAAAAGGAATATTATACTGGAGCAGGTATGTGGGTGACATCATGTGCATATGATAATGACTTCACTAATGCACACCAGTTATTAAACACACTAAATTATTTACAAAATTCCACCAGCTTCACAATGGAGCAAGAATCTAATAAGAAAATAACACCACAATCAGCAGGAATAATGGAAACCTGTCTTACAAAGTGTACAGCAAGCCCACTCAGGTGTTGCATGCTATTGACGAGTCTAACCATGCATACACACTAAAAATAGCTGGATTGAATACAATGATACACAGAGCTGTTTCCATACCAATGAGCACAACGGAGTTCAATGAAGAGGCACAAATTGTTAAACAAATTATAAAAGAAGACAACCACCCTCCAGGCACAGTAGATAAAATATTAAACAAACAAAAGGAAAGTCCCTGGAAAACCACCACACTTGGTTCTCAACTACATTAATAATAACACATAAAAAGTAGGTTATATCTTTAGGAAACAGGGTTTAAATTAACCTTTAGGATGAACAACACACTGCAGAGACACATCAACAAGTGCACCTAAACAAAAAAGACCCTTTCTCAAAGTCACGAGTCTATGAACTCAAGTGCCAAGAACTTAACTGCAATGCCACCTATATAGGTCAGACAAAACAAAATTTCCACACAAGATTCAAAGAACACAATAAACGATCAGATATAATCAGCATTCAGCCTTTGGGGAGCACACTATTTCACAGACATCAACACAGATCTAAAAATTTTACACATTGAAAATCAAATCAAATCTTCGAATATGAGGGAAGCAATCGAGATCTACATCGCAGAAAGTGCTAACGTAACCAACTTAAATGACCATACACACTTAAAAAATTCCCCGTACATCGCTCTACTCACATAATATCTGGACCATACTTACTCATTAAATTGGCATTTATCACAATAGTATCCTATAGACATTCTCTATTTCAATTCCATACATTATTCATCTAAAATCATTCAGTTGCATTCATCCATCTTACATAAAAGTACATTATAACATGAAGTAGGTTAATAACCTTCTCTCCCCTCTCCAGTGTGGAAAGAGTATTCCACAGTGCTCCACTCGTTCAATCCTACTTCCCACTCTCCTCTCCATGGTACAGTGTACTGGATTTTAACATCCAGTAGGAGGGATCCACAATGTTCGGCACTCCCCTCTCATGCTTCCCCTCCTCTCTCCGTAAGTTTTGTGCTATACTCAAAACTTTCCATTTTCCTCTCCATGACCACAGTCCTGAAGTAGTATTTGGTGACAACAAAGTTGGCATTGGCAGTCTATATAAGTTCAGGAGTTTTCTCGATATATTAATACTTGTCAATTTCTTATTTGTCAGTACTGGCTCATATTATCACTGAACTCTTATCATTGACAAGTTTATGCAACGTAAACAACGCTGTACATATACCCATATTTTGTGTGATTTCATAGAGTCTCAGGATGTTCTTGTAGAATGAAACATGTCATTCTTTGTATAATAGAGTGTTTATTGTTTACGGGTATGTTTATAGTGTAATAATTTATGTTAAAATCGTATGTTTGACAAACTAGAAAGTTTTTTTGTTACATTTAACTAAGTCTACAATGGAAAGTATGGCTTCATCTTTAACAAACTCTCCATTTTGTGCGTCATTTTATCTTCCTTTCCTTAGTTCAGCTACTGTTCGATTTCTTCTGTATTAAATGGGATAAGTGAGTATATTCTGGAATTTTATACGTTAATTCGCTTTTACTAGTAAACTAACTTATAATAGAATGTAAGCTTTTGATCACAGTCCCTCCTGCACCCCTGTAGTGTCAAAATGTTTCATGAATCCAAGTGAAAAATTTAAAGGTCTCGTAGTACGAGGGCCATCCGATAAATAGGTTTCCCTATTTTACAAAAAATACAAGCAGGCTATTTACACTTGTGCTGGCCCTGCAGTGTGGGGGTAGCATGCCTGCCTCTTATCCAGAGGCCCCGGGTTCAATTCCTGGCCAGGTCAGGGATTTTTACCTGCATCTGAGGGCTGATTGGAGGTCTACTCAGCCTATGTGATTAAAATTGAGGAGCTATCTGACAGTGAGATGGTGGCCCTGGTCTAGGAAGTCTAGAATAACGACGGAGAGGATTGTTCGTGCTCACCACATAACACCTCGTAATCTGTAGGCCTTTGGGCTGAGCAGTGGTCACTTGGTAAGCCATGGCCCTACGGGGGCTGTTGCCCCATGCTGCTTGGTTTTATTTACCTTTGAGAAATATTTAATTTTCATTCTACAGCTCGTACACTACTTTTCCACATAGTCACTATTTCAGTCCAAACATTTTGTTATCTTGGCAGCAGCTTCTTGATACCTTCATCATACCGGGTCGGGTCCCATCTCTGTAGACAGCGGTGCACTTCCTCTTCCACCTCTTCATCAGTTGCAAACCGCTTACCTCCAAGGTGCAACTTGAGTTGTGGATAGAGATGGAAATCACTCGGGGCAAGTTCCGCAGAATAAGGTGGATGGGGAAAAAGGTCCCTTTTGAAGTTCTGCAGCAAATCCTGCGTCCTTTGAGCTGAATGGGCAATATTTTCTGACACAAGACAAGAACATTTTCGGTGGATTTCAACTCTGAGCTTCGTGAGGACCGTGCAGGACCTCTCATGTGTGACCACAGTGCATTGGGGCAGTCAGTCAACCAATACAACATCATTACAGTCCCAAAAGGCAGTAGCCAAAACTATGCCTACAGAGGCTGAGGTCTAACCGGGCAAGTTGGCCATGCGATTAAGGCCGTGCAGCTGTGAGCTTGCATCTGGGAGATAGTGCGTTCGAACCCCACTGTCGGCAGCCCTGAATATGGTTTTCCGTGGTTTCCCATTTTCATACCAGGTAAGTATTGGGGATGTACCTTAATTAACGCCACAGCTGCTTCCTTCCCACTCCTATGCTCTTCCTCTCCAATTGTCAACATAAGACCAATTTGTGTCGGTGCGATGTAAAGTAAATTGTAAAAAAGAGTCTGAGGTCTTGGCCCTTTTTATGAGCATGTTCGCCAAGTTTCTTCCATAGCATGCTTTGTGGTTTTAATTTTAGAGTTGAATAATGCACCCTGCTTTCATCTCCAGTAACAATGCGG
The DNA here is from genome assembly GCF_040414725.1 of Anabrus simplex. Lineage (NCBI taxonomy): Eukaryota > Metazoa > Arthropoda > Insecta > Orthoptera > Tettigoniidae > Anabrus > Anabrus simplex. The sequence goes on along the minus strand of NC_090279.1, from coordinate 53,119,330 downwards.
GAGAACATTTGATCTCCCTCTCTTTGAAGCATTTGCAGGAAAGCTCAGGCTACCTCGTTCTGTTATTGCTTGTGAGCATCAGTAAGAAAACTTGGGACCCATCTTGCACAGACTTTTCAATACTGCAAGACGTTCAACAATATCATTGCAATAAAGGACTGCCAGTTTCCGTGCCGGGAGGCAGTAGATTCATTATCTCATCAGTGCTGACGCATTAATCTTTGTCCACCACATTCTGACCAACAGTGGCTGTAATGGGCCTGGCACTGCGCTGTCATCATGTACATCTTGCTGCCATTCCAGGAACCATGAATGCCAGCATGCATCTTTCACTATAAACTCACACCAAATGGCAATGAATATTGGTAGCCATTTAATTTTTTGCCATGGAAAAGCGAATAACAGGACAGAGTTCACAAGTGGAAACGCTTTCAAGTGGTAGCTCCATGGCAGGTAGCGCCGTACTGGTGAACACAGAGCAAGCACGTGCGGTTGAAGATCACCTTACCCCAGCCATACGCCAGTGGAAGTTCCTACAGTACCAACTTAATTCTAAAACATGTGGTATGCAGAGAAAAAATAAGGAAACTTATTTATTGGATGACCTTCGTAGATCATGAAAGAGCTTCTGAAACTGCAGATGTACACTCCAACACTGATGGTGTTCTCATCCCCACAGTTCTTTACAGAACACTGCATAACATCCTTGTAGTAGTAAAACATTTCATTTGTAGTTGCTTTATGTTTGACCTGCATCACATCTTTCCCTGGTCTATGACTGTGATAAGCCTGCTTCTTTCATGTTCGTTTTTTATTTTTACACTTGGATGAACAGAACTGTCTCAATGCAGTGTTTATCTCCTGTGAACTTGGCAAAAACCAGATTATAGAAAGTGATTAAAATGTTTCAAGGGATTTTGATCTGTCTGTCTAAACAAAATGTATGTTAAGAGCAGAGTATTAATATTTCTCACTGTATGGCAAAAGATTTAGGACAGTTTTAATACTTGGATGTGATTCAAACAACCTCAATGATTTGATAGACGTAATTGGATACATAAAATCAATTAATATAATTTAGTGTTTATGTCTGTGGCAGATTCCTTCCAAAATTTTGTGCGAGATGGTCCCAATTCCATCTCTGGTAGGATATCTTCTGATATGGCTAGAAAATACTTCTCACTTTATATTTGGTTCTCAGTCTCATGCTTTCTCTGACATTAGGTTTGAACAAGGATGATAACACCATTCTCAGTGCAGCCTTTGGTTTTGAAATCCTCTGCTGGTAGAAATCTCTCTTAAACAGTAGTAAAATTTTGAAAGTAACTGTAATACTTGGAAGTAGTAAATTATCACGCTCATTTGCTGGTGACAGTATTTGTAAATGTGTGTTACGTGCATAACTTATGTATCATATTTTCCACAGGAAAATATTGAAAATGTATCAGAAATGATACCACTAAAAAAGAAGCCAAATCAGAGTGAACAGAGCCAGGGCCAATGCAGGAAAACTCACATGAGGTAATATACATAATTTGATAAGCCATTGTTAGGTACTGAAAATAGAAAATTGCTGAACAGATATCAGTGGTTGACCCTTCATTTCAATACATATGATTGATACACTTTTTTATGAGATTGACTGTTTACTTACCTAATTTTCACGTTTCCTTCATGTTCTTTAAGGTCTTGCATTATGTATCATACAGCAGTTGGGATAGATCCAAAGACCTCTACTGTATATCATTTGGGAGGTGGTATCATTGCTACTAATATTTTTGACTTAGTGAATATTTTCCAACACGGAGTTGCTATAAGGAGCACTTTTTTGTTACTGTTGCTGGATATTTTACTAGTTGTTCCAAATGAAACACCATTGTAATCTTGTTGATTATATTAATTATTGACTTCTAGATAATACAATTATTTGTAGATACAAGTTGCAGGTGATTGCTTGCTTACTGTCAGAATTCACTTACAAGTAGAAAACATTCTTATCCTTCCTAATGTGGTCTGTGATGATACTAGTCTATGGCGACTTATAATATTACTTAAACTTTCAATGAATAAATGAGCCCTTCAAGAGTGATCTTGCCTTTCTGTTTCATATGTGGTAAAGGACAGTGTTTGTGAATAGGCTTTGTATGTGCCCTATTACTCACCTGAACATTTGATCACTGCCATGGTCCACTGTGTTGTTATGGGCTATTTATTGGGATATTTAATTGACAATCTCTTTCAGGAATTCTGGGTTGGCTGCTCAATATACAGCCATCTGGATAATGAGAGAGGAAGTATAATCATGATCAGAGAGTGTAGTATTTTTCTCTCCTACAAAGGAAATTGGATGTAGTTAGGTAAGAAGTGTCAAAAGGATCGTCATTTAACTTTAGTGAGGAGATGTGAGTATGTGTTGTAAGAGTGGTCCATTCTTTGTTGGTCAAGAAATAAGAATTCATCACTCTTCCAAGGTGATATATCAGACTGTTGACAGCTGCTTCTCGTTTTCTATCAAAGTGTAGTGCTGCAGGAGGGATGGAATGCTGTATCAGTCCCATGCCTGCAGTTGCAGGGAAGAGCTGGTTTTTCTCAGGATTGTTTTTCAGAAAGGCCTTGATTTCCTTAGCTGCTCTGAAGAAGTTTGTGCCATTATCACTGTAAATGTTCAGGGGGTGACCTCTGTGAAAATAAGTGAACAAAGAGAGGCGAGCAATGTAGTTGTTGTGAGATCAGGTATCATGTCTATGTAGAGAGACTTGGTAGCTAGGCAGTCGCGTCTTGTTCCACCTCACGCCAATGTTTATGAGAATTGAGCCAGCATAGTCTATTCTAGTGTTAAGAAATGGGTACATGCACACTTTGTGTATTTCGCGTTAATTGTTCAGAAGTATCTGCATTCAACTTACGACCCTTGAGACGTGCATAAATGTTGCTTCTTTACCGCCCCCCTTGCTGATGGGATCCGAAACTTGCCTCTCAGAGATGTGATTAAGGGTTGAGTGCCATGAAGAAGTAGTCGAAGTTGTTCCGCAATGATAATTAGATTAGTGAGATGATGATATATATACAGAATGATCTAATATTTCTTCCCCACTAGAATTAAGATATTGTGCAGTCTTCTGCCGACAAGGAGATGGCTTCTTGATCTATGATTATGGTTTTAATCAATATGATTTAATATTATCTGTGACAATAATTTACGATACCCTCATTTGTTGAACATATGTATTTGTGTGTGGGGACCTAATTGCAATTCTCGGCCATTGTTGCATTGCCGTTAATTTATGTGCCGGTACTGTGGCTATTTAAAATGCATTTAAAATCCATTATTACGTCAATAATTTAGATTTTCCTTATTGGCCCAATAAGCTAATCCTTGACTTGAGCATGCGTAGTGTCTCTCTTGAACGGAGCGCTCTGCAGTTGTTTTTCTGTCTCGTCAACTAGCGAGCGAGGAGTCTTGTTCTGAGCAAGCTGTGAGATGGACGCCATTAGCCTTGTTCCTTAGAAGACTTTGAAAAGTAGTGGTGTGACTAGCAGTGATTTTACACTCACAGGTCAAGCTGTGATTGCTATTTTGAAGTAGCAGTGATTTTTTACTGTAATTAACTGTGATTCAGCCAACACACCTAGGATACAAGGCCACTCTGCGGCCTACAGGAGTACGATGTCGTGCAGCATTCAGTACACGGGCGAACTCGCGCTAACGCTCAAAACAAATATTCATTTTTCAGAATCATATTTTAAAAAGTTATATACATGACCTTTTTTCAAAAAGTACGCCACCGTACGAATCAACAAGGGCTATTTATTTATAATTGCTAGTTGATGTACCCGTGCTTCCCTGCGGGATTTTCAGAAAGACTGAATTTGTGGTTTTCCTAAAAGAAGTCAACATAGGTCATTACACAAAAGTCGGTAGGAATGTAGCGATTAAAACCAACGTTATCATGTAAAATACTCGATCAAATGAAAAACTGCAGATTTTCTCACTTTTAACGAACAGTGCTACGGTGCCGATCTAACAGTCCCAAGTTCCAGAGCTGGAATAACCAGGACGTAGACATTTGTGAAGACTCCTCTGCCATTATATTCCGTTAAATATGCACACGGCTCATTCGAGTCAGTGCCTCAGAGTAGGGATTGAACAGCTCGAATGCTATGATGAACCAGTGCGTTATGTACCAGTAGTATCAGAAAATTTATAAACCAGAGGAATAGCATGCTAAAGAAGAAAGTTATATAACTTCCCAGCTACTTCCCGCCAATATTCAGCTAGGCTGTTACACTCGATACGACCGGGCGAGTTGGCCGTGTGGTTAGGGGTGCGCAGCTGTGAGTTTGCATCTGGGAGATAGTGGATTCGAACCCTACTATCGGCAGTCCTGAAGATGGTATTCCGTGGTTTCCCATTTTCACACCAGACAAATGCTGGGGCTGTACCTTAATTAAGGCCAAGATCGCTTCCTTCACACTGCTAGCTCTTTCATATCCCATCGTCGCCATAAGACCTATCTGTTTCGTTGCGACGTAAAAGAAATTTTAAAAAATACTCGGTACGCAGCAGCAATTCTATCTATCGGAGATGGGTGGCAACAGAAGACACAAAGCACGTCACAACAAACAATGGTCAATGTTATGTTATTGTTGATCAATTGTATGAGCTTTCTATATTGTAGCCCTTCACATTTAGTTTTTTTCGACTCTGCTATATTAGGGCATCTTATAAAATTATTTATAGCGTAGACTGTAGTTCCTTATTCTCCGAATTTACATACCTATTTTCATTACATTCTTAGTAACAAAAATCCAAATTCATGAATATATCTGTGATCATAGCCAGTACGGTAACAATATATAAGACATAAATGATCGGAAATTTAACACTATATATAACTTTAGTTATGCAGTATTTATCGATACGACCACTATTAACATACATATTTGAGAATTAAATTGTAGGCCTTCCCCTAAACTACCATTTCACTCAGCGTGAGTAAAATTATTTATGGCCTAGATTATAGGGACTTATTTCCCGATTTTGCATACCGCTTTTCAGGGAGATAGGACCTCTAATAAATATTTGAGAATTGAATTTTAGGCCTTCCCCTAAACTACCATTATTCTCAGCATGAATACAATTATTTATAGCCTAGATTGTAGCGACTTATTCCCCGACTTTTCGTACCGATTTCCATTAAGATACCACCAGTAATAACAATAAATATTTGAGAATTAAATGGTAGGCCTTCCCTCAAACTACCATTGCATTCAGCGTGTTTAAAATTATTTATGGCCTAGATTGTAGCTACTTATTCCCCGACTTTGCATGCCGATTTTCATTAAACTCTCTTCAGCGGTTTTCTCGTGATGTGTGTATATACATGCAACTGCGACTTTGGTGTGGGTCACAGACATGTGAGTGTGATGCTGTGATACAGACAGACATTACGGAAAATTAAAAAGTGCATTTCCTTGTTACTGTGGACATGACTGATAAAGAAATACCATCCTTTTTAAATTCTGAGCAATGTACAGAAAAAAAACTCTTATAGATTTGAGGGTTAACCAGTTGTCTTTTATCAAAATCATTGGTATAATTATATTGGAATTATAGAGCTGCTCATTAAGGAAGAAAATCAGGGAGTGAGGAGGAAATGACTTCTTCTTCTGACATTTTTCCCACACCTGTGAGGTCGGGGGTGCGAACTGAGTCGCACATGTGGATTTGGCCCTGTTTTACGACCGGATGCCCTTCCTGACGCCAACCCTATATGTTGTTGTTGTTGTTGTTGTTGTTGTTTGAGTCATCAGTCCATAGACTGGTTTGATGCAGCTCTCCATGTCACTCTATCCTGTGCTAGCCTTTTCATTCCTACGTAACTATTGCATCCTACATCTGCCCTAATCTGCTTGTCATATTCATACCTTGGTCTACCCCTACCTTTCCTACCACCTACACTTCCTTCAAAAACCAACTGAACAAGTCCTGGGTGTCTTAAGATGTGTCCTATCATTCTATCTCTTCTTTTCGTCAAATTTAGCCAAATCGATCTCCTCTAACCAATTCGAATCAGTATCTCTTCATTCGTGATTCGATCTATCCATCTCACCTTCAGCATTCTTCTGTAACACCACATTTCAAAAGCTTCTATTCTCTTTCTTTCTGAGCTAGTTATCGTCCATGTTTCACTTCCATACAATGCCACGCTCCACACGAAAGTCTTCAAAAACATCTTTCTAATTCCGATATCAATGTTTGAAGTGAGCAAATTTATTTTCTTAAGAAAGCTCTTCCTTGCTTGTGCTAGTCTGCATTTTATGTCCTCCTTACTTCTACCATCGTTAGTTATTTTACTACCCAAGTAACACTATTCATCTACTACCTTTAAGACTTCATTTCCTAATCTAATATTTCCTACATCACCTGCCTTCGTTCGACTGCACTCCATTACTTTTGTTTTGGACTTATTTATTTTCATCTTGTACTCCTTACCCAAGACTTCATCCATACCATTCAGCAACTTCTCGAGATCTTCTGCAGTCTCAGATAAAATAACAATATCATCGGCAAATCTCAAGGATTTGATTTCCTCTCCTTGGACTGTGATTCCCTTTCCAAATTTCTCTTTGAATACCTTTCCTGCCTGTTCTATGTAAACACTGAAAAGGAGAGGGGACAAACTGCAGCCTTGCCTCACTCCATTCTGGATTGCTGCTTCTTTTTCAAAGCCCTCGATTCTTATCACTGCAGACTGATTTTTATACAGATTGTAGATAATTCTTCGTTCTCGTTATCTGATCCCTATCATGCGGCCAGTATCCAGTATTCGGGAGATAGTAGGTTCGAACCACACTATCGGCAGCCCCGAAAATGGTTTTCCGTGGTTTCCCATTTTCACACCAGGCAAATGCTGGGGCTGTACCTTAATTAAGACCACGGCCGCTTCCTTCCCACTCCTAGCCATTTCCTGTCCCATCGTCGCCATAAGACTTATCTGTGTCGGTGCGACGTAAAGCAATTAGAAAAAAAAAGATCCCTATCATCTTCAGAATCATGAATAGCTTGGTCCAATCAACATTATCGAATGCCTTTTCTAGATCTACGAATGCCTTGTACGTGGACTTGTCCTTCTTGATTCGATCCTCTAAGATCAGACGTAAAGTCAGTATTGCTTCACGTGTGTCTACATTTCTTTTGAAGCCAAACTGATCTTCTCCCAACTCAGCTTCAACTTGTTTTTCCATTCTTCTGTAAATAATACGTGTTAAAATTTTGCAGGCATGAGATACTAAACTAATGGTGCGGTAGTTTTCACACCTGTCAGCACCGGCTTTCTTGGGAATAGGTATAACAACATTCTTCCGAAAATCGGATGGGACTTCTCCTGTCTCATACATCTTGCACACTAAATGAAATAACCTTTCCATGCTGGTTTCTCCTAAGGCAGTCAGTAATTCAGAGGGAATGTCATCAATTCCAGGTGTCTTGTTTCTGTTGAGGTCACTCACAGCTCTGTCAAACTCTGACCTCAAAATTGGGTCTCCCATTTCATCAGCATCAACAGTCTCTTCATGTTCCAGAACCAAATTATTTACATCTTTACCTTGATACAACTGTAGGATATGCTCCTGCCATCTTTCTACTTTGTCTTCTTTCTCTAGAATTGGCTTTCCATCTGAGCTCTTAATATTCATACACCTAGATTTCCTTTTTCCAAAGGTTTCCTTGATTTTCCTGTATGCAGCATCTACCTTACGCAGGACCATACAGCCTTCGACATCCTTGCACTCCTCCTTCAGCCATTCTTCCTTAGCTACCTTGCACTTTCTATCCACTTGATTTTTTAATCGTCTGTATTCTTTTCTGCCCTCTTCATTTCTAGCATTCTTGTATTTTCGTCGTTCATCAATCATGTTTAGTATCTCCTGAGTTATCCACTGATTCTTAGTTGATCTTTTCTTCCTTCCTAACATTTCTTCAGCAGCCCTACTGACTTCATTTTTCATGACTCTCCACTCTTCCTCTATAGTGTTTCCTTCAGCCTTTTCATTTAGTCCTTGTGCAACATGTTCCTTGAAACAATCCCTTACACTCTTTTCTTTCAACTACACCTAGATTTCCCTTTTCCAAAGGTTTCCTTGATTTTCCTGTATGCAGCATCTACCTTACGCAGGACCATACAGCCTTCGACATCCTTGCACTTCTCCTTCAGCCATTCTTCCTTAGCTACCTTGCACTTTCTATCCACTTGATTTTTTAATCGGCTGTATTCTTTTCTGCCCTCTTCATTTCTAGCATTCTTGTAGTTTCGTCGTTCATCAATCATGTTTAGTATCTCCTGAGTTATCCACTGATTCTTAGTTGATCTTTTCTTCCTTCCTAACATTTCTTCAGCAGCCCTACTGACTTCATTTTTCATGACTCTCCACTCTTCCTCTATAGTGTTTCCTTCAGCCAACAAGTTATGGTCAGAGTCCACGTCTGCTCCTGGGAAAGTTTTGCAATCCAACACCTGGTTTCTGAATCTCTGCCTAATCATAATGAAGTCTATTTGATACCTTCCAGTGTCTCCAGGTCTCATCCACGTATACAGCCGTCGTTTGTGGTGTTTGAACCAATTATTGGCAAGGACTAAATTATGATCAGTGCAGAATTCAACCAGCCGACTTCCTCTTTCGTTCCTTTGTCCCAATCCAAATTCTCCTACTGTATTACTTTCTCTTCCTTGGCCTACCACTGCATTCCAGTCTCCCATCACAATTTGATTCTCGTCACCTTTTACATATTGTATTAAATCTTCTATCTCCTCATATATTCTTTCAATTTCTTCATCATCCGCTGAACTAGTAGGCATATAGACCTGCACTATTGTGGTGGGCATTGGTTTGGTGTCTATCTTCACAATAATTCTTTCACTATGCTGGTCGTAGTAGCTTACCCGCTGCCCTATTTTCTTATTCATTATTAAACATGTTACGGAGTTATCCGTGGTAGTTAGAGGTGAAAGAAGGTGCTGGGATTAATAGGTCTCAACTTACGAAATTAAAGTTAATTTAAAATTTAACAAAGGTTATATTTTCTTTTCAAGATCAAGAAATGACAAGTATGACGGGAACTCAGTTATATATCAACAAGTTAAGAACGTACAATTACAATTTGTTAATGGACTTGGGCTTCGAGTCCTCTAGACACACAATCCTTGAGCAATGAGCCCAGCTTTACCAATGTATAAGGTTCAGCAAAGGGGCAAAAAAACAATCATACCAAGGAGCCCTAGCTCCCAATTACCCAGTTCAGCCTGCTCGAGGCACACAGAAACCAAATTTGAGAAAGAGCAACCCGCTCTCAAAATTCAAGCCAATGCAAAGGCCACACCAAACTCCACGTTCAAGCTGCCCTACGGGCACACAAGAACAGGGGTAATGATACCCAACCTACTGAGGCCTATTCAATAAAGAAACAGGACAATTACATGGCCCCAAAATACCAACTAGAGTGGAGGCGTAACTTGCACTCCTAATACACCTTTTTAAAAACCTATTTGGCTCTAGGCCGCTTATGCAAGGGCTAATCCCATACTACGGAGGTGACACGATAGGAAAACTTTATTACATTATGAAGCGAACAAAAACGGTTGTGAAAACGTAGTCACCTCAAAAACAATATGAGTGGGAGCTCGAGAGGGTTAGGCACTCTCTATCCCGATTTGTAGTTAAAGAGATAGAATATTATACCAAGTGTCTTTTACATTTTAAAGGAAAGTTACATGATAAAAGTTTCGAACCTGCCCCGAGGGTAAAACTGCTGAGCTAGCAAGAAAAGAAGTTATTAAAAGGCCATTACCTGATGGATGAACTGCCGCCCGAAGAAAGAGGCGCTTCCCGCCCCCTGCTACATAATCACACTAAGAAAGATGTTACAGAAGTGGCCAGGAGACAAGAAAATCAGCAGTTTATATATCCTCGCGGAAAATTCGAGACGTTTCATGAATGAGAACCCACACCCCCCTCAACTTTATTGGCTAGGATCAAGCAACATATCCATAACGGAGAAGACACACATTATTGGTTAAAAATTTATCAAGGAAATTCGGGATTGGCTAAATTCAAAACTAGCGGAAAGAGAAGGGTTACACTGCCAACCCCAAAAAAAAGAAATTTAACAAAGAACAAACTTATGAACACCGAATTTCTCAAAAAAACAGTTCCTTCACTTCGCACTAGGGTGCACAATTGTAGTTCTTCAGTAGTGCCATCTAGAAGAGAGTGTTCACACTTCTAACTACAAAGAAAAAAAATATAATTCGAAAAAGGCACAGTTCAGAACTCTTCAAAATTTACAATAGTGACATCTTCTGAGAAACTTTAGAATTAACATGGTGGTAAAAGTTCAGGCTTCCTCCAGTAGAGGAGTTTCAACTGGCGCGGCGCGGAGGTGTACAGCCCGGTACAGACCTCCCCCCGCCAAAAAAGTCCCTCCAAGGGGTAACACAGAAGAACACCTGATTTTGTTTCAAAACAAGGTCGAAGTTCTGATGTTGATGTAGAAATTAATTGCAGAAGGATTTACAAACAAGTTTTCTTAAATTGGTTGGATCCAGTTTCAAAATTCTTTGTAGTAACTTTTGATGTAATGTCTTTATGCTTGTAGTAGTTGAATTCAGAAGGAAAAACTTTTAATTCTTGAAAGGAAATTTTTTTTCTAAGTCCACCAAATGTTGCAGTTGAATCCAAAAATGTAGTAATTGTTGATATGAAATGTCCATGTAGCTGATAAAGTATATTACTTGAGGGCGAGACCAGCCGCAGCAGCTTGTGTCCAGAGGAGGCCGCTCGGACCCCTCAAGTACCCTGACATACCGCTCTCCCGCACTATGAGAGGGGTAGTGGTGCTGAAGCACGCCGCACACGCGGCGAATGTTTACAGACCGCGGGGAAGTTGCAGGAGGTGCGCCACACATCAGCCTTGGCCGGGAGGAGGGCTCCGGCTCGCCGTACACTGGTTGACCTCACTGAAGTGGATCGGGCCCGTGCTCTACTCCAGTAGCGGCACGGCGCCGCGCGGCTGCGGGGGCAGTGAAACATTAAGATCTCGGCGGCAGAATTTGTTGGACCATAATGATTTTCGGGTACAGTACTTGTGGTGGAGCTGAGGGGCCAGCGGCGTGGAAATAGTTATCTCATTTTAATTAGCCACTGTGTGTGGTTGAGCAGGAGACGGGAGCGTGGTAGTGGCCATGGCAAGGACAGGATAGCAGTTTAACTGTTCGGGGGAGGTTGTACAACGAACATTAGGAAACAATGAACATAATTCCAAGGGCAGAAGGCCTCAAAATGAAACCAAAAACATAACCTTCAGATTTCTTTCAAAATGTAACAAGAAATAAAAATGAGCTAAGTTAGTGCGGAAATTACACAGGTTTCACCTGGGACAGGTGAACCCTAAATATCCTCTCGGTGGCAGGATTGCTTAATAACAACGTGACCGGCGTGATGAAATCTACAATAATGCACGGCCCATGAAATCTGGGGGCAAGCTTGCCCGCGGGAACAAAGTTCTTGACCATCACCTGGTCACCTACCTTCAAATGGGTGGGTCTCCGTCCACGATCATATCTTTCCCTAACCTTTTCATGAGACACTTTAAGATTGGCTTTAGCCTTCTTCCAAAGATCATTAATATTATCTGGATCTATTGTCTCAGGTAGAATATCACTAAGAGACCAAAGGTTAGAGAGCGGCGTGTTGGGTACAAACTTGAACATCAAGGAAGCTGGAGTAACCTTATGAGATTCATGAACCGCCGAATTCAAAGCAAAAGCTAACCAATGCAAGGACGTGTCCCACCTAGAATGATCCTTGTGATGATAGGCAATAAGGGCCGACCTCAGATTACGATTGACCCGTTCAGCTAGAGATTGTTGAGGATAATAAGCAGAAGTAGTCACATGAGATATGGACAGATCAAAACAGAATTTACGAAAGAGATTGGATGTGAAAGCTTTAGCATTATGAGATACAATATATTGACACGGACCGAAAGGAGAAAAAATCGAATTTAAACAAGAGATAGTAGACTGCGGGGTAGCCAGCTTAGTGGAAAATAACCAAGAAAATCTAGTGAAGCCATCTACATACACAAGGATGAACTTGTTGGCATTCCCCTTTGACTGGGGAAAGGGTCCTACGTAATCTATGTAGAGACGTTCCATTGGGCGTGATGCTTGCTGAGAAGACAATAGACCTACCTTGGTGGACATGGTGGGTTTACTAAGCCAACATGACTTACAAGATTTTACCAATTCACGGATTTATCCGTCCATACCCTTCCAGATGAACATTTCACGAATCTTTTCTCGGGTTTTGAAGATGCCTAAATGCCCCACCAATGGGGTCTCATGGTAGTACTTGAAGATCGTTGGTACAAGAACAGCTGGAACTACAACTTTCATTTTTTGATCATGCCTCGACGGGCAACATAAAACACCATTCCTCAATACATAAGGGGCGACATGTTCCCCCGAAGAAAGGGTTTCCATGATCGGAGCCAGCGTCGGATCTTCACGTTGCTATTTTTCAATATCCCTAAACAACATGGGAACATCAGTCAGAATGGCATTAACCTCAGATAGTATGGACTCGGGAGTTGAAGAACTATCATCCAGATCCGGGGTCTCTACATTGTTAGCAAACATACGGCTTAGTCCGTCAACAACGACGTTTACAGAACCTCTGATATGCCTAACATCAAATTGGAAGGCCGAAATTCGGATGGCCCACCGGGCTATACGACCAGTACGACGCGGCCTACCTAAGACCCAGTTTAAGGCTTGGTTATCGGTCTCCAAGTCAAATTTGACATGTTCCAGATAGAGACGGAACTTTTCTAAAGCAAATAAGACTGCCAAACCTTCGAGCTCATAGATGGAATATTTGGCTTCTTGAGCCGATAGAGTCCTAGATGCATAGGCGATGGGTCGCATCCCTAGTTCTGTCTCTTGAAGAAGGACCGCCGGCGACGACGGGTCGGTTTGGACGATGAATTTCTTGGAGAAATCGGGCAAGGCCAGAACAGGTGAGTTACACAGAGCTAATTTGAGATCTTCAAAAGCGGCTTGTTGAGAAGGTCCCCACTCAAATTTGACGCCTTTCCTACGTAGTAAGTTCAAGGGCGCCGCTCTATTGCCGAAATTTGGAATAAATTTCCTGAATAAATTCACCATACCAATGAACCTAGCAATACCTTTGATGTCCTTGGGAGGCTTGATATCACGGATGGCCTGTGTTCTAGAGTGATCGACTGCGACACCATCGGGCGACACAATATGCCTTAGGAATGACAAGGAGGGCTTAGCGAAGGCAACCTTGGACAACTTCACAGTTAACCCAGCCTTACAGAGGCGATTGAGAACTTCTTTCAGATGATCTAGATGTTCTTCGAAGAGTTCCGAAAATACGACGACATCATCAAGATAGTGGTACAAGTATTCGAATTTGATGTCGGAGAAGACCCTATCTAGCCGAGTAGTGAGTACAGCTGCTCCCGTGGGGAGCCCGAAAGGTACGCGGTTGTATTCATACAAATTCCAATCCGTGGCAAACGCTGTAAGATGTTTAGATTCTTCAGCCAGAGGAATTTGATTATAGGTCTGATTCAGATCCAATGTGGTAAAGAACTTAGCCTTCCGAAACTGTGAAAAACAAGAGTGAAGGTCTGGAAGGGGCACAGATTGTAACACCACCTTCCGATTGAGAGCCCTATAATCAATCACGGGCCTGAAGCCACCTTGGGGTTTCGGGACTAGAAAAATAGGCGAAGAATACGCCGACTTAGAGGGCCGAATCATACCGTCCTTCAGCATCTGATCAATGATTTCTTTCAGCGCCTTCATTTAGGTGGAGATAGCCTATAAGGTGGGAAACGGACAGGAATCGAATCCGTAACCTCAATCTTATATTCAATGAGGTCTTAACACCAAGAGTATCCGAGAACACCTCTGGAAACGACTGACACAACTTACGAATACTATCAGCCTGCTCCTCAGGTAGATGTCTAAGATCTAACAACATCTCATCCTGGGTAGGCGAAACAGATGAACATGATACAGAATTACATTTCAATGAGGTGATTTTAAAATTAGAAGCAAATTTGAATGTGCACGACTTACTTTGAAGATCGAACACTAGGCCAGTATGGGACATGAAGTCGGCTCCCAATATAATGGGGCAAGATAAGTGCTTTTACCACAAACAATTTAACTTTCCAAGTAAATTTAGATATACGAATTTTGGCATACAGAAAACCTAAAGTTTCTAATGGAGAAGAATTTGCGGAAACATATTGAACCGAAGTCGAACAAAAATCAGGAAGACTACAAACAATTTTCAATTTGGAGTACCTTTCAGCCGAAATAATAGAACAAACACTGCCAGAATCTAATAGATCTGTTACAGGTTCATTATTTAATCCAATTTTGAGAAAAGGCACAGGTGCGGGGGTATCCGCCGCTATGCTAAGACATCCTTTGGGACCTTCGAAAGATAAATTTGAAGCCTGAGATTTTCCTGAAATTACGATATGTTTACTTCGGGCTGAGCCTCGGGAAGAAGGGTTCGCTGACTCAGCCGAAGCCCCTAGTCACTTATTATTATTGGCCTTGGTGGAAGTAGCACCAGAAGTTGAGCAGGAGGGAGTACTGTTAGCATTAGGGCAGTTCTTGGCAATATGTGAAAACGCGCCGCATTTAAAGCAACCTTGAGATGACCGTGCTCCATTTCTTGTCCCACTAGACTTGATCAATGGACATGTATTGCGAGGATGGTCAGGCGACCCGCAAGCATAACATTTACGGGGTGTGATGGGTCGGCGGGGAGGAGGCCGAAAACTACTAGAGGATGGAGGGGGTTCTTTCGCGACACGCAACGTATCGGCGTATCTGACTCCTTCGGCTGAGACAGCCTTAGCCTCTAACTCAGCGAAAGTTTGTGGACGCGACGCATAACACAAGTATGATCTGTAAGGAGGTGAAATATCTTCTACAATAGCCTGAACAATTTGATCTTCAGGGAAATGAAGAGCAAATACCCTAGTATAGAACTTGATGTCTTTTATGAAGTCTGCCAGGTTTTCATCAAGTCGCTGCACTCTATAATAATACTTCTGAATTAGAGATGACCTAGCTCGAACTGGAATAAAATTAGCTAACAGATGGGCGTAGAAGTCTTCTATGGATGACTGTTCAGCGATTGCCCTAACTATCTTGTCGGAGAGAACACCAATTGCAAAGGGATAGATGATTTGCAAAATCTGACAAACAGAAAGAGAAAAAACAAGGGCATGATCCTGGACTTCAACTAAAAACCTTAAGAAAGCAATGTCATCGGTTGTGGAGTTAACAGAAAACTTAGAAATACCCCTAAGTAACATAGCTAATGGATGGGGTAAACTGCTGAAACCAGGTGACATAGTAGAAAGGGGCCTAAGTGGCGGAGAAGCAGATTCCGAAGGTGCCCTATTTAACACAAAGGGTGGAATGGACGTGCGACGATCGGACTCGGTTTCTAATGGGGCAGATGTTCGTTGTGCAGTCGCCTCTGTACTACTTCCTTCCTCTTTAGAGGAATCCTCCCCACTTACAATATTTACTACCATAGGTTGGTCGACTTTACGGATAGCAGGTTCAGATAACAATTGACTAACTTTACTAGACATTTGGGACAAGTTTTCGGCAAGGGCACTAGCTTCCTTACCCTGAAGGTCATTTAACTTCGGAGACAACAGATCACACACCCTATTATAAAAGTGGTACAACCTAGCCTGTACTCTTTTGAGTTGATTAGGAGATGGATCACTTACTTCAAAAAACTAACTACAGATGCTAGCTCAGTAGTATTATCATTGATCGTGGAGAGAGCGTCGTCAATCTCTTTCTCTCCAAAGGTCGGGATGGTAATAGGCAAATCAAGGGAATCTTTTAGTTTATTGGAGTCGACTGCAACCTTGCCTCCAGATTGAACGTTTCTGAGAGATAATTTATAAATTAATTCCTCTTTACGCAAATAGAAAGGATGGAGAACCTCGCGAGGGCCGGACATGATGACAGTAAATTTTTAGAAAGAAAAATTAAAAAAAGTCCAGCAACTGAGAAAATTGTTCGAGTTCGAATCAAAGCAATGTTTAGCCGTCAAAAGGGGCTAAATTGAGACCCATTCGACCACGCTCTGCCACCACTTGTTCCGAGGTATCTGTGGAACAGCAGAGGTGAAAGAAGGTGCTGGGATGAATAGGTCTCAACTTACGAAATTAAAGTTAATTTAAAATTTAACAAAGGTTATATTTTCTTTTCGAGATCAAGAAATAACAAGTACAACAGGAACTCAGTTATATATCAACAAGTTAAGAATGTACAATTACAGTTTGTTAATGGACTTGGGCTTCGAATCCCCCAGACACACAATCCTTGAGCAATGAGCCCAGCTTTACCACTGTATAAGGTTCAACAAAGTGGCAAAAAAACCAATCATACCAACGAGCCCTAGCTCCCAATTACCCAGTTCAGCCTGCTCGAGGCACACAGAAACCAAATTTGAGAAAGAGCAACCCGCTCTCAAAATTCAAGCCAATGCAAAGGCCACACCAAACTCCACGTTCAAGCTGCCCTACGGCCACACAAGAACAGGGGTAATGATACCCAACCTACTGAGGTCTATTCAATAAAGAAACAGGACAATTACATGGACCCAAAGTACCAACTAGAGTGGAGGCGTAACTTGCACTCCTAATACACCTTTATAGAAACCTATTTGGCTCTAGGCCGCTTATGCAAGGGCTAATCCCATACTACGGAGGTGACACGATAGGAAAACTTTATTACATTATGAAACGAAGAAAAACGGTTGTTAAAACGTATTCACCTCAAAAACAATATGAGAGGGAGCTCGAGAGGGTTAGGCACTATCTATCCCGGTTTGTAGTTAAAGAGATAGGATTTTATACCAAGTGTCTTTTACATTTTAAAGGAAAGTTACTTGATAAACGTTTCGAACCTGCCCCGAGGGTTAAACTGCTGTGCTAGCAAGAAAAGAAGTTATTAAAAGGCCATTACCTGATGGATGAACTGCCGCCCGAAGAAAGAGGCGCTTCCCGCCCCCTGCTACATAATCACACTAGGAAAGATGTTACAGAAGTGGCCAGGAGGCAAGAAAATCAGCACTTTATATATCCTCGCGGAAAATTCGAGACTTTTCATGAATGAGAACCCACACCCTCCTCAACATTATTGGCTAGGATCAAGCAACATATCCATATCGGAGAAGACACACATTATTGGTTAAAAATTATTTAAGGAAATTCGGGATTGCCTAAATTCAAAACAAGCGGAAAGAGAAGGGTTACACTGCCAACCCAAAAATGACTGAAATAAATTTAACAAAGAACAAACTTATGAACACAAAATTTCTCCAAAAAAACCAGTTCCTTCACTTCGCACTAGGGTGCACAATTGTAGTTCTTCAGTAGTGCCATCTAGAAGAGAGTGTTCACACTTCTCACTACAGAGAAAACAAATATAAATCGAAAAAGGCACAGTTCAGAACTCTTCAAAATTTACAATAGTGACATCTTCTGAGAAACTTTAGAATTAACATGGTGGTTAAAGTTCAGGCTTCCTCCAGTAGATGAGTTTCAACTGGCGCAATGTTTGAATTAGCGGCGCGGAGGTGTACCGCCCGGTACATATATACAGAATGACCTAATATTTCCTCCCCACTAGAATTAAGATATTGTGCAGTCTTCTGCCGACAAGGAGATGGCTTCTTGATCTATGATTATGGTTATAATCAATATGATTAAATATTTTCTATAGAACATTAATGCAACATTTGAGTGGAGGGTTCAACTCCGATATGAACAGTGGACTTGAATTTCACTCTTGTTTATAACAATCTGAGATAAATCAAAAACAATATGCAGCTACTCTCTGTACTTTTTTTAATCTTGAAACTTTTGTTATGAATAAGTCATCATCAAGTCTCTAAGAAGCATTTGTGGCATTTTTTGATCTGGGAGATTAATTCGAACATCACTTTTTCATTTATTCCTACTCAAAGGATCTTGATTCAACTATCCAGAACTATGCCAGCAAACTGTATTGTTGACAATTGTGTTCATTGTGGTCGTCTGGACACTAAGTCAGCGGGTTTCTCTTTGGACGGCACATGGTGCCACTCATTTGT
The DNA here is from genome assembly GCF_040414725.1 of Anabrus simplex. Taxonomy (NCBI): domain Eukaryota; kingdom Metazoa; phylum Arthropoda; class Insecta; order Orthoptera; family Tettigoniidae; genus Anabrus; species Anabrus simplex. The sequence goes on along the minus strand of NC_090279.1, from coordinate 53,101,093 downwards.
ATCTTTAGCAACTTCAAACTGGGAGCCTTTAATGCTTTCTTTGAATAGTCTTGTCAAGAGAAAGGCTCCGCAAATCTCAGACTTTGAAGGGAGAGTTATGAAAAACCAATTTGTATTTAAAGCTTTACTGCCTTGCATTTTACACAGAGCAACATTTTATTGCTAAACAATCTGACATACACACGTAAATGCTATTTGTTGAGCCCGCAGTCAGATGATTATAGAGAAGAGATGTTCTTGAGTGGATGACCCTTCATGGTGTATGTAGTTGAGACTAATGCCATTGTCAGTCTTGACTGAAGCGTTGATATTAACAAGTGTTTTTGCTGTTTTACTTGAATGATTTATGACAGGGTAATGTGGAATTTAATAGTGTTTTCTTCCTGCAGGTTTTCACATTCCTCTCATGTTATCAAGTGATTTGAATTCTAACATGAATTTAATATATTTCTGGCAAAACTTCTTATTTTTCAGACGTTTCTTTCCAGGGACAGGACATGCTTAATTTCCATTTGTTTAGATCAACCAAGTTTTAAAGCATTTCTTCACAGGGAGTTATACAGTGTATCTAACTGACGTGTCTGTCATCATGTATTGCTGGAAGTTTGCTTCATGCAGTTTTTCCATTGGTGTTGTTCTCTTATGTTATCCAAAATAGTGAATTTTGTTTTGTAGGTTGCATACGAGAAGAGATTGATGAGGCATAGGTTTTATCTTGTCAACTCACCTCTGCCGCATTCGTCATTTACCACTGCTTTCTTCCTGGCATTTGACATGTGCACACTGCTGCAGTTACGGGACTGCAGTCAGCCAATTACCTGCATCACACATGGAGGGCATCATCGGTTTAGATTGTACACTCTACACTCTTCATGGATTTTTCGGCGTTTCTAGTGCCATGTGTCATGACTTTTCCTCTACCTCCCCTCTTCATGTCGTCTATACAAGTATTTGTCTTTACCTGCTACCTTGATGCACTCTTTGGCTGTTGGACAGAGGGCAAAATCTTAGTCTTATGCTGGTGTAAATTTTCACACTGGTATGGGACTTATTCTTGACCATAAGGTATTGTAAACTGCGCTTGATTCTCGAGTGAGCCGATGACCGTAGATGTTAGGTCCCTTTAAACAACATGCATCGTCATCATCATCATCATCGTCACCATCATCATCATCAAGACTCTTGAATGGTAATATTTGATTATGTATCCATAAAGGTGCAGCTGCATGTGTAATTCCTTTATTTGGAATGCTTTTGGAATTTATCTGAAAATGAACTTTCTGTGTGTCAATTCTCTCAAAAATCCTGGAATTAAAAATTTGTTTACATTCCTGAACTGCATAATAGTCTTATCTTGAACTTGCTTTGCTCATATTTTCTAGTCATTTCAATTCTTATTGTATGCCCAGATTTTGTAATTGCAAATGCTGATCTTTTATTCAGTCACCTGTTCATATATTTATTCTATAGAGACACTAAGTCAGCGGGTTTCTCTTTGGACGGCACATGGTGCCACTCATTTGTATCTTTAGCAAATTCAAACTGGGAGCCTTTAATGTTTTCTTTGAATAGTCTTGTCAAGAGAAAGGCTGTTGGTTAGGAAATGTCTGTTCTGTTTAATGTAACTAATTGTAAATGTTGGTGACACTCTCACTGATCTTTGTAGTATTTACTTTGTGTTTGGTTGTGAATTACCTATTGATTTTTTTTTGTGTTGTACTGTTTGTAAGTTGTTGTGCCTTGGCTTTCAGTATACCTGAAGTAGCCAGTTCTTGTTCATGCACTAGTGTCCTTGTATTTTCCTGACTGCTTGTGCATTATTTATATCTTACCCCTGTGTACAATCCATAGTATAACCTTTCTTGGCCAGCACGTGCATATGTCTCTTTGATGTTTACCTTTTATCTTTCGTAAGTAATTGTACTAACCTGTCCATCAGAGATTCATCTCAATTTTGTGTTTTGGAGAACTGGTTAGTTTTTATGAGTTTGCTCATACATTATTAAATGGTGTATGAAAATTTGAGTTCTTATGAATAGGTCCATTTGAGGAGTATGCAAAATGGGATCAGCAAGTGTTAAGTCTCTAGGAATGTTCCAGTAGGGAAATGGCATTGTTGAAATTGTGGTTCTTTTTCAGAAGCTCACTAGCCAGGGTAAAGTCGGTGATGAAATTGTCTGTAGTGACGTTTCTCCCTGTTCCCTCAATATCTTTGACAAGTCTCAATACCACATTCCTTCCATTGTTCACTTCTCTCTCTCTGTTTACTGATGTAGCATTGTCGACTGCAGAGGCGCACACATAAACCGTGTCCAAATCCGAGAGGAGGCATAATTTTGTTCCATATTTTCCTCTTGGTTTGGTAGATAAATACTGCTTAAAGAGGCATTTTCCCTAAAGGAAGCCAGATGTTCATCCACAGTATTATTTTCAAATGGAACAAACACTTTAGGTAGTTGTGAAACGAACATGTCATGAACATCTCTTCTTGCTGTTAACTTGCCATTACATCTATGGGCTGGTCTCTCTTCCTTATTATCGAAGCTCAAAACTGGGTTATCATTTGAGACCATTGAAGAGATGTTGTAGCTCGAAGGATAGGGTGACCGTCTGCTTCATTCCATACTTCTCGAAGTGATTTGCCCACTGATTTGTAGACTCCAGCAAAATCAAGCCTGCAAATATAGGTAACTGCATGTTATTGTTGATTGTGTTTATTAGCAGTTAACAAAAGACAGAAACTGCTATTGTTTCCAAATTGTGTAAACCGTACATATCTAGAAATGTTTCAAACTCTATCAAAGAAATGGGCTTGTAGCTATTAGTAAGAGCAAAAGGAGAACAGGATTACAATAGAATACAATAATTACCTAAAAAACCCTTGAGCAGGTACTAGGAAATATATAACCATAAATATATCATGCTAAAATTAAATATATCGGCAGAAATTTTATGCACAACATATAAGGAAAAGAATTAACTTGAAAATTAAAGATAGTCATCTCCTCAAATTAGTTTTATGTTTACGTCGGCAACCGTATCGGAATGCCACATAATAAAGACACCATCAGCAACAATGAAAACGAGAAGCTACCATTGCATAGACATACAACTTCAAACATACACAATACACAGAAATAAGTTAAGCTTAGGAAAGAAGATACTGACAGAATACAACAAACCACAAACATGGTAAGTTCAATAAGTCCAGACATCAATCAAGTACAGTAAGAACACGCTACAGATCACAACACCTGATCCAGCAATGCATGATAACACAGCAAGAAACACATAAAATTATCGAACACAGCCACACCGACAGTACTCTTCATATCGATGACCTACCCAGAGATGTCAAATACTTTCCAGAATTGAAATACTAAGAGAACAGCAATCCACACATAATTTCAAAATAACCAGACGTTGACCAAGGGAGAACATGTTGCGAAGCAACACATTACACAGTAATCCAAGTTAATTAAAATTACAAATAATTTTTTAAATCAGTAGAGTAGAATCACTTATCAGTGAGCCAATAAATAAATTTTTAAACCCATTAAATACACGACCAAAATCTAGAAATTATATTTTGCAATTAATCAATTGTAATGCTACGTATACACTCCAAGCATAACCCGTCTAAAGAAGAGATAAGATCAGATATAGTTATACTCACAAATAAGGGAAACACTGAGAAACTGGATATGAGAAAAAGATCAACATCCATAGGTTACGGTAAATAATTACTCAAGGCAAGATGAATATAGTTAGCTGCAGTTTGAGACTTCAAGATCTTTCAGATGGTGGATACGCGTATCAGCAACACCAAGTCAAGAATAGTATTAGGATATAGAAACTCATAATAACACCATGGTGGAGCAGGACAGAAAATGGCAGAAAGAAATTCCAAAGTGTCACCCAATCTTAAATTATGTTCCTCACAACTTCACCGAATTTTCAAACATATACATCAACAATGGAATACTCATTTAAATAAATGGTTTAGAAATACCCCTCAATTAAGTGGCCAATTTGGAAATGAGAGCAGAGACCTGACACGATTCCCTACCGGTTATCCACAAGGGATCTCGGACAAATCCGGAATAGTAACAAGTGACATCCATAGACTCACACTGTAGCCACACAGCCACAGGTGCCGTGCGAAATATATATGAAACAAGGTAAATAAAATTTAAATGGTAGATCATGAACTAGGACGACGGAAAACGCTCAATAGAACGGTGAAGAAGGAGAAAACACCACGAAAAGACCCGATCATCGAATAGTGGGAGGCTTCAATACCACCTATGAAGCACTAGTTAATCCCATACTCAACTGGCGCCCCGCAGAACGGCAAGACGACCCAATATTAATAGCAACGGATACTAACACTCCGGAGAGAAAAGGACCAATAGACTGGCAGGTTAATCCAAAATGAACTTTATAGTACAGGATAAATACATGATGACGTCAGATTACCCGGGTATGCAGAGAATTAAAACAAAACAAGAATAGACCAGGTCATACAGGAATCACAAATTACATGCAAGCAGACCAGGTTTTTCTAAGAAGAGTGGTAAACCCATGCCAGGATTTATTTCCCAATCTACGGGCACACAGGGGTAAATTAAATGCAATACCGACCATACCGAAGTGTTATAACCATTTAATTATACAACACAATAAAAATACAACCTTGATGAATCTCAATGGACATGCGTTAGCAAAAAAGGGGGGAAGGGAGCACTAACTATCCTCAACGACATGCCGTGAAGCCATCATGCCACCTCACAATGCAAGCTTAAATCAAAATCACGTACCGTTACAACATAACTAACTCAGGATCAAAACCATTACCTACTAGATTCGAAAGGAGAGAATCCATTGGTGCAATTTGTGAAAAATAACACCACCATAACAAGTAGACGAGGTAGGACGACATGGAAGTTACAACTCAATAGATTAACACACTTCATGAATAATACACCAATTTAGAGACAGAAACCAGGCAAGTAAGGTCTGTAGAAGAGTGCAGAATTAATACCACATGCACCCCGAAAATACAAGAAGTAACAACGTAGTTAACCACCATTACCAGAAAGAAAAACCCAGATGCCTAATTTTGAGAAGGTAGATAGGGTAAAATTTTACTCACCAGAAAATCAAAAGGACAGGAATGACCAGAAATAGATCACTCACTTAACTGGTAATTCACAACTGATTACAGAAATGATTAAAAGTTGGGCATGAGACCAATCGGAAATTAGGAAATCGTACTACCAGAAGTAGGAGACCGAAAGCAGTGAAGACAGTTAAGTCCATGCCGTAAAGGCAAACAGCCAACCACCACCAAGTCCGATCGACAGAGTTCCGCAATAACCAATATCCACAGGCAAATCCAAAACTCAACAAATAGGATCTAACACCAGGTACTATCCAGTTCCTACTCAACCTCCCAAATAAAGAAACTAACCTAACAGATTACTCGGTTCGTTTAATGCACACCTAACAATACCACAACCGGAATAGACAGTTATATCACCAAATTAATGTCGGATAACAAGACATAGGCAATAGAATACTAGAACAGTTAAAGATAAATACAGGTTAGGACACCTTAACAGTTTTCATACCAGTGAACAACAATGCACAGACCTAATATTATATACAATTTTCTAAAATTTGCGACAAGACAAAGGCTACTACATAATACATAATTAAATTAATGATCAAAATTTAGTAATCTTCAATGATCAGGATAGAATCAATTTATGATGGTCAGAGCAGGCATGCACCCAAACCAAAGGAGCAATGAGGTATTAACGATTAAATAAATAGGTGCCAATAGCACAAGTGAAATGATCCACACGCCACGAACCACAATCACATTTTAAAATACAATGTAACAAGTACACGGTAGTAAGCTACTACACAGTGATATTAAGATTCACATGAGACATGAATGCAGAAGATTTGGTGCAGAAAATCATAACTCGTTGTAATTAATTCGCACACTACTAAACAACAATTTCTGGAGAGAAAAAGGTCATACGGCCAGGAAGCAATACTCAAAACAAAAATACTATAAATGGAAAAGTTACTAAATAAATTCACACGCAACCAGAATAGTTACAAAATAATCTAAAGATAATTAAACAAATTTTCTCACTGAAATGTAGCCCTCATCCGCAGGTCCGAACTACATACAGCCCTTAAGAGAGAAGAGGGATCACACATAACCTGATGTTAACTGGGAAAATTGAACTCGCCTAATCCACTTGGTGATGGGGTCACTCCCCAGTACCGATACTGGAGATAAAAACTCTAAAATAGTACAGGGACTTTGATACCTAGGAGCAAGCTTAGCATAAAATTTTTTAATTTCTTTACTAATGGTATAGTACCTGACAAAAACTTGATCACCAACTTTCAACCTAGTTGACTTTCTACATTCGTTGTACTTATCTCTGCCTGTCTTACAGGATACCGACAATTTCTTCTTCTGAACATAGTTGGGTTTAGACAGGTCGGGAAGATTATCAATACCAAGTTCGTTGGACATAGGAGAATACGGGGTGTAACAGAACATAAGGAACATGGGAGTTTTACTATGAGATTCGTGTGTGGCAGATTTGAAGGCATGGGCTAACCAGTGTTGGCAAGAATCCCACTTGGATTGGTTATTGTGATGATATGCAATCAGGGAAGATTTCAGGTTCCTGTTCATTTTCTCGGCGTAAGATGGGTTTGGATAGTTTGGAGTTGTAGTAGCATGGGAAATGCTCAACTCGAATAGGTACTTCTTAAACAAGTGGCTCCCTGGCATTGTCATAAACCAGAAACTTGGGAGGACCAAAGGATGCGAAGATAGAATTAAGGCAACTTAATAGACGTACAAGAAGTCATAAATCTAGTGGGAATAATCCCGGAAAACCGAGTACGCATCAATACACACAAATATATGCATGTTTACCAAGGTAGAGCGAGGGAGCGGACCTACAGAATCGATGAATGACCTTTCCATCTGCCGAGAGGCTTCTGAAGATGAAAATAAACCAACACGGTTCTTCAGGTTGGGTTTACTGATAGCACAAGTTTTACAGGACTTAACCATTTTCCAAATGAAGAATTTTCTAATTTTCTGCCTTGTTTTAAATGTGCCTAAGTGACCACCCATGCGTCAACAGTGATAATATTTGAAGATGATTGGCACTAGGACCTTGGGAAGAACAATAATGAAATTAGCATCAATTCGACCTTTTCAACATAGAACACCCTTCACCAGAGAATAAGGTTTTACTACCATTCCGTCACTAATCTTGTCGGTGATTTCATTCAACTCAGGATCAGCTTTTTGATCGCCAAACTCATGGTATAACAAAGGTAGATCCGGAAGAATGGCGCCCACACTAACAATATTAGTTTCATCAATTTCTTGAACTTCAGATTTTACATCAAGGCCAAAGCTCCCGTCAAACATTCTACTTAAGCTGTTAGCGGTGACATTCTCCGAACCTCTGATACGCTTATCCTGAAAACTAAAAGCGGGAATCCTAAGTGCCCATCTAGTGATTCTGCCCGTTCTTTTGGTTCGGTTCAAGGTCGAAATTTACATGTTCAATAAAGGGTCTGAATTTCTCAAGTGCAAACAGCAACTCATGGATTGAGTACTTACTCTCCAGATTATTGAGTATCCTAAACACATAGGCAACGAGTCTACGACCGTCCTCATGGTCCTGAAAGAGTGCACCAGGCATCAGTTTGTACAATGAAACGTTTACTAAAGTCGGGTATGGCCAACAAGGAGCATTCGATAAGGCAAGTTTCAGAGTTTCAAAGGCTTCTTGCTGGAAGGGACCCAGATGAACTCGACATCCTTACGCCTCTTATAGTTAAGGGGTGAGGTACCACTGCAAAATTCGGGATAAACTTGCGGAAGAAATTTACCACAAAGCGTGCAACACATTTTACGTCCTTAGGTGGTTGGAATTCCCTGATAGCCTGGGTCCTAGATTGATCAACGGAGACTCCGTCGGGCGACACGACATGGCCAAGAAAGGATATATATAGCTTGGCGAAGGTTACCTTGGATAGTTTCACAGTAAGACCAGCCTATTTCAAACGCTCAACGACTTCCAACTGATCGATTTCATTGTTCTTCCCTGGTAGCGGCCTACCTACACAAGAAATTCTGAAGGTACCCAAAGGAGCATCAATAATATCGACGTTACAATTTGAGGAAAATTTAAAGTAGAATTGTCTAGCCTTGAGTCTAAAACGAATCCGGTCCTTGACAAGAAGTCGGTGCCTAAAATAATACTACAAGCTAGCTTCGGAGATACCAAGCAATGAACCTTCCAAGTAAAATTAACAATACGCAATATCACGTCAACAGAACCAAGAATTTCCATATTATCTTTATTAGCCGTGACACATGCAATTTTGACTTTCTGCAACTGAGGCAGTTTACAAGAGGACCTTATTTCATCATACCAACTGGCATCAATTAATGTGGGCCGTTGACCTTCGATGTGAGGAGGTGAAAGACGGTAAGCACCGAGCTCGATAGCTGCAGTCGCTTAAGTGCGGCCAGTATCCAGTAATCGGGAGATAGTGGGTTCGGGCCCCACTGTCGCCAGCCCTGAAGATGGTTTTCCGTGGTTTCCCATTTTCACACCAGGCAAATGCTGGAGCTGTACCATAATTAAGGCCACTTCCACTTCCTAGACCTTTCCTATCCCATCGTCGCCATATCTCTGTCGGTGCGACGTTAAGCAAATAGGAAAAAACAACAAGCATCATCATGTATTAAAGTGACAACGTTACCCGAGTCATTTAAAGCAACAATCGGTTCATTATTCAGCTCTGCTTTCGCGAAGGTACTTTTAGACTCAACCAAATTGGAGATTTTATTACATTCCTGCCGACAAATAACTCTCTCTGAATCCACAGAAAATTCAGGGGCAAGATTCACAAGTATTACTATTAACCTTTAGTCATTGATTGCGTTTTTTGAAAGAGGTTGGGCAATTAATCTTAATGTGCTGCATCGACCCACACAAATAAGAACAAGGACCAGTACTACGCTTTATTGACGGGCCCACACAAATAAGAACAAGGACCAGTACTACGCTTTATTGACGGGCGAGCATTCCGAAGGTGGTCACGTAATCCATAATTATACCATTTTTAAGATTTCCACTATCCCTAGATTGAGGCGAGGCCGGGTTAAAAGGAGGAGGGTGGCAGATGGGTCTGGCCGCGTCCCCGTGCTTGACATATTCAGCAAAGGTACAAGCAGCCTCTAATTCCACAAAATTAGTCGGACTCTTTCTGAGGTAGAGGTAGGATCGGTTGGAGGGAGGAAAACCTTTCAGAATATGTGCCACCATTTCTTCTTCTGGCACCGAAATTAGAAATACCATGCAATAAAACCTCGAGTCTAAGATATAGATGAGTCCTAAAACAATATTGAGGAAACAAATTTTGCAGTGCTAAAGAAGGGATAAATTTTGATAGTACAAGCTCATGAAATTCCGTAATCTTTATATTCTTCGAAATAGCTTCAGAAATTTCACGTTTCAAGAATCCCTCACAATGGCGGAACAAGGCATTTAGAAATATTCAGTTCACCAGTTGGAACAAGTTAAAGATGAGTTAAAAAAACACTTACAGTGTAGTTTCTTGCCGTAGTCGTCAGTACGCTTCAGCATTATATCCTTACTTACGTATGGTAAAGGTAACCCTTAGAGTGCACTCAAAAATTCCAGGCGAGGTGCATTAAATGATAACCAAATTTGAAATTAAATTGCAAAGTTGACGAGGGCGTAAGCCCTATCAAACCAACTTCACCCTGGGTCTATCCACCCCGTCAAGCGGAGAAACACGCCGTCCTTCCATCACAGCAGAACCTTAATGGCGACAACCCAGAAGCCAGAAGTCAGACCACAGTCCCAATGTTTACGTGCGCATACTCGCTCGGTGGAGGGGGAGAGTGGCGAGATAGTTCATACTGACGACACTAGAATGCAGAAGAATAATACACCACAGATGGGCACATTAATAACTTTAAAGCCGGTGGAAGTTAATGTTTATAAATATTGAAAACCATAGTATCTGTGACCATGAATCACTTGATGAATAACGCAGCGGCGAACCACATTAAGGACACGAATTTCAATGGCCATGTAGCCAGCACTAAAGTATTCACAGAGAGGGTATACATTATTACTCCGGTAATAAGAGGATAAATAAAATAGCTAGTCACTGTTGAAATAGGGATCAGCAGAAAGGAAAAAGGAAGCGAGGAATAGTATTGGGTAACATTTTGGAGATAGTATTTATTATTAATACTAGTATTTATTTATTTTCCTAAAATTCTACATGTACAAATACACGGAAGTGCCTCCATCCCCTTATGTATGTGTGCATATTCTCTGCTGAATATTCAGAAATGCATAGGTAATTTTAAATGTACATATTTACAAATGTTCCGCTTTTTCTACGCTAAGTTGTCTACTGCTATCCTACAGTGTGTCCCTTTTCACATTCCTATCTCTAATCAGTTGTCTAAAAAGGAGTGGCGAAAGGACGTGGGTTAAGATGCACCAGGTCGCTATGCAAGTTAGGTTGCAAAAAGTGTAATAAAATAAAATATATAAATGCAATGTAAATTTTATTCTAATATCAGTTGTATATTATTGTTTGAAATAACTCCACATGTTGTATATGAGTTGATAATGTTTTTAAATACAGAGGATGTTATGAGTAAAATTTCCACGAACCTACTACGCTGGTTAGCAGGGGGAGAAGTGGTACTCCCACGTGGCGCGTCCCGGGTGGCGGATAGGGGGTCTTAAGCGGCTTGCTGGCGGGCTTGAGGAAAATAAAATACCTCTCGCGCACCAAACACACAATCCCCCTGTGGGAGGGGGACGCAGACGAAGAATACACCCACGGTATTCCCTGCCTGTCGTAAGGGGCGACCAAGAAACCACGAAACTACTTGTGATTATTACCACCATGCGAAGAACATCATGGTTCGCTTTTACTTGCGCGTAGTACCACTATATTAGGCATCAAATAGGTTTGTGATTAGTATCATAGGAGCACTGTGCGGTCGGCTTTTGCAGTACCTGTTATTAGTACCACCATATGAGCGGGACCATGAGATGATAGCTACCATGGTCCTGCCTTGTCTGTGATTAGTACCCACTCTATGAAGAACACCGCGGGATAGTGCAGGTCCATGTGGCTAGTACTCTTATGTGATGAACACCATAGGTTTGCGTTGCATGTAAATGGCGCCGCAAGGTGAGAAAACCCATAGGTCTGTATTACATGTCGAATTTCATAACCTGTGTGTAGTACCATAATATGTGGAATATCGCGAGTCTCTGCTACTTTTGATTAGTACCGCAACATGACAAATGCCATGTTCTACCTTCCTGGAGTTAAGTAGCGTTATGCGGGGCCGATAACTTGGATTTTCGACCCTCTTTAGACTGCAAGCATCATACATTCAGCGTTATGCTATAGCAACAGTCCCTTGGTCAGTAATCCTATTGTTTTACGTCAGTTTCTCTTAATGTAAGGCATTGTGCGTCGCATCCACTGATTGTTTTAAATTCATGTCCATCCATTCATTCTTCGTCCTCACGTATTGAATTCTGGTCAGTGGAGAATTTTGGACTTTTAATTTGTCATATCATTTCGTCTCATTTCGTACCATTAGGGGCCGATGACCTCGATGTTAGGCCCCATTAAACAACAAGCATCATCATCATCATGAGTTAAATTTTGTAAATAATGTAAATTTAATAATGATGAGCTGTGTGTTTAATAGAAAAAAGTTAATGTAAATTGTATAATACTGTATTTTAGGAAATTGTCTTCCTGTCTGTTTATTGACAATTTAATGCTTGATAGTAAGGTATTTTTGTGTACCATTTGCCACCAAGGTAGACACCTCCATTGCATTTGAAGTGATTTTGATTTGATTGTTCCTTTCCACTCTTATATTTGTAAATGGGAGATAAATTAACTTTACTCTCCTTGTGCCACTGTGAAATTTATTTTATCAGCTGTTTCTTGTTTAGGCGTATATATTTTATTCCCTTACTTCTTTATTCTACTTTTCTTATTTATTACTTAGAGCCTTCTGAAGATATTAATGAGGAAATATTCATAGAAGAACATACTGATGATCAGCTGTTGCCGTATATCAAAGAAGAAACAAAGTACGTACACTACGAATCCTATGCAATATGGAATATATTGTACCTATTCACAGTTGTGTTCAGTAGTGGTTGGTTTATGTCCAAAAGCTGGCCATTTTCATCAGTTTAATCGTTTCTTTACAAAGTTTCATTTAAACGCTAATATCTTAAAATTCTGTTGGTTATATTTATCTAAAATATTCAGGAATTTTAAGATCATATTTTTGTTCCGTCATGTAGTTATACTGAATATATATATATATATGTATACAAAAATAATCGTGCCGATGACCTCGATGTTAGGCCCCTTAAAACAACAAGCATCATCATCATCATCATCATCAACAAAAATAATCTCTGGTAAATCTAGATATTTTTGAAGTGTATTTCTTTACAATACCTTTAAGCAACCATGTAAAATGTGTTCTTTCCTTCACTGTCAGTGCATCATTTGTTCATCACATTCTTATTATCTGAAATGCCGTCTGCAACTATTACCTACAGATAGTCTCAGTAATTTTGTACGTTCGTACTGTCCCCGTTAAAATTGGCGATATTGTGCATATTTTCAACGAGTGGAAATTAAAAGTTTTATTGTCTGCTTGGAACTGCAATGTGTCATTGGGGAAGTAGTGGCGAGCTCAGAACGAGTTTTTTTCGTCATTCAGAGGGGTGATACATGGCCCGAGCCGTGCCAAGGTCGAGGCAAATCACGTGACTACCGCCGCACGCGCGCAACTCACATTCTGAATCTGGAATAGTCTGAGCCAATTAAATGAGACCATCAGCCAATTAGCGTTCTCGTTGAAGATCACACCTCCCAGGCCGATAATATAAAAAGGCCTTGTTACGAGTAAATTGCTCTCTGAATATCTGAATATTCTTCGCTGTGCTGAACTCTAGACTTGGATGTGCGACCACGTGGAGAAATGATTTCCAGTACAGTCGACGCCCGTTCTGCCAGAATTTAGCGAGATAATTAGCGAACTCCTATGGAGTAAAACACGCATTAAGAACTAAGTGTGACTGTGTAGACGAGTTATTAACGTTCGACGTGTGCTTGTGCAAATACTTAATCTTGTTATCTCAGTTACAGCCTGTGACCGGAATTCTACAGAAGTCGTCTTGGAAGCTGAACACCTCAAGATGGACAATTCCACGACCGTATACAATGCAACTTCAGCGAGGGACACCTGCTACAAAGTCTCCATGGAGCTGTAGAATGTGAGGTGTATCTGGTAATTGGAAGGAGACTGACCGGAGGAAAATGCTGGAATAATTGACTGTCGACGGGGATCGCACTCCATCTAAAACTTGAATACCTTTTAATTTAATTTATCTGTCTCACCTTTGTACAACTAGAGGTCTTTCTTCTTTAAGTCGTAGATCTATTAATTTGTTGTAGTTAGAAATATTTCATTTTTCCACTTCTTAAGGTGTCGTGGTAGACTAGGTACATGTGAATGAAATTTTGAATCTGTTAGAGTAGACATGTAGGTTGTCTTTGAATGATTTCCCATGCTTAGGAGATTAATATTAAAAAATCACTGACCACGCGATAAATCTACTTCCTTTGTAATGTTGAAAGTTACTGGACTGAAATTTACGTGTACATTTTAAGTGAATAGGGTCGAACCTAGTGTCTTTCAAGATCACTTGCTGTATTTATGATGAAGTCATCTCATTTTATGATATTCCACGAGGATCAGTAGATGTAATAATCACTTAAATAATAATAATATCGACTAAAGATCGGGTAAAACAGAATTAAACGCTCGTGAGCCATACATTTACAGTAGAGTCCTTATATGTGAGATTGAATGTGCTCTGTTCATGAAGGGTCTGAAATATGACCAATCCTGAGGGATATTTATTGTATAATTGAGCGATTGATGATTTAATGATGATATTTGACTTATTCTTGTGTATTGGGAGCGCAAGATATATTATAATTATTGGAGCACGTGTTGCGAGTGTATTTCACAGGTAGGGAATAAAAATAATACGATTAAGGCTCACGCTCGCGATAGTTTCAACCTGTAGCCCAAGCGATGGTAGTGCTTGTGGATTTTACTAGAATCTTCCATTATAATTTCAAGAGTTAGATGAACTTACATCGATACGTGAAATATGTTTCTACCAAGTGATACCCATGACTTCGATCACTAGTCACCCTTAATGAAGAATAATTTCAGTACATAGATTATTTCTGCTGGATATTATGTGACCCGACCATTCGTAAAAATCATGAATAAAATTGCCAAAACAGGATTCGATGTAAATAATGTACATAAAAGACGTGTTTCCTAGTGTGAATGTGTGTGTGTGTAAATATGTATATTTCTCTTGTATCATGTTGGTCCAATTTAATTTGATCTGGTCGTGCACTTGCCGCGACGCAGATCGCATTCATCGTTGTGTGCTGCCTTAAGAAGTGATTTTCATGCCCTTAAGGGAAAATTTGATGAACTTAAGTCGAGGAAGACTAGAAAAGGATTTATTTTCTTCATTAGCGAGATTTAAAAGGAAAGATCATCTCGTTATTTTACGGAGGCACTCGATTTGTAAATAACACTTGTTTAACTAGCTCACACGTGCATAACATAAATTTCTGACACATTTATAGTTGAACTTTGAAATATTTTAAGATTAACTTGAATGGAAATGCAATGCAAAGATCAAAAGTAGATGTTCGTTAGCCGCATAATTACTTTGAGTTATGGTGAAAATAAGTCATAATAATTAATTGGAAAATAATTATTCTGGAATGTTAATGACAATCGTTAGGTAAATGATGCGGTGGAAAATTAATGAGAAACATGATCGTGTAATAGTGAAGCATAGGTTAATTTAATGATGAGAGATTAATAATAATAATAATCAGAATCATAATTAATTAATTTTGAAAATTTTGAAATCAATTTTCATTTTTATTGAAGTTCATGTTGGTGTCATTGACTAATATTAAATACTGAAAATGATAAATTTAGTTGAATTCATCTTAAAACCACGTGTTGAAACTACTCTGAATTGGTAAAGCTTTGAATACATTTATTGTAAAACCCTCGTTAGCAAGACAGTTGTTTAATTAATTTATGAACCTCTATGTTAATTTTTAAATTCTTTCAGTCAAACATCTTGATTTGGAAAGGCAAGAGGCCTAGTTTTTCATTGATTTCATTACAGCACAGTAAGGCTGGAGATTAAGGACACGTGTCACTCAAAACCGAGGAAGAAGTAAAATATTATGGAAGTTCAATGTAAAAGAATATCATCAAGAATATTTTCATTTGTTATTTGCTTATGTAAATAAATGTCAGAGTGTTGTTTTAACATTTCTTTGTATCCCACTTGGTCATCTACCCTTAACTTCCCTTAAATGCCTCTAGAAAGTGATAGCCAACGATCGAACGGTCCACCTCGGGATCTCTCGCTCACTGGCTGGGCTTAGCTCGGGAATAATGGGGGCATTTAAGATGGCTTAATCCAAGCGTGGGGCTCGAGATTGGCTTATCCAAGTTCGAAAATGATCTTGTGCTGTCCATTGTTTATGACATTGACAAGATCAGATGACCAATTAAGTTAGGCTGACTCTGATACATTTATTCGCCCAAATTCTTGTGGCTAACATAAGCACATGTTAAATGTAACTTATATGAATCTTGTTTACGAAAAAAATTCTTGGTGGTAATTAGAAACTCGAATTTGCTGCGATGATAATTAACTAAAGTTAGATTAATAATTGTGACCGATATTGGTGAAAATTCGGAACTTTCATAATATCGACAAATCGTTGCCTTCGTGAATTATAGGTGTTCGATCCCTAACATTCCAGCATCCCGATCAGAATCCTTCCAGTACCAGAATAGCCATTTAATGAATAATTGTAACTATGGAGGACTTAAGGCAGATGTTGTTGGCTGTGGAGGAGAGGATCAATGCCAACTTGAATACTAGTCAAACTAACTTAGAGAAAAACTTGGAACAAAAACTTAGTGAAACTCAGTTACACTTAGAGAAAAACTTAGAACAAAAACTTAGTGAAACTCAGTTACACTTAGAGAAAGGACTCTCTGAACTCAACAATAGCCAGGTGAACTTAGAGCGAAAGCTTAACGATAATCAGGCTCACTTAGAGAAAGGACTCAGTGATCTTAGTGACGCGCAAATAAATCTCGAAAAATCCCTCGGGGAAGCCATTGAAGAAAAATTGACGGACATTAAAAATCAAACTGAAGAAGGTTTAGGGAAGATATGTTCTGACATTAAACTTTTTTAACGGCAAGCTAGTCTCAATGCAGAGCGAGCTCGTGATAGTTAAAAATGATTTCGCTACCATGAAGAAGGAAGTGAATGAAAATATTGCCAAATCTATGGCGGGCATGTCCAATGAATTCAGTGAACGATTGGCGAACGTTCAGCAGGACATCTTAACCGGAATTGACAAATATAAGGGCGAAGTCGAACAATCATTCCTGAATATTGAGGGAAAGATTGACACGAACGCAGAGGGCCTCAAGGTTACTAAAACGGCTTGGGCAAAGAAATTCCTTGGATTGAACGAAAAGTTACAACAAGTCGAAAAGGGTATTCTCGACAAAATCGAGATATCCCAAGTTGATAACTCAGAGCGGATGGATTATTTCCACGAGTCACTTGAGGATAGTTGGGGTGAAATAAAAACAATTAAAACCACCTTGATGAATGCTATACACAAGGTCACTACCGAGTCTAAAACTGAAACTGAAGGGATACGAAAGGAGTACACGGATGGAATCAAGGAGCTTGTACATGAAATGCACCTCCTGAAGGTCCAGAATGAGAACACTAGCAAGGTCACTAACTCATTGCTAGAAAAGCAGGCGTTACTGGAGCAACGTGTAACCGGCACGGGTCAGACGTCACTCCACTGGCAACTGTAGGAACATGCGCTGCGAATACGATTGACATTTCTTCGGAGCCGACAGTAAATACGTCTCAAGTAAATACAACCGCCCAGACGCAGATAGTCAATATAATTCGTCTCCACGAAGACCAGCCCAAGAAATTTAATAACATCAGAGGAAACGTGACACCGAAAGGCTTCATTCCCGAACTGCAAGATTACTTTCGCGATGCGAAAATTCCACCAGAAAGGCAGTTAAGGGTCACCGAAAAGTTCCTGGAAGATTCAGTACATACCTGGTTCGTAGCGTTTCGATTTTCGTTTGACGATTTCGAAAGTTTCAAGAAAGCATTCCTGGAGAAGTACTGGAATAGCGACGTCAAATACAACCTTAGGACGGAGCTATATGCCAGGAAATATGCATCTTCCACGCCCACTAGATATGTAGATTTTCTTTCCAGTCAATTACGGAAATTACGAGAGCTAGACTCACCCCCATCAGAACCTGAGTTGGTCAAATTGATCACACGTCAATTACCACCAGATGTGCACAGGATCATGATAGCCTCGAATACACAAACTGCAATCCAGGCTGAGGCGTTATTAAGACAATTAGATATGACGTCCAAGGAACCAGTTCGTCAGGGACGAAACCCGGAACCTCAGATCCATCAGGTGACAACAAATAAGGAGGAGGAATCGAAACCAGTCAACCAAGGGAGAACGTGGAAACGTTACCCTGGAGGGCAAGATTCACCTCGTGATCGATCGCCCGTACATAGAAATAGACCCACCAGAAACTGGGAATATTCCAGACGTGACGAGAGAAAGCGACCATACTCGGACTACCGAAGGAGCTGGAAACGAAACCAGGACTTCCGCCAATCAGGAGGAAGGAGAGACTGGCGAGAAGAAGGAAAAGAAAAATACCTAAACGACCTGCAGAACACGACAAAGGAAAGCGAACGATGGCGAAAAGCAATCCAAACCCTGAATACCAACCCTGATATCGTGGGGGCGGAAAGCCTTCAATATCAAGAGGCCAAGGCTCGGGGAAGCCAAAAGAGTAACTCGAGTCAGGAGCACAGCCAAGGTGCCGTTAAAAAAACTCCATCTCCAGTGAAAGGAGATAGCCTGAATCCTGAAGGCATGGCCAGTAAACATCAAGAATGGATTGTGGTACAGGTCGACTCATGGACTACCAAGCCCGAAGATTTATTGGACGAAGTTGGTCAGCGTAACAGTGAAATACCACCAACTTTACCTATTATTTCAGCACGGATCTGCAATGTTCATGTCAAATGTCTTATAGATACTGGGTCGACGATTAGCGTCATTTCTACTGCATTTTTGAGAGATCTCAGGGACAGAAATGGGAAAATTAAGGGCATAATACCGGACAAGTCTGTCATGTGTAAACAACAGACATTGTTGGATGTCGAGATTGGACGGACGATATTTCCTCAAGTATTCCTAGCCATGTCCAACATTAAATTTAACATTATTCTAGGTGCAGACTTCCTAATGTCTTACCAAGCTATGATTGACTTGCAGTCAAACTCCATTCAATTCAGGAAGGCAGATTTTTCCGTGACTGCTATGTTAAATCCTTCAAATGTAAACGATCCATATGCTTATTGTGGGAAGACAAACGCCTTATCTCCGAGGGAAACCGAAGACCATGAGGCTTCTGAGGAAATTTTAATGGTCATGGATAAAGTATTAGAAGAAGGCGATAACGACGTACGCCCCTTCGATCTTATCTCTGAGAAGTCAAGGCAAGCCATGGATACGGAAGAGGAACAGATCCAGCTTCGAAATTTACTGCTGAAATATAAGAACTTTTTGATTCCAAACCAGGTATTATTCCTAACTTTCAGTACACACTTTTTCTGACAGACTGGCTACCCTTCAAGAAGAAGCCATATCCGATACCGGAAAAATTTCACTCCAGAGTCGGCAAGATTATTGAAGAAATGGAGATGGATGGAATCGTCATGAAAGCTAGCAGTCCATTTATTAACCCTTTAGTAGTCTTTTCTAAGCCAGACGGATCACTGCGCGTATGTTTGGATGCTCGTTCTGTAAATGAAAAGCTAATCCCGGAGAATGATCAGCCTCCGACAATTAAAGACATTATCAGAAAATTTAGGGGTATGAGATACTTCTCTTGTGTTGACTTTACCTCATCCTACTTCCATATTATGCTCGAAGAAAAATCCCGGCTATTGACAGGGTTCATATACGATCAACAAACCTATGTTTTCTGCAGGCTTCCATTCGGTATCCGTAACGCTGGCGCCGCACTTATCCGAGCACTCGACAGATGCCTAACTGACGAGGTAAAAGCCTTTACAACGAGATATGTAAACGACCTACTCCTAGCGACTGAGACCTTAGAAGAACACTTGGTTAAATTGGAGAAACTCCTCAAGAATTTATCCGACGCTGGCTTCCATGTGAACCTGAAGAAATCCCACTTTTGCAAGTCCGAGATCCTATTTCTAGGACATGTCATAGACGGCGATGGCGTGAAACCCAACCCGGTCAAGATCGAAGCCATTAGCAATTTTCCCAAGCCAGTGAGAGTGAAACAAGTCAGACAATTCTTGGGAATGGCCCAGTTCGTTTCGAAACACTGTCCAAACTATACTCAGACAGTAGCTCCGTTGCAGGATCTCTTAAAAAAGCGCAACAGATGGAAGTGGAGCACCGAATGTGACAAGGCCTTGGCTAAAACGAAAGAAATGCTTATAAACAATGTCAAGTTTTGATACCCTGATTTTACTAGGCCCTTCATTCTACAAACAGATGCCTCAAACATTGGGATAGGAGCCGTTCTTTTCCAAGAAGATATGGAGAACCCTGAAAATAGGACATACTTGGCTTTCGTCAGCAGGAAGGTAAGGAAGCACGAAAAACATTACTCCGCAACTGAACTAGAAATGTTATCCATAGTCTACGCTCTTAAATATTGGCAGAAATTAATTTATGGATATCCCATTGTTGTTAGGACTGACCATCGTGCATTAACTTTCATGTTAAAAACAACTAGGGCTTCCGAACGAGTCTTCAGATGGACACTCTTTGTACAACAATTTAATCTTCAGTTAGAACATTGCTCTGCGAAAAACAACTTGTTGGCCGACTGCTTAAGTCGAAATCCTAACTCTGAAGTCGCAGAGATATATCAGATAGCATTAATACAGGAAGACCACGAGTTCCTACGCAAACTTGGTTACCTTCGACAGGAACAGAAACGGGATCTTAAGTTACGGCCTATCATTGACTGTCTTGAAGACAAGCTGACTCCAGACGAGCCAGGATTTAGGAAAATAAGGAGGCAAGCTAAAAATTTCCGCTATGTCAATGGAATCCTGTATAAGTTTATTGACCCCGCCAAGACGAAATTACGAGCTGTTATTCCACCGAAGCTAAGGGAACTTCTTACTTGGCACGTCCATAGGATTACAGGTCATGGTGGAGTGGATAAGACTGTTGCCACGATATAGGAATCATTCACATGGGAAGGATTGAGAACTTTTGTGAATGATGTCATCAGGACGTGTGACACTTGTCAGAGAGTCAAACCAAGTTCTCATTTGTTACAGCAAAGCCCCATCCCTATTTTGCCATCTGCTCCGAAAGAACTCTACGCAATGGACCTGTTGGGTCAAATTCCAACTTCTAAGAGAGGAAGTCGTCATGTGGTTGTGACCATCGATGAATTTTCCAAGTACGTAACGTTGTATCCGATCCAGAAGGCCACTACTAAAGCCGTTCTATGGAGAATCACCCGGAATATAATCCCTCACATGGGAAAGCCTAAGGCTATATTAACGGATGACGGACCACAATTCACCTCGGCCGAATTCAAGCCAGCCATGACCCAACTGGGCATCAAACATGTCCTAAATTCCGTGAGACATCCGTCCAGTAATCCAGCGGAACGTGTAATGCAAGAGCTGCCCAAGTTCTGTAGAATATTTTGTGGGAATGCTCATTGGAAATGGGTAGACGTACATCCAATTATCATGGAGGGTTCTAATGACACTGTTCACGAAGCAACCTCTCAAATTCCATCAGTGCTTCATTTTAATAATTACCCTGTGAGATCTTGGGACCACATCATTCAATGTCCTGGTACCGTGAGACCTACTCCCCAGGAAAACATTGAAAAGGCAACGGAATCATTGAAACGCCACACCTCTATGTTAATTTTTAAATTCTTTCAGTCAAACATCTTGATTTGGAAAGGCAAGAGGCCTAATTTTTCTTTGATTTCATTACAGCACAGTAAGGCTGGAGATTAAGGACACGTGTCACTCAAAACCGAGGAAGAAATAAAATATTATGGAAGTTCAATGTAAAAGAATATCATCAAGAATATTTTCATTTGTTACTTGCTTATGTGAATAATAGTCAGAGTGTTGTTTTAACATTTCTTTGTATCCCACTTGGTCATCTACCCTTAACTTCCCTTAAATGCCTCTAGAAAGTGATAGCCAACGATCGAACGGTCCACCTCGGGATCTCTTGCGCGCTGGCTGGGCTTAGCTCGGGAATAATGGGGCAGTACTGTACCAGGAACCATGTGTGGCCTGGAACATAATTGTATTTAATGGAAGTCAGCGCAGCGGGGGGACCCTAGCATGCGATGTAGCGCAACAGAACGGTTCGAGCATGCATACAGCAAGCAAGATACGTCATGCAGGGCGTGATGCAGCTATCACGTGAACACCTCCTGATATTGTCGAACATACTACAAGAAATTGTACTAACTTTGGAACCCACTGATATATCAATTAATGAGATACGCCATCGTATAGCCCATTATTTAAAGGCAAACATCCTGCAATTTCATTAATGTCGTCCTACGGACTTAGAGATTAATTCAGGTATAAAGAAACTTGATTTTTTCCACGAGAGGAGGAAGCTGAGCTCGGCAGATTGGTATAAAAGAACGGGGTTTTGCTAGATCAAGTCAGTTCAATTCTCAAATCGCTGCCCTCGTGTAGTCATGCTGTCTCACATGAACGGGTTCGCGAGGTTCGAA
Organism: Anabrus simplex; assembly: GCF_040414725.1. Taxonomy (NCBI): domain Eukaryota; kingdom Metazoa; phylum Arthropoda; class Insecta; order Orthoptera; family Tettigoniidae; genus Anabrus; species Anabrus simplex. The sequence continues at coordinate 53,078,934 of NC_090279.1, read as the reverse complement.
CTTAAAACATCACATCGTACGAACTCTACGGTGAAGTTTTCTCCAAGACTTACAAAACAATAACTCGTGTTGGAACTTAGAAACTTTTCTAGTGATATGACACTAACTTAATAATTTCAAAGTGTTGTCAAAGATTTATGATATTTAATCACTTTACAGACTTAGTACTTTCCACTGCAAATCGAACAAATTTAATTGATTTAAACTTGTATTCATATTCAAATGAAACTGACTTTAAATATTCATGAGAAATAAGCGTATGAATATTAAGACGATTTTCAAGTGAAGTAATTAAATATTTAATCTGTCAAACTAATCTATTTCATAAAGTTACCTTAAGTACGTGTGTAATAATTACTGGTTGATGTTTTAATAGGTTAAACCTTCATCACAAGTGAACAGTATTTGACATTGTATGACATTACCGTCATGGGAAATTGTAAATATCCGCGAATTAAGTATTTCGTTATGGTGGATAAGACTGATTTTCGTGTGTAAATATGTTATAACTGTGCTTCAACATAAACAGTGAATCCACTCTAATGAGCAATGACAATTATCTACCAGTGATTAAATATTAGAGGAAATTCACGTAGTAAAATACAGTGCCAATTTTACGACTTACAAGCATAGAACACTCAGAAGTTAATCTTATCAGTTGAACGTTTTCGTGTTTAAAAATTTTATAAGTGACACGCTGAAACCCTGACCGAGTGGCTATTTTGTCATATAAAGCTGCTGTCATTTCGACTACGTGGGAGTTGGAACGTGGTGACTTCATAGAATTTAAACGACCGGGCGAGTTGGCCGTGCGCCTTGAGGCGCGCGGCTGCGAGCTTGCATCCGGGAGATAGTAGGTTCGAATCCCAATATCGGCAGCCCTGAAGATGGTTTTCCGTGGTTTCCCATTTTCACACCAGGCAAATGCTGGGGCTGTACCTTAATTAAGGCCACGGCCGATTCCTTCAACTCCTAGGCCTTTCCTATCCCATCGTCGCCATAAGACCTATCTGTGTCGGTGCGACGTAAATCCCCTAGCAAAAAAAAGAATTTAAACGTTGTTACTACGCGGGACATGGAACGCGGTTTGAGGTTGGATTCGGAACGTGGTTACTACGCGGGAATCAGACGTGGTACCGTGGGGATAGCATCACAACACCAGCTGTCGAGGACTTCATATGATGTTCGTTGAACCGCATTTCTCTACATTTTCTGTTTCTGGTGATATGAGGAGTGCCACTGTAAACAAACTTGAGATTTAAACAGACTATTTTACAAGTTGAACTGTAAATCAGTGATTTCATTCATAATTCAACAAACTATTTCGCTCATTGGATTTCACATTAAATTTTATAAATGTTGAGTGACAGTTATAAAATAGACTATAGCACCGAACTTTAGAAGAAGATAAAATTTGCCAAATTTTGAAGTGTTCAAATATTGAAAGTGGTGTAGGGAAATTCATTTTTCACGTGTAAGGGTGTTACATTCATTTTCAGTTTTTGTCATTTGAACCAATACTTGAAGAACTTTATGAACATTATCAGGAAAGAACTTATTGATTTTCAGCGAAAGATAATCGTTTCATGTTAAAAGAATGACAATCATAAATATTTATTTTGTTTCAATTAGCCAGGCGACATGAACTTGTTCAGACAATATTTTAATTTGGTTTAATGCTACGAGTCAGAAATAATAGGGAACTTATTCATCAAATTCTCCAGGTGAATAAATTAAGTTTTAAAATCTATCCATTATTTCGCTTTGCATCTAAATCTCTCTGTATCTGCTCCCTAAGGACCGTTCCCACCTTCACAAGTTTCTCATGCCAATATCCTTAATTTTTCCTGGTACAGTACCAACAGTGACACACAGAAATAGCCATTTTTGTATATCATATACTAAATATACAAATTCGAAGCTGTTGAGTATTATGTACATTGTAAACAGTACAATAATTTTAAACCAACATAATTAGGTTCATTAATCAATATAATGATGCCTGAGTTCATTAGTGTGATAACTCAAAGAATGCCATTCTCAAGTATTTATTTGGATACATTCCTTTATAATGATCTTTTCTGTTCTCTTGTGTGTTAAGTAAGATTCCTCCATTTGTAGATCCCAAAGCAGATAATTTGTAGTAGAAATGAAACGTTCAGGTCAGTTGTGCTACATCTTAGGTATCATAGTTTTCAAATAAAACGTCGACATTTTTGTGAGCAAAGGATATTTGTGGTATTTAATTTATGTTTGTTCCAGTGTTGTGGTCACACTTGCTGATTGTCGCCTATTCCCACTTTTCATTTTAGTGCTCATTGTCAGTCAATTTCTTGTAGCATGTTGATTGCAAACACATTTACACAATTAGTATAAACTAATAAAATGGACAGCTACAAGTGAACTATAAATTTGTGCAGGTTGCCTAAAAAATTCAGAATACTTCAAGTAAGTGAATTTATTATCTCCTAAAAGGAGGTAAATAATGATGCAATGATATAATATTATTTCAAAATTGTAATTTTCATGACTGAGCTTAAAAAGTAGCACAAGTGTACATCCTGTTTTCAAACATTTAATGCAGTACCCTAGTTTGTTTGAACTGTAGGTGTGCCTTTGGACTATATGCTAATTAATTTTGTGCTGTCACACCTTTGTTCGTTACTGTGCGCAACGATCCTTGATAATACCTGGAAGATGATGGTATAATCTCGGATTGGTAATCTTAACTGAACCCCTGTATCAGCAGGTCATGCAATGGCTAGTCATAGCCTATGATTTGACTTCAGACCAGATTAGTGATGGAAACTATGAATTCTGAAAGGTTTATTTTATTTTGTGGGTGGTTAGAGTCTTCTTGACTGTTATATGACGCATTGATTTCTTCTTACTGTACATTTGCAACCAGTAGCAAAAAATATTCATTTCAGTCCTCAGAACTACCCAGTACCAGCTTACATGCTTTCATTAGTCAGAGTAGAACCATGCACACAACTGAAGATCGCCCAAATACAACTCTTTGAGGAGGAAATTCTGCTGTTTCTTTGTAATTTTAATGTGACTGGACACAATAGGCTGTTAGAGAACAATCATATATTATGGCCACCAATAAAAATGTTCCTTATGAATACTTTTCACATGAAAAATGCACATTTCTGTTTTTGGATGGAGTTTAAATAGCTTTCTTCTTCCTAAACATATCTTGTGCAGATGCAGTATCGAACCAGCAAAGCGACAAGCATTTTGTGTGTATGCTTTTTCCTTGGTATATAAGGCTCTGAATGATTCAGTTGACCGGATCTTATCTACTGCATACCACTTTGTTTTATATCTCACCTCATGTGCTATGTTATCCTGACTCATTTCAGCAGTCTACAAATATCAAGCAGCAACTTTAATGACTTATTTTAAAATGTGTAAGACCGGGCGAGTTGGCCGTGCGCGTAGAGGCGTGCGGCCGTGAGCTTGCATCCGGGAGAGAGTAGGTTCGAATCCCACTATCGGCAGCCCTGAAGATGGTTTTCCGTGGTTTCCCATTTTCACACCAGGCAAATGCTGGAGCTGTACGTTAATTAAGGCCACGGCCGATTCCTTCCAACTCCTAGGCCTTTCCTACCCCATCGTCGCCATAAGACCTATCTGTGTCGGTGCGACGTAAAAGCCCATAGCAAAAAACAAAAAGTGTAAGATATTTGCCTTGTCAGCTTGGTACTGAATTACATATGAACAGGTTTTAGGTTCATAAAATTTCCTAATTGCTGACATGTGGAAAGGCACATGTTTATGAGCTTACCAATTACTGATGAGATTTCCTTCCATTTTATTGGAACAACACATCACCTTGAAATAAATAATTAGTGATGAGGCTAACTTAAGTTTGTGTAGACACATAGTCCTGAACTAAACATGTAGTGATGCGGTGTCCTTTCACTTGTAGGTCGAGTGTCACAAGGCCATGAGCTGACCTCTTTTTGTCACTCCTCCGTAGTCTTCATATTTATAGACGTGATTAGGGTGAAAATTTATTATTATGATCGTCTGCTATCTATGACGGGTGTCAGCAGAAATATGAGTTATAAAATTCCAATCAGGCTAGAATATACTGAAGGTCTCCCCTCTTGTTGTTACTCGTACAATTTTAGCGGATATTCAAACTGTCACTCCCGATTAAAACAGATACTCCTGAATTTTTTATTTTGTTGAGTTATATATTATTCTTTATAATGCATTTATAGGAGTCACTTAAACACGTAATCCAGAGATATTCTGCCATTCAAACACTATTTTGTGGAAATAAGGCATAGATATTAGACATAGGCTTTAAGGGAGAAAATTTGAACATAGTAAGTTAAATGTTAGGATGTGCAAAATATCCATTGTATCCCATTTCTCTAACAGATTATTCATCAACCTGCTTCTTGTTATTCTGCTCTTTTAATATTAGTCCTGCCTGGTGTTGTGATTCATTGTCTCCAGTTAGTTCAGTCAAGGGCCATGTTTCTATGTAGTCTCACAGCTTTCAGTTCATTTGTTCTATGCTGTCTTGTTTGTCCCCGGTATTCATGTTCGCTTCATTACAAAATCCATAATTTTACACAAAAATTTTAAAATTGTGTTAGTAGTTAACAGGAAGGTAAATGAGACTGTTATACTATAGGATTGCCCACTTTATCATTTAAGGGCTGTCCAAGAATTTTTTGTTAACAAAAGTGGCACTTTTTGAGACTATCTAGCAACTACAAAAATGCAGTTATTTTAATGTTTCTTTCGCCGAACTATCATCGTTAGTGTTCTTGATGTCTCCTACTAAATGTATTAGTTTATCACGATTTCACAATGAATTATAACACCTTCTTTCAAAAATTCAAAATTTCAAAAATAATTTTTCATTTCTTCGTTCTCAGTTTTTGAACGGGGATATATTTTTTCTCAGTTCTAGTACGAGATATTCCTAAATTAATTATCATCAATTTGAGAACATTTCGAGGTAGATATCCGATTTAGAACTCGACTCATTGTTGTTCGAACCTGAAGAGAAAACATAGTTTTTAGTTTTGAGTAAATTTAAAGGGTTGTATTATGATTAGACCTCTTTCTTTTTACCTGAAAGTATTAGAATTCTCCCGCTGCATAGGTGCGACCTTCCCCTTCAAGTTTCTTGTCCTATTTCAGCTTTCTTCTTCCCCTGAGGTACCTCCTTCGCTGTCTTTGTTCAGAAGTGCTCTGAAGCTGACTTATGCGTATACATGCCTCATCAGCTTGTGACACTCCTGATGCTAAGTACATATCAGGAACAACCTTAATTCTTCCTAAAACCTCTATTTCAACCTTGTTTCCACAATTAAAGTGTAAAACTGCATCCATGACACCCAGTTTGAGAGTGGATAGCCCCATATATGTATCTTTTCTACACCTCTTCCATACCGTTCCGTTGCATGACTCATTGGTATTTTGAGTCAAACCATGAAGACATTTGAATAACATTTTTGGATTACAGAGCCTTTCATACACAGGCTTCATTGCATGCGCCAACGGCCGTAGCCGTGTTGAAACACCGGATCCCGTGAGATCTCCGAAGTTAAGCAACATTGGGCGTGGTCAGGAGTTGGATGGGGTGCCACGCGCTGTTGGTGGGGGTAAGAGAATGGAGGAGCAGAATGGAACTGGCCACCCTTCTGTACGTAAACTCCAGCTCAGGAACACCTCTGCGGAGGTTCGGACCTGCCTTCGGGCAGAATAACCCTTACCTTACCATTGCATTAGGACTTCCAGTGGTATTCCTGGTTTATGCTTATAGTTTTCAAGTAGATTGCCAGCTGTGGCTCGTTGGTATGAACACCAGCTGTCTGTTCCTATAGGGCACCTGTGGTGGGGAGGCGCTTTATGGGCAGTCAAATGATACAATGTTACCCATACAGCATTTGTCATATCTTTTATGAAACTGTAGTTGGAACGCAAAGCAATTCCAAAATAATTCTGACACTTGTCTATCAATGTTCCAGTTAATTTGCCTCTACCACCCATGGTTTGTTATGTTGTACAATTTTTCTAAGAGCTGTTCCTAAATGCTTTTTTTAGTGGCCCACACATGCCAGTTTATTGACTTCTTTACCATTGTATGGATTGGAATCACACACTACCTTGTAACTTTTGGAATCCCCATCCCCATAGAAATCTACATACTCCAGACCTGTACTCATACCTGAGCGCGAAAATATATTTACTGTTCCATATTAGGCGAAGACCCAATGTAATTTTTGGCAAAGACTGCAGCACGATCCAGCTTTTCAACCTAAATAGAATGGGGAATGCTTATAATCATTTGAATGCTTCTTACATCCAATAGATTTTCTGGACATTATCTCAACAACGAATATACATCCGAAGGCACACAGGCAAACAGGCAACATGACAATATTTTCACTAAAAACACTCAGTTATGGAAAACATTGAAGCTCTCAATACCAAATAGTATTACTGCTGCATACAAAGAATACGCATGTGGAGCCATCTATGGAGAGCTATTCTGTAACAACGAGCGCCAAACTTGAATTAAATCGAAAGGAACCATGAAATTCTCCGTGCAGCGAAGCCACGCCCATCTTAGACCGAGACACGGGTGCACTGTTCCATTTATATCAATTTTCTGAGCATATTTATGCACAAAACATTTAAGTACTATACATTTTCTTAAAATAGAAGAATAAATCTTTCATCAGGAAACAAAAATTAAAAAGCGAAAATTCTGTCTAAATACGCCATTTCAAACGTTTATGAATACCTTAAACACGTAATCCAGAGGTGCTCTGTCATTCAAACACTATTTAGTGGAAATAAGAACATAGATATTAGACATAGGCTTTAAGGGAGAAAATTTGAACATAGTAAGTTAAATGTTAGGGTGTGCAAAATATCCATTGTATCCCATTTCTATAACAGATTATTCATCAACCTGCTTCTTGTTATTCTGCTCTTTTAAAATTAGTTCTGCCTGGTGTTGTGATTCATTGTCTTCAGTTAGTTCGGTCACGGGCCATGTTTCTATGTAGTCTCACAGCTTTCAGGTCATTCGTCTCATGCTGTCTTGTTTGTTTTTGCGCCTCTTTTCACCTACTTTCTGTGTATACGCTAAATTTCTCAATATATCGTCCTCTGCACGCAAGTATACCCAAACCAGCGCACACGCCTTTCCGAAATTTTCTTCTTTATCGGTGCAATGCCAGAACGTTTTCTAATAACATCATTTGAAATGTGATCGAGTCTAGTTATGTCAGCCGTTCACTAAGCGTCTTCGTATCCATGATGCTTAATTGGCGTTTACCTCCTCTTTAGCTGGCCAGCAATCGTTGCCATAGAAAACGACAGGACGGATAACAGTTCAGTAGATATTAGATTTCAGGTGGTCCTTCATCCGACGGTCGCAAGGGCGCCCGTTGTCATTCTCATCTTCAGCCAGGGTTTGCTTATCTTTAAGTTGACTTCATCAGTAAGTCGGCCATAATCAGAGATTTTGTAACCAAGATACTTAAATTTCTCTTCTCGTACTATATTTTCACCGTCATCATGCATGCTTCCAACTTCTCGGCGATGTAATGTCATGTATTCTCTATCCTTTTTGTTGAGGCGTGGGACGTATTGCGCTAGTGGATTGTGCCAATCTTCCGTTTGGCGCTTATTCTCTGCACCATTTTCATACACATGTGTCCATGGTATTGGAATGTGCAGGTCTTATGTAATGGTGTCCGTCAAAAGAATGAACAGCAGTGGTGATACGGAAGGGCCTTGGTGGAATTGTACAGTTTCGCGGATGTTATCAGACGCTCCTGCGACAGCTTCAGCATAACTCCTCGGTTCTACATAGATCAATTATTCCCTCTCAACAAGGTGCTCTGTAATGCCATGCTCTTGTAGCGCTGACTGATTAGGTTATGATGTACCGGATGGAAGTCCTTCTCAGGGTCCAAAAAGTCGTGATGAAGCCTCTTATTCCTCACGTAACAGCCTTGCAGCGTGTGTTGCTCCTGTTGCGCCACAATTTTACACAAAACCAGCTTGGCTTGTTGTGTGTTCATTTAAATCGCTAATTCTTTTGTCGATGATTTGTTCGAAATGTGTCACTGCGTGGCTGAGAAGTATGATCGGATGGTAATTAGAAAAATCGGCAGGACTTCTCTTATTTTTGAATGGATACTCCGTCGTCAGTTTGTTGGTTCTTGACCTTCTTTGATGATCTGGTTGAAAAGCTTGCTTTAGCCACACTGCTGCATCCACCCATTGAGAGAAACAAAACTCTGCCGGAAGATAATCAGGACAGATGGCTTTCCCTGGTGTCATTTCTTTCAACATAGCCTGGACTTGGGTGACGTCAATTTCCTATATTGGACCTTCAACAGCGGCGGTGATTGGGATTGGTAGGTACGGAAATTCCAAGTTTGAAATTTTGTCAAAGTAGTTAAGCCAGTGTACTCGCGCTTCCCGCCAGTCGAGTAGAAAACCGTCTGTTTTCTAATTGATGATGTAGAACGTTCCGTGTTTCGATGCCCCGATTTGACTAGCCGTTAAATATTCCGCTCGTTTTAGCGCATGTCAAGTTTCATATATAGACCTGCTTACCACTTGGCTTTTGTTACAGCGACAACCTCCTTCATTTTGCTACTGGCTGCTTTGTAGGCATTCCAGCGAGCAAGAAACTCGTTTTACAGCTGTTTCTTCAACCGTATTGCATACATAACCTCGTCATTCTGAAACCACGTGTCATTGTTAATCCTCCATTTTCGTCGCCCTGACTTAGTTGTTCCAGGAATGGAGCGTGCGGCGCCTTTCAGTTTAGTCCAGCTCGCTTCTAATATGGTGACTTGTGGCACTGTGACGTTTGCAACAACGTTGGCCTCCTTCTTCAGGCGTCACCGTCTGATCCAATTTGGTCCATTTCCTGCGAAGTATTGAGCTCTTGGTGACTATCCGCATCTTACGGATAACAGGTCGATGTTGCATCGCAACGGTTTCGTAAGGAACAACTGTTGTCTCTAGAACATCTTTGAGATTCCTTCGTCTGACAAGGATGTAGTCAATGTGCGTTGGATGGGAGCGATTGTAGTACGTGACTAGGTGAATATCACGCTCTTTGAACCGTGTGTTCGCGGTGATCAGTTTCTGCATAATCGGGAAATTGTTGGCAGTCATCTTTCTTCCGAACATATCCATGAAGGCCATGGACTGTGTGCGCTTCTTTTCTCCGTCCGACACGTGCATTCAGAGAAACCGACCACGATATGATAGTAAGCAGTGTTCTAGTCAGGTAGTGCTCAGAAGGGATTTTTGGTTTCCTTGCCAACACCATTAGTTGTTCTTCGGCTTCCATTGTACATCAGTTAGTAATCGCACCCCCCTTCGCATGACTTTTCTCCCCTCAATCTTTTTTGCACCTCACAGATTCCTATATGCCTTCTCTCATGTGATGTGGCTAATTTGCTAATTCATCCAGACATAGTTCAGTGATGGGTTACAGAATGGTGGTAATCGCTTGCCTAGCCGTCACTGCCCGCGAGTAGTTGTTTTGTGAGAGTTCTGGAGCCTCCTCCTCCACAGCAGGCTGCCCTTCCCGACGTCAGACAATTAGAATTAATGTTATAGGGAGTACGTAACAGATGTTCAACCAGAAGGCTGCAGTTTTTTCTATACCAACCTATTGTGACCAATGGGCTAGGGAGCGTTTAACAACCGTTATACTAGCAGGCTTCCCTTCCCTATACCAGGCCTTTAGGATCAATGACATAGGAGCATTTAACAGGCGTTCAGTTAGCAGGCTGCCCTTCCCTACACCAGACCATTACGATTACACAATCGGACGTAATTAACAGGCGTTTAATTAGCAGGCTGCCCTTCCCTACGCCAGACCGTTAAGATGAACGCGATAGGGAACATTCAACAGGTGATTAAGGAGGTATTTAACGGATATTCAATGAGGTCTTTAAAGGAGATGGAATTCGGTATATAAATAAGAGAGTTTTTTTCTTAATATGTTTATTACAAATACATATTCATCAGTGAAAAGCACATTGTACAGCATAATCTTATTTACTACATTATTAATCACTTTACATTATTGATAACACAGTATCTACAACAATGTTGTACAAGTACATCTCATCTAACAAAAACAAAATTAAGAAATGTACACCTATGTGAAGTAATAATGATCAATGAGACTATTACCCCAGGCTAGAGTATCTGTTGAGTTAGGTATAATAAATCTCTTATTATCATCATTACTTAGAGCAACTTTGTTTATTAACTGAGTATAAAGCTGATGATTTATGCTTTTAAACACATACATTTTCTTCATTAATACTGGTGAACTATTGGTAATACAGTTCTTATAATCATCTACACTCAGATCATTCTCAACAACATTCTTCTTAATGCCTTTCAGTTTCTTAATTACTTTATCATTTTCAGGTATAATGCTGTATGATTTAGCTTTAGTGCCTACAAAACTGTTAACGAGTTTTCCTTTGAATTCATCTTTCATTTTCCCAAGAACTTTTTTGTTAACTCGTGGGAGGTTATAAACATTATTTTCTGGGTAGTCACTTGTATCAAACCTGTCTAGATCTGGTTTTATATCATTATAAATGACATTTGTTTTAATCTAGTATATAAAAGAATCAGTGTCTGTGTAGAGCAGCTTTACATTTTCAGCGTACTTCTTCTTCATATATTCATAGTGAAAATTATACATGAGCGTTTTGGATAATTCAAGAACTGTAAAGCCTACATAGATTGGTTTGTCATAGGTTACTTTTAATCGATTCATTTGTATTACAACTAAATCTTCATGAATAATTGCACAGCTATGGAAGTTTGGTTTACTTATTAAGTTGCTAGCACCATATCTTCTACCAACATTCTCCCATTTTGTAACTAATTTTACGTCTACTCGTTTATCAACATTTTCAATAGTTTTCCCGAAGACTGAATTAATCATGAGTTTGTAGAAGTCTTTCTCAAAAGCATTTGTAGACATCATTCTTAAATTAGTATTGAAATCGATGTAGGGTCTTAGCCATGGTGACTGGTGAAATTCAAGAACCCGATGAATTTTGGTAAGCTTCAACCCATTTTGCAAACATTGTTTCAAGTTACGGTAGTGTATTACATACTTAAATTTATCATTTACGTTTGCAATTAACATGTTCGTTTTTGATGTAATATATGGAGATTTTATATTCTCAGGGCAATATGGATAATCATTATGAAATTCATGCAGCTCTTTTGGGTATTGGAGACTAACTTCTAGAATAAATCCTTTGTCAGCTTCGTCATCTATGTTTTGAACCTCTAAATTCTTAATTTCACTTTTCGATAGCCAGCGGAAACTATTTAGTGGTAGATATTGACTCATAGCCCATCCGTACTGATTATTTGCATCTAGATAAACGATATACTTCGACTCTTTACCTGGATCATAATTAGACATATATTTGTTGTTAGCCGCAGAAAATCGCGTAGAGCACTGACTTAAACCACCGCGAATATTCGATTTTATGAAATGTACCATGTCAAGATCAGTTAGTAATTCCATATTCACCTGTGTATATTTCAACATAGCGTCCCAACTTAAACCCGGTGCCGTGTTGGTAAAGGATATGCTTGGATCTGGTGAACTTGTCTTCGGTGAACATGGCTTCAATACAGCCTCAAAGTCGGTGTATATAACAAACGGCACTTCAAAATGTTGCTATTATGATATACATTTTCAACTCAAGTCAGTCATATTTTACACCAACAAAATATGCTTGTAAAGGGCACCGCGCAAAATAGTTAAGTTTAGAGGAACAAGCATATTTTGTTGGTGTAAAATATGACTGACTTGAGTTGAAAATGTATATCATAATAGCAACATTTTGAAGGTATATGTTTTGTAAGCCAATCAGGACGTTAGAAGGTAGAAAAACTGCCATTAACACCACTGCGAAGGTTGTAGCCCCGTCTGACCGAAGTGTAGCAAGTTCCTCTACACCCCTCTGTGAGGTTCTAACATCGACCGATCAAAGCTCACATACCTTACAAAAATGTACGTGGAAGACAAGCTCAACTAAAATTAACTACAATGCTGTACGTAAACTCTCATCGTTGACATACCAACGAGGTTTGCAAGCTCGGATAACGAGTATGTCTCAGAGGTCTACTCTCCCTTCGTAAAGGGCACCGCGCAATATAGTTAAGTTTAGAGGAGCAAGCATATATTATGTATAACAATTTTTTTAATGTTATGATTTCAGGAAAAAACATCTGTTTTAAGCTCACTAGTTCAAATAATTAATAACATATTTATAGCTACCTGCAGCTGTGAGAGGGGATACTGCTGTAGTCAATTGGAGTATATACGCAGAGAATGTAGTCACACAGCTACTAAATTATCTGTAAAAAGGAAAACATACTATTTGAAAAATTAATCTGATACATAACTCAATATAACAGGTACAATTTTTAATAATAATAATAATAATAATAATAATAATAATAATAATAATAATAATAATGGTAACGAAAATCCTAAAATAATAGTTGGAGGGCTGATTAGTCTATATTATTTGTTAAGGGATTATTTTTAGTGATTTTTAAGCTAAATATTTATTTTCTAGCACCAACCGTTTAGGAGATATCACATTTTAAGTTAAGGGTTGTTTACACCCCTAACTTGCTTTTGACTCTAAAAGTCATCTAGAATATACTCCAGTACCAAAATTTAACATTTTAAGCTATTTTCACTCAGAAACCCAAAATAATGCTTGGAGGGTGGACTAGTCTATGTCATCCGTTAAAGGGTAATTTTTAGTGATTGTTAAACTAAACATTAATTTTCTAGGACCAGCGGTTTAGGAGATATTACATTTTTCAATTTAAGGGTTTTTTTCACCCCCACCCCCCCAACTCGCTTTTGACTCTAAAAGTTATCTAGAGTATACTCCGATACAAAATTTTAACATTTTAAGCTATTTTTGCTCCAAAAACCTAAAATAATAGTTAGGGGGTGGGTTGGTGTATATCATCTGTTAAAGAATTATTTTTGATAATTTTTAAGCTAAACATTAATTTTCTAGGACCAGCTGTTTAAGAGATATTAAATTTTCAAGTTAAGGGTTGTTTTCACCCTAACATGCTTTTAACTCTAAAAGTTGTTTAAAGTATATTCAGGTACACATTTATAACATTGTAGGCTATTTTTGCCTAGAAACCTGAAATAACAGTTGGAGGGTGAGTTAGTGAGGTTGATAGCCTTGAATTTTATGAGAAAATAGTTAACCTGTTTCAATAGAATAATAATAATAATAATAATAATAATAATAATAATGTTATAGGCTTTACGTTTCCACTAACTACTTTTACGGTTTTCGAAGACGCCGAGGTGCCGAAAGTTTGTCCTACAAGAGTTCTTTTACGTGCCATTAAATCTACCGACACGAGGTTGACGTATTTGAGAACCTTTAAATACTACCGGAGTGAACCGCGATCGAACGGGGGCGGGTTTTGAGGGCTGGCGCCTCAACCGTCTGAGCCACTCAAGCCGACTTCAATAGAATAGCTAGTGTCAGTTCGTAGACTGACCAAGGTTTATCAGTCTACACTAAATGTTGCAGGTCGGACCTACACAACTGCACACGTCACCGTCAAAAAGCTGAGATTTGAAGTGTTAGAGAAGAATGCTGAGATGGTTGCTAACTTAAGACCACGGTCAACTCTCACCCAATCCTAGCCCTACTGCAATTACACAGGTTATCAAAAAAATTCTACATACATACAAGTACACGAGGCTGATGACCACGATATATTCAAACTTATACATAAAGCAACAACAATGACTTTATAAAACTACTGGTATTGACAGAGCATGAAGCGAATAATTACTAATAATATTAATAATAATAACAACAACTCATGTCTACTTCAGTTACTCCATACTTCTTACGACACATCGCCAAGCGAAGATAAAATTAGTAACGGAATGAAATGAATACTTACAGAAGGATGATTTCAGATGTCGCGTCTAGGATGTTCGCTTCTTCTCGAGGTCACAACGTCACTAGTACGAAATTAATCCTAGTCGCGTTTGACCCGCTGCTTATAAACGACATTGAGCGCTGGAATGTTAAAGGTGCTAAGTAGTCATATTAGAGTAGACTACACTAAAGCCATTATAGTTAGCATTTTAGTTAAGACAGAATTTTGATCTCCTCATATATCAAAAAGACACCAAAAAGATACTGTATTATTATTAAATTAGTTGAATTACAAACATTAGAAGCATGATTTTATTATCAAATTAGGCTATACTTGTCAAGTAGTTAAATGACCTTGGTCGACTTGCTATGCAGTGAAGAGAAAAAAGTTAATTTCTGTTACGTAACTCAACCGTAGGAGGCTATGACTGCTTCGAATAATAATAATAGGAGCCTCCGTGGCTCAGACGACAGCGCGTCGGCCTCTCACCGCTGGATACCGTGGTTCAAATCCCGGTGACTCCATGTGAGAGTTGTGCTGGACAAAGCGGAATCGGGACAGGTTTTTCTCCGGGTACTCCGGTTTTCCCTGTCATCTTTCATTCCAGCGACACTCTCCATTATCATTTCATAGCATTTATCACTCATTAATAACTCACCTTGGGAGTGGTGACCCCATTGTAATAACAGCGTATATATGTTTCTATCATTACATCCCTGACCCGGTCAATGACTGGAAAACAGGTTGTAGATTTTCATTTTCAATAATAATTATAATAATAATACCGGGCGAGTTAGCCGTGCGCGTAGAGGTGCGCGGCTGTGAGCTTGCATCCGGGAGATAGTAGGTTCGAATCCCACTATCGGCAGCCCTGAAAATGGTTTTCCGTGGTTTCCCATTTTCACACCAGCAAATGCTGGGGGCTGTACCTTAATTAAGGCCACGGTCGCTTCCTTCCAACTCCCAAGCCTTTCCTATCCCATCGTCGCCATAAGACCTATCTGTGTCGGTGCGACGTAAAGCCCCTAGAATAATAATAATAATAATAATAATAATAATAATAAATGCGGCCAGTATCGAGTAATCGGGAGATAGTAGGTTCGAGCCCCACTGTCGGCAGTCCTGAAGATGGTTTACCGTGGTTTCCCATTTTCACACCAGGCAAATGCCGGGGCTGTACCTTAATTAAGGCCCACGGCCGCTTCATTCCAACTCCTAGGGCCTTTCCTAAACCATGGTCGCCATAAGACCTGTGTCGATGCGACGTAAAGCAGAGCCACGGAGTCGAGATTGACGAAAGTTTAGTAGCTAAACACACCCAGAAGAACAGGAGGCTAGAAGCTTTGCGGAGATAAAATTGCGAGCAGCGTAAGAGTGTGTATGGATGAGACCGCCACGCAGTGCGGCTAGTCACCGGTTGCTACTAACAGGAGAGCAGAAGGAAGTAGGACGTATGTGTATTAACTCACTACCAGAATGAGTATTAGCGTGTACGTCCTACTTCCTTCTGCTCTCCTGTTAGTAGCAACCGGTGACTAGCCGCACTGCGTGGCGGTCTCATCCATACACACTCTTACGCTGCTCGCAATTTTATCTCCGCAAAGCTTCTAGCCTCCTGTTCTTCTGGGTGTGTTTAGCTACTAAACTTTCGTCAATCTCGACTCCGTGGCTTTGCTTTACGTCGCATCGACACAGGTCTTATGGCGACCATGGTTTAGGAAAGGCCCTAGGAGTTGGGATGAAGCGGCCGTGGGCCTTAATTAAGGTACAGCCCCGGCATTTGCCTGGTGTGAAAATGGGAAACCACGGTGTACCAGCCATACCGGCAATGACCGACACAAGTTAACAAGCAAAAATATTAAGCCATAAAGAGGAAATTTAAAGTGGAAGCAAAATACTTACCTTCAAGAACACGAGTTGGACCATTAAACCAGAGGCAACACAGATCGTTACTCGCGGTTTTGCAGTGGTGAATGTCAGCGAACGTGAAGAAAAACCCAAGAAATTTTTTGAACCAAAGGAAAGTTTAATCAATATTTCTTTGTAAGAACCTTACAATTTCTGAAAGAAATACCTTTCAATGTTCCCTAAAGGTACGGTGCACCGTCTAAATCAAATTTAGTTCTAAAGTTAGAAATAAAATTAAATAGAATAAATTAAATCAACATGTTTTCCACAGAGAAAAGGGACGCCCTCAAAATCAAAGATAACTTTAATATAAAGAAAGAAACAATAAAAGGGAAGAATTATTTCCTGGCGGTAGGCCCTTAAAATAAACAGTTTTCCAACAGGTTAACTTTCGAAGTCTTACAGGTTTTCTTCTCCTTTAATTAATTATCAGATTAAATAATGAGAAGCCACGGATTCACCAGAAGAAACCTGAACACAAGGGGCCTTCACAATTAATTCATCAAACCCAGAAGAAATACGGTAAAACACATAAACACCAGAGACACGGGTAAAATCAACACGACCACGAATATCTTTCGTACAGAGCGAAAGCACTCCAAGTTTAAATAACAAGGGGATAAGGCATCAGCACCAACATGAGGCAACAGTCAAATTACAACTCAAACACCACATTCTCCATTTAAAATAATCATCAGCATCATACCAACACCACATCACTAAGGGCAACGGTTGCCATAGAAACAAACAAGACCAAGCGTCAAACTAGACCTTTTCAATAAATAGAAAAAATATGGTTATCAGAAAAGGGGAATAGGAGAATGCAAATTAAAGAATAAAAGATTCGGGTTTCTTGAGAAAATCACGTGGTCTCAATTTTACAGCAAATGACTATCAGTTAGCAAATTTACTTTCACTTCAAATTAACAATTTCTTTACATGATGCAAAATTTAGGATTTACGAAGTAGTCGTTTCTCGCAGAAAAATGCAGAGATAATCAGGTTTTGATAGAGTTCTTCCCGCAGTACCAAGTTAGAAAAGGTGCAGTAAATACTCCAAACACTTTTCACTTTACCAAATTTTCCAAGTTCATTCGGGCGAAAATCAATCAGCAAGGTTATTCGTAGGACAGAAAAATATCCGCAAACTTAATTAAGATTTTGAGACGAGGCAATCCAGCTCCAGGAGAAATAAAATAATAATATCTTGAAGTAGGTAACTTACATTTTGTCCTTGAGTAGATTCTAACGCATGGCGGCAGATGGAATGAAGATTACTTACAAATCCATAGAGATAAAATTAGGCAGAATAAGCAGCGGACGTCCACTCCGGATAAGAAAAATAAGATAAATAAACTCTTCAGGGCATTAGCCCTGATCCATTACACACTATCCTGGCATGTTGAGATAAATACACGTTCTTCTCAGAAGCCACCACATCAAGCTTCCAACTCTCATGGCGGGCGACAATCAACTCACCTCACACCAATAAGCAACGCGAAGCAGATCCCGGCAGGACAGCAAACGAGCCCAGGGAGACAGACTCGCTTCAGAACCAGTCCAACACCGGACCAGATAACAAGAATAGGAGAAGAATATATCGTATATGGACGATAGAGCACAATTCCTCAGACGTAGTAGATGCAATTAAACTTAGCGAAGTAAGACGTACAGAGCATAAAATTAAAAGAGTAGACATAAAATGCTAAAGTGAAACAAAATTTCGAAGGTGAGGCACCAAGGCCTAAAATGTACTAGGGAAAGGCTAAAATCGTGTGCCAACCGGCACAGCCTCCCCCTGGAAAACCCAAGATAAATTCCCTCCACGTGCAGTGATGCTGACACAATCTAAATTTCAAATAATTAGTCCTTTTAAGATAATGATCACTGCACCGAAACTATTTTAATACACCACTAGAATAGTCAGATTAGATCCATTTTGAAACTATAATATCAGTCATTACACACCAGAATAGATCAAAGTTCGGAGAACCACAACTACGCAGCAAAAGTTCATCAGCAAAATCATTAAATATAACTTTTACACACAGACCCACTTAGCATGAACAGAGTAAAATTCCTTTTCATTTCTACACCTTTTTTTATCAGAGGTTACTAATTTTAATATGTTTCAAAGCAAATTAAAGTTCATCTATATTATTCACCTTTCATAATTACCAAAGTTCATTCATGTTCAGAGACATACCTCTCAATATATCACCTAGCCGTTTTCGGCATCACCATCATTAGTAATTAGTTTTTACATAACTATCAGATTCTTCACAAACGGTATCCTAAATGTGTTTTACAATTTTTAAATACCTTTGACCAAACATTAACATTAAATTTTCCCCACAGATATATTTTCATCAGGTTTTAGGTAGTAAGAAATGCAGCCTCTTGTTTCACTACAAATCAAATTGGCAACACCGCGAGATAAAGACGCAAGGCACAAGAAAGAAAGCAAGAAGGATAAGATAAATTGGTGAATACATTCAACGGATAATTAAGATTCAATTAACAGATCAAAATTTTAAATTTTTAAACTTACATCGACTGAACCTGGGCCAAAGCATACCACATAAGACTTAGGATTACCGACAGAGCAGTTACAAGAGCAATCTCCACAAGTTTAAGTCACGTGCCAAGGTACTGGCAACACAGAATGAGAAACAATTTAAGTACGTGCATACATTCAAGGTTTTAAGGCAACACTCATCTGACACAGGCTTCATACAGCAACCCAATAATCAGGTTCAGATTCACCACACGGTGCAAGTCCGACATAAATACCAGCACCACCATAGAATTCTAGACTTGACAACACGCCAAGTTAAAGCATACATCACATGTATTTACCAAACCAGGTCAAGATCAACCACAGTGAAGATAACAGAACCCCCCCCCCCCATATATCAAGAGATACAATTTGCTAACCAGAACCATCTCACAGGCTGACCTTCCGAAGCACACTTAATTTCAAATTATTAGAACCAAAACCACCTCAATACAACCGCTCGGTGAGCAATTAATGAATTTTAAAATTTCTCAAGACATAATCACAGACATCAAGTAAAATTTGCACCTATTACTGGTTCAACATTCCCAATCACAACACATTACCTGATGGAATAAGAGATCTGAGAGGAAACCGTATTTCAATTCAAGAATATCACACACCTACTGTAAGTTTAAGAAAATTAAAATATCCTAGGGTTAGAGGAAAAGTCTTCGAGACAAGATAACGTTGGCAGTACGGAAGGAGACTTCTGATTCTATAAGATGGTGAGGCGCGCTAAATGTTTGTCATCAACAACCGAACAAGCAACAACAATACCGAGCCAAGATTAATTTTGGGATGGATAATATTAAATACATAATGGCTCCTTCGATAACACCAAGGAATAACGGAATAGAAAATGGATGAAAGAAATTCAGGAGGGAAAACCAATCCGAAGTCACATATCCTCAAACTTCATTGAATTCACAACAACATGTTTTCACGCAGGACACCTGATTAAGTAAGAAAAGGTGTTGAAATCCACCTCAAACCAAGTGACCATGAGGAAATTAGAGCAATGACCTTCACAACCTAAACTACCGGTTGTCTTTTACAAGACCTCGGAACTAGCCGGGCTATTAATATATGACATCCGCAGATTCATACTGCCGCATCACCGCTAAGCAGGTACCCTTCCATACAACCAGGAAACAAGGTAAAATAAAATATACATGGCAGAAAAGATGGCAGGTCGTTAGCAAAAGCTCAAGGATAATGAAGAATAAAGGAACTCACCACATAGACCCCATAATCTAACAGTTGGGCGACTTCGGTACCGCCTAAAGATCATTAACGAGTCCCATACCAAGTTAATGACTCCACAGAACGGTAAGATGACCAAACAACCTTGTCAAAAGACAAATTAGATCCACTGAAGAAAAAAAGGTCAAAGAGTGACAGGTAAACATTAACTGAGCTTTAACAAGAAGTACCAATAGAACACAAGATAACGTCGGGTCAACAGGTAACGCAGTAAGGCAAAAGTGAAGAAACCAGGACACACAAAACCAACAAGTTACATAACACAAGTTAAAATCATTCCATCAGAGCAATAGACCCACACCGAAGGGCATTCCCAAATCTACGAAGACACAAGGTACAATAATAAGACCAAAAACCAGTCCATACCTGACATGTCATAATGAGCCAACAACACAACACAGAAACCATAAAATAACCATGACTAGCTCCAACATGCATGCGCCAGCCCCAGATAGGGAAAAAGGGACACTTACAACCCTCAACGACATGCTGCGAAACTATCATGCCCACCCCGAAATATAAACCCCAAACAACAAATACTTGGTACCAATATCATCACCCAACACCGGTCTGCACCCAATCCTATTAGGCTAAGAGGCTTTTCCATCCTCAGGCTACAGACCACATTAGCTCAACAGTAATCCAACACAGTAGAAATGGTTAGGGAGGCCGATGGAATCCAGAACTCAAATGGAATACAGTTAAATAAAAATAGGAATAGAGATTTTCAGAACATAGGAATTCTATGAAGACTATGACCACGACAGAGTACCACAAACCATACAAGAAACTACTAGGCACCTAAGAATATCCACACATGAACCAGACCTAACCGCAAGGAGGTTAACAGGACAACCTTTTCCAGAAATCATAAGTTAACTTAACTAAAGCAAGACCAAAATGTATGAGCCAGAAACTTGAGGAAAGCCACACACTAAGCGACCACACCATAACCAGGGAACAGGTTAAATTAATTAGAGGGCACAGGACCCATCAGAAATAGAAGACTACAAGCGGCCAATAACCAGCACGGATGAACTAGTGAAGACCTGAATAGGTCCAGACAGAGGGTCAACAAGACATCCACACAGTTACTGCCTGACAGAATTCAACAACAACGAGCCCCTACACCATAACCCCACACAAACAGAAACCTTGGTGAAATGACTCAAGCGACCGCTCAGCCACGCACCAACCCACACCAACCGTGAAACAGGGAAAAGTAAAATATTACTCATGCCATAGGCAACTCACAGCCCCACGATCAGCACAGGCCAGCTATAGCGAAGCAGGTGTACGAACACATCACCAATGACAGCCCCCAGAACTCCGGAAAAATTATACAGGAGAAATAATTTCAATACTCAGTCAAGATATCACCACAAGAAAATATGACCGAACCTCAAGTAGCCCAGAAAGGTAAACAATTTTAAGCAATTCAGAAATAATTATAACTCAAGGTTACTAATACATGGCAGCTCATATCAAATAGAAGGTTAGTTAAACAATTTTCGACAGTAAATTTCAATAAATTTTCAAAAGAAGCAAGGCGAGCATAAGAACGATATTAGGTAGGCCTAACGTAGGTACCACCTGCACATATCCACATAAAATACAGGCAAAATGCTCACAGGTTAACCTCATACCACCATAACTGATGCTTTCCCCATAACTCCACAATATTAGGGATGATGTGAATTACTCAAAGCTCTGCCCAGCAAATCACCAACCCGTACCAGCCGCGAGACAGGGTAAAAATGAAATACTTCATTCATGCAAATTTGCAAACACCTACCCCACAGCCAGGACAGATCAGCAAACACAGAACAAAGTCAGAGTCATCACATCCAGGCCATAAATACTCAAAACAGATGCTACACAGGTTAATACAGGCATTACAGGCTTGCCAAGCTATCACACCAGTAAATGACGTAACTGGCCACAAGACACTGCATGAAAACGTAAAACAATAATGGTTAAATAAGGTAGCCAGGCCAAGGTTACTGATACACAATAGAGCGTATTAAATCCAAAACCAGCATAAATAATTCACCACCGGTTAGGTTTCACTTAATTTAGAAAAATCAGAGCTAGCATGAAAACCGTACGAGCAAGCCCAAGGTCGATTTTATACATAAATATGCACAAAGGGCACGGAAAACACGACCACCAGGGAAATCACACTACACCAGAAACAATTAAAATACGTGGCACCAGGTAATAACGATGCTAGGAGAAGATAATTTCCGATATATGATGGTACAATACCAGTGGCACAAATGAATGACACACGAAGCTTAGGCCTAAATTTAGGTTAAGTAAAATTTCCGTTCACACGCCAGTACTAGTACAGCAGAACACACTAAGAAACAGTAGCTTCTCATATAAAATGTAGGTACACACCTTGACAAATACACAGGCCAGGAAACAACACTGATTATAATCACCACACTAAATCTGGGAATCAAAACACAATGCTAGGACCAATAATATAATAAAGCGTTCCCAGATTACGAACTATCACAACATACTTTAAACCAAAAACCAACTGCACTTCACACGGTGAATAAAATCACACGAGCTTACCAAGTAGAAATTAAAATTAATGCACACCGAAGTAGTATATAGAATACACACGTTGTTTTTTAAAATATCAAAACAGATATGTCACACGAATCACGGAGAGTACACTGCAAACCGTAGCATGCTCAAAGCCCAAGCTCAATCGATTTGTGTCCAAATATAAATACTAGCAACAGTTTCAAGGTTTACAATAATACACCAAATTCCAAATTAAATCAATAATGCCGTACTCACCAATTTATGTTGAAAGAAGAAAGGAAAGACACACTACACCTGAGAGGCAGGAAACAAGGAAGCAGGTTACAGCGAACAAAACAGCTGGTCGCAGGATTACCAACTGTACACTCATGACACCAAACGGTCGCCCGACTCGCACAAACAGGAAAGACAGGAAACACCGTGAAGAGATTACATGAAACAAGAACATTAAGAATAAACAAGACGAATGCATTTCTTTTACAATAATACCCTACATCATTCACTTTTGACCAGCAGGTCCCTCCTTCACTATTTCCGACATTCACCACAGTGCGAGGGAAAGATTTTAAAAATACACTGCCGGTACCAAAAGTTGCAATAACCGCGATATGCTACTACTAACTGTACCAGCCATACCGGCAATGACCGACACAAGTTAACAAGCAAAAATATTAAGCCATAAAGAGGAAATTTAAAGTGGAAGCAAAATACTTACCTTCAAGAACACGAGTTGGACCATTAAACCAGAGGCAACACAGATCGTTACTCGCGGTTTTGCAGTGGTGAATGTCAGCGAACGTGAAGAAAAACCCAAGAAATTTTTTGAACCAAAGGAAAGTTTAATCAATATTTCTTTGTAAGAACCTTACAATTTCTGAAAGAAATACCTTTCAATGTTCCCTAAAGGTACGGTGCACCGTCTAAATCAAATTTAGTTCTAAAGTTAGAAATAAAATTAAATAGAATAAATTAAATCAACATGTTTTCCACAGAGAAGAGGGACGCCCTCAAAATCAAAGATAACTTTAATATAAAGAAAGAAACAATAAAAGGGAAGAATTATTTCCTGGCGGTAGGCCCTTAAAATAAACAGTTTTCCAACAGGTTAACTTTCGAAGTCTTACAGGTTTTCTTCTCCTTTAATTAATTATCAGATTAAATAATGAGAAGCCACGGATTCACCCGAAGAAACCTGAACACAAGGGGCCTTCACAATTAATTCATCAAAACCAGAAGAAATACGGTAAAACACATAAACACCAGAGACACGGGTAAAATCAACACGACCACGAATATCTTTCGTACAGAGCGAAAGCACTCCAAGTTTAAATAACAAGGGGATAAGGCATCAGCACCAACATGAGGCAACAGTCAAATTACAACTCAAACACCACATTCTCCATTTAAAATAATCATCAGCATCATACCAACACCACATCACTAAGGGCAACGGTTGCCATAGAAACAAACAAGACCAAGCGTCAAACTAGACCTTTTCAATAAATAGAAAAAATATGGTTATCAGAAAAGGGGAATAGGAGAATGCAAATTAAAGAATAAAAGATTCGGGTTTCTTGAGAAAATCACGTGGTCTCAATTTTACAGCAAATGACTATCAGTTAGCAAATTTACTTTCACTTCAAATTAACAATTTCTTTACATGATGCAAAATTTAGGATTTACGAAGTAGTCGTTTCTCGCAGAAAAATGCAGAGATAATCAGGTTTTGATAGAGTTCTTCCCGCAGTACCAAGTTAGAAAAGGTGCAGTAAATACTCCAAACACTTTTCACTTTACCAAATTTTCCAAGTTCATTCGGGCGAAAATCAATCAGCAAGGTTATTCGTAGGACAGAAAAATATCCGCAAACTTAATTAAGATTTTGAGACGAGGCAATCCAGCTCCAGGAGAAATAAAATAATAATATCTTGAAGTAGGTAACTTACATTTTGTCCTTGAGTAGATTCTAACGCATGGCGGCAGATGGAATGAAGATTACTTACAAATCCATAGAGATAAAATTAGGCAGAATAAGCAGCGGACGTCCACTCCGGATAAGAAAAATAAGATAAATAAACTCTTCAGGGCATTAGCCCTGATCCATTACACACTATCCTGGCATGTTGAGATAAATACACGTTCTTCTCAGAAGCCACCACATCAAGCTTCCAACTCTCATGGCGGGCGACAATCAACTCACCTCACACCAATAAGCAACGCGAAGCAGATCCCGGCAGGACAGCAAACGAGCCCAGGGAGACAGACTCGCTTCAGAACCAGTCCAACACCGGACCAGATAACAAGAATAGGAGAAGAATATATCGTATATGGACGATAGAGCACAATTCCTCAGACGTAGTAGATGCAATTAAACTTAGCGAAGTAAGACGTACAGAACATAAAATTAAAAGAGTAGACATAAAATGCTAAAGTGAAACAAAATTTCGAAGGTGAGGCACCAAGGCCTAAAATGTACTAGGGAAAGGCTAAAATCGTGTGCCAACCGGCACACACGGTACACCATCTTCAGGACTGCCGACAGTGGGGCTCGAACCTACTATCTCCCGATTACTCGATACTGGCCGCATTTATTATTATTATTATTATTATTATTATTATTATTATTATTATTATTATTATTATTATTATTATTATTATTATTATTTTTCTAGGGGCTTTACGTCGCACCGACACAGATAGGTCTTATGGCGACGATGGGATAGGAAAGGCTTGGGAGTTGGAAGGAAGCGACCGTGGCCTTAATTAAGGTACAGCCCCCAGCATTTGCTGGTGTGAAAATGGGAAACCACGGAAAACCATTTTCAGGGCTGCCGATAGTGGGATTCGAACCTACTATCTCCCGGATGCAAGCTCACAGCCGCGCACCTCTACGCGCACGGCTAACTCGCCCGGTATTATTATTATAATTATTATTGAAAATGAAAATCTACAACCTGTTTTCCAGTCATTGACCGGGTCAGGGATGTAATGATAGAAACATATATACGCTGTTAATACAATGGGGTCACCACTCCCAAGGTGAGTTATTAATGAGTGATAAATGCTATGAAATGATAATGGAGAGTGTCGCTGGAATGAAAGATGACAGGGAAAACCGGAGTACCCGGAGAAAAACCTGTCCCGACTCCGCTTTGTCCAGCACAACTCTCACATGGAGTCACCGGGATTTGAACCACGGTATCCAGCGGTGAGAGGCCGACGCGCTGTCGTCTGAGCCACGGAGGCTCCTATTATTATTATTCGAAGCAGTCATAGCCTCCTACGGTTGAGTTACGTAACAGAAATTAACTTTTTTCTCTTCACTGCATAGCAAGTCAACCAAGGTCATTTAACTACTTGACAAGTATAGCCTAATTTGATAATAAAATCATGCTTCTAATGTTTGTAATTCAACTAATTTAATAATAACACAGTATCTTTTTGGTGTCTTTTTGATATATGAGGAGATCAAAATTCTGTCTTAACTAAAATGTTAACTATAATGGCTTTAGTGTAGTCTACTCTAATATGACTACTTAGCACCTTTAACATTCCAGCGCTCAATGTCGTTTATAAGCAGCGGGTCAAACGCGACTAGGATTAATTTCGTACTAGTGACGTTGTGACCTCGAGAAGAAGCGAACATCCTAGACGCGACATCTGAAATCATCCTTCTGTAAGTATTCATTTCATTCCGTTACTAATTTTATCTTCGCTTGGCGATGTGTCGTAAGAAGTATGGAGTAACTGAAGTAGACATGAGTTGTTGTTATTATTATTAATATTATTAGTAATTATTCGCTTCATGCTCTGTCAATACCAGTAGTTTTATAAAGTCATTGTTGTTGCTTTATGTATAAGTTTGAATATATCGTGGTCATCAGCCTCGTGTACTTGTATGTATGTAGAATTTTTTTGATAACCTGTGTAATTGCAGTAGGGCTAGGATTGGGTGAGAGTTGACCGTGGTCTTAAGTTAGCAACCATCTCAGCATTCTTCTCTAACACTTCAAATCTCAGCTTTTTGACGGTGACGTGTGCAGTTGTGTAGGTCCGACCTGCAACATTTAGTGTAGACTGATAAACCTTGGTCAGTCTACGAACTGACACTAGCTATTCTATTGAAGTCGGCTTGAGTGGCTCAGACGGTTGAGGCGCCAGCCCTCAAAACCCGCCCCCGTTCGATCGCGGTTCACTCCGGTAGTATTTAAAGGTTCTCAAATACGTCAACCTCGTGTCGGTAGATTTAATGGCACGTAAAAGAACTCTTGTAGGACAAACTTTCGGCACCTCGGCGTCTTCGAAAACCGTAAAAGTAGTTAGTGGAAACGTAAAGCCTATAACATTATTATTATTATTATTATTATTATTATTATTATTATTATTATTATTATTATTATTATTATTATTCTATTGAAACAGGTTAACTATTTTCTCATAAAATTCAAGGCTATCAACCTCACTAACTCACCCTCCAACTGTTATTTTAGGTTTCTAGGCAAAAATAGCCTACAGTGTTATAAATGTGTACCTGAATATACTTTAAACAACTTTTAGAGTTAAAAGCATGTTAGGGTGAAAACAACCCTTAACTTGAAAATTTAATATCTCTTAAACAGCTGGTCCTAGAAAATTAATGTTTAGCTTAAAAATTATCAAAAATATTTCTTTAACAGATGATATACACCAACCCACCCCCTAACTATTATTTTAGGTTTTTGGAGCAAAAATAGCTTAAAATGTTAAAATTTTGTATCGGAGTATACTCTAGATAACTTTTAGAGTCAAAAGCGAGTTGGGGGGGTGGGGGTGAAAACAACCCTTAAATTGAAAAATGTAATATCTCCTAAACCGCTGGTCCTAGAAAATTAATGTTTAGTTTAACAATCACTAAAAATTACCCTTTAACGGATGACATAGACTAGTCCACCCTCCAAGCATTATTTTGGGTTTCTGAGTGAAAATAGCTTAAAATGTTAAATTTTGGTACTGGAGTATATTCTAGATGACTTTTAGAGTCAAAAGCAAGTTAGGGGTGTAAACAACCCTTAACTTAAAATGTGATATCTCCTAAACGGTTGGTGCTAGAAAATAAATATTTAGCTTAAAAATCACTAAAAATAATCCCTTAACAAATAATATAGACTAATCAGCCCTCCAACTATTATTTTAGGATTTTCGTTACCATTATTATTATTATTATTATTATTATTATTAAAAATTGTACCTGTTATATTGAGTTATGTATCAGATTAATTTTTCAAATAGTATGTTTTCCTTTTTACAGATAATTTAGTAGCTGTGTGACTACATTCTCTGCGTATATACTCCAATTGACTACAGCAGTATCCCCTCTCACAGCTGCAGGTAGCTATAAATATGTTATTAATTATTTGAACTAGTGAGCTTAAAACAGATGTTTTTTCCTGAAATCATAACATTAAAAAAATTGTTATACATAATATATGCTTGCTCCTCTAAACTTAACTATATTGCGCGATGCCCTTTACGAAGGGAGAGTAGACCTCTGAGACATACTCGTTATCCGAGCTTGCAAACCTCGTTGGTATGTCAACGATGAGAGTTTACGTACAGCATTGTAGTTAATTTTAGTTGAGCTTGTCTTCCACGTACATTTTGTAAGGTATGTGAGCTTTGATCGGTCGATGTTAGAACCTCACAGAGGGGTGTAGAGGAACTTGCTACACTTCGGTCAGACGGGGCTACAACCTTCGCAGTGGTGTTAATGGCAGTTTTTCTACCTTCTAACGTCCTGATTGGCTTACAAAACATATACCTTCAAAATGTTGCTATTATGATATACATTTTCAACTCAAGTCAGTCATATTTTACACCAACAAAATATGCGTGTTCCTCTAAACTTAACTATTTTGCGCGGTGCCCTTTACGAAGGGAGAGTAGACCTCTGAGACATACTCGTCATCCGAGCTTGCAAACCTCGTCGGTATGTCAACGATGAGAGTTTACGTACAGCATTGTAGTTAATTTTAGTTGAGCTTGTCTTCCACGTACATTTTGTAAGGTATGTGAGCTTTGATCGGTCGATGCTGGAACCCTCAAAGAGAGGCGTAGAGAAACTTGCTACACTTCGGTCAGACGGGGCTACAACCCTCGCAGTAGTGTTAATGGCAGTTTTTCTACATTCTAACGTCCTGATTGGCTTACAAAACATATATCTTTGAAATATCACTGTTGCGAATAGTTTATAAATATGTTAAAAAGGTTATTTGTAGGGCTTAATATTCTTGTCAGAGTACAAAGTATGCAGTGTTATATTTATTACATGTATATGTGTAACTTCTAGCCTACACATAATGCATAAAGAGTAATGAAGTAATGTGTTGAAAAAACTAGAAAAATGACGTTTATTCAAGATATCCAAGAGGCAGCGCCTCATGGGTAATGTATGAAACATATAAAAGTCAATGTTGCATGCGTAATCACTAGTCTGATGTTGGCTACTAACGTGTTCACTTCTCCTTTCAGAGTGCACCAAAGCTATTCGACAAGAGATTCAGTCTGCTGTATAATCATCAGTTAGGTGCTAATTACCGAAGAGACCGCACGGATTTTCTACTGTCGTGAATACGCACCTGTCTAGTATCTAATTATCAGTTTCCTGACAACTACTGAATTGAAGAGATCATTTCCTAAGCAACCAGTATGTTCCGGTGTGACCTGTGTGCTAAAGAGTTTTCAAGACGTGATAACCTTCAGCGTCATAGAAGGATTCAACATAACTCAAAAACTATTGTTTGTGTTTATTGTACTGATACATTCAACAGACGTGATTATCTTGAACGTCACATTAACTCTAAACATGCGCAGTCAACATCTGTACAATGTGAAACCTGTAAACTATTCTTCCATGATACGAAACAGCTTCAATCTCACATAGCAGACGTACATCAACAGGAATGGTTATGTAATACTTCAGAATCATCGAGTAAGAAAGAATCTACACAAACCGAGAGTAAATCACAGCAAACTAATAAGCGGAAGTATACCAGTTCTGAATTGTGTGAAGAAAGTTGTACTCCAAAGAAGATAAAACGATTTCATGATGAAGGTGTTGAACCAATAATGACACATTGTAACGTGTGTGATGCAGATGTACTTATCTCCAACCTTCATGGTCATTTACGGAGCAATATGCATAGAAATAATGCATGTAGTGAAACGGATGATAAAAACATAGAGGAAATCAATAGTGCTTTTAAATGTCGAATCGCAAGTTACAGGCTTCGCAGTAGTGAAATAACTCAGAGTATTGAAACGTTCTTTAAAAATGTTCAACCTAAAGTACTTTGCTTACTACAAAATGCGCAAGCGAAGCACAAAACCTTCAAAGTAAATTTCGAGCTGTTTGGATCATATGTCAAAAGCAATAGCGAGGGTGAAATTACAGATATTAAATCCTTCAACAGTGAAAATAAAATTATTAGTGAATCAACAACTTTCTCCACAGTTTACCAACATTTAGTAAGTGTCATTATTTCCAAAAGTGAGGACTTTCAAGAAAGAGACTCAGGATGGTCATTATCTAACGTATTATATCTAGAGGTCAACATTAATAAATACAATCTTTTGCGAGGATCATCATACATTGATTTACCGACATGGATAAAGAAGAAAAAAGCAGTAGTAAATGTCCAGAATAACGACCAGGCATGTTTCGCATGGGCAGTGTTATCAGGATTACACCCAGCAAAATCTTCATCTGCTAGAACATCATCGTATCCCCACTATTCATCACGGCTGAATCTTGATGGATTAGAATTTCCAATGCAGTTAAAAGACATTAGACGCTTTGAAAAGCTAAATGATATTAGTATTAATGTGTATGGAATAGAAAAGGACAGTATAGTTGGTCCTTTGTATTTTACGAA
The DNA here is from genome assembly GCF_040414725.1 of Anabrus simplex. Taxonomy (NCBI): domain Eukaryota; kingdom Metazoa; phylum Arthropoda; class Insecta; order Orthoptera; family Tettigoniidae; genus Anabrus; species Anabrus simplex. The sequence goes on along the minus strand of NC_090279.1, from coordinate 53,048,727 downwards.
TGAAAGAAAAGGTATGCATATCAATCTACTGTACATAAAAGATGGTGAAATTTCTCATTATTGTTGGATTAAAAATTTAAGTAGGCTTGTTTGTAATCAGTTATCAAAACATAATGGTAAAAAGTGGTTATGTGATGGATGCTTGCAGTATTTCCAAAATGAGGACCTGTTAAATAGACACTCCAAGCAAGACTGTAATAAAGTGCGTACATTCTTACCTACTCCAGAGAAAACAATTCTAAAATTCGAAAATTATAATAAGCAAATGGAAGTGCCCTTTGTTATATACACCGACTTTGAGGCTGTATTGAAGCCATGTTCACCGAAGACAAGTTCACCAGATCCAAGCATATCCTTTACCAACACGGCACCGGGTTTAAGTTGGGACGCTATGTTGAAATATACACAGGTGAATATGGAATTACTAACTGATCTTGACATGGTACATTTCATAAAATCGAATATTCGCGGTGGTTTAAGTCAGTGCTCTACGCGATTTTCTGCGGCTAACAACAAATATATGTCTAATTATGATCCAAGTAAAGAGTCGAAGTATATCGTTTATCTAGATGCAAATAATCAGTACGGATGGGCTATGAGTCAATATCTACCACTAAATAGTTTCCGCTGGCTATCGAAAAGTGAAATTAAGAATTTAGAGGTTCAAAACATAGATGACGAAGCTGACAAAGGATTTATTCTAGAAGTTAGTCTCCAATACCCAAAAGAGCTGCATGAATTTCATAATGATTATCCATATTGCCCTGAGAATATAAAATCTCCATATATTACATCAAAAACGAACATGTTAATTGCAAACTTAAATGATAAATTTAAGTATGTAATACACTACCGTAACTTGAAACAATGTTTGCAAGATGGGTTGAAGCTTACCAAAATTCATCGGGTTCTTGAATTTCACCAGTCACCATGGCTAAGACCCTACATCGATTTCAATACTAATTTAAGAATGATGTCTACAAATGCTTTTGAGAAAGACTTCTACAAACTCATGATTAATTCAGTCTTCGGGAAAACTATTGAAAATGTTGATAAACGAGTAGACGTAAAATTAGTTACAAAATGGGAGAATGTTGGTAGAAGATATGGTGCTAGCAACTTAATAAGTAAACCAAACTTCCATAGCTGTGCAATTATTCATGAAGATTTAGTTGTAATACAAATGAATCGATTAAAAGTAACCTATGACAAACCAATCTATGTAGGCTTTACAGTTCTTGAATTATCCAAAACGCTCATGTATAATTTTCACTATGAATATATGAAGAAGAAGTACGCTGAAAATGTAAAGCTGCTCTACACAGACACTGATTCTTTTATATACGAGATTAAAACAAATGACATTTATAATGATATAAAACCAGATCTAGACAGGTTTGATACAAGTGACTACCCAGAAAATAATGTTTATAACCTCCCACGAGTTAACAAAAAAGTTCTTGGGAAAATGAAAGATGAATTCAAAGGAAAACTCGTTAACAGTTTTGTAGGCACTAAAGCTAAATCATACAGCATTATACCTGAAAATGATAAAGTAATTAAGAAACTGAAAGGCATTAAGAAGAATGTTGTTGAGAATGATCTGAGTGTAGATGATTATAAGAACTGTATTACCAATAGTTCACCAGTATTAATGAAGAAAATGTATGTGTTTAAAAGCATAAATCATCAGCTTTATACTCAGTTAATAAACAAAGTTGCTCTAAGTAATGATGATAATAAGAGATTTATTATACCTAACTCAACAGATACTCTAGCCTGGGGTAATAGTCTCATTGATCATTATTACTTCACATAGGTGTACATTTCTTAATTTTGTTTTTGTTAGATGAGATGTACTTGTACAACATTGTTGTAGATACTGTGTTATCAATAATGTAAAGTGATTAATAATGTAGTAAATAAGATTATGCTGTACAATGTGCTTTTCACTGATGTATATGTATTTGTAATAAACATATTAAGAAAAAAACTCTCTTATTTATATACCGAATTCCATCTCCTTTAAAGACCTCATTGAATATCCGTTAAATACCTCCTTAATCACCTGTTGAATGTTCCCTATCGCGTTCATCTTAACGGTCTGGCGTAGGGAAGGGCAGCCTGCTAATTTAACGCCTGTTAATTACGTCCGATTGTGTAATCGTAATGGTCTGGTGTAGGGAAGGGCAGCCTGCTAACTGAACGCCTGTTAAATGCTCCTATGTCATTGATCCTAAAGGCCTGGTATAGGGAAGGGAAGCCTGCTAGTATAACGGTTGTTAAACGCTCCCTAGCCCATTGGTCACAATAGGTTGGTATAGAAAAAAACTGCAGCCTTCTGGTTGAACACCTGTTACGTACTCCCTATAACATGAATTCTAATTGTCTGACTTCGGGAAGGGCAGCCTGCTGTGGAGGAGGAGGCTCCAGAACTCTCACAAAACAACTACTCCCGCGCGACGGTAACCCTTGCATACGTTTCATGCTGACTGGGCCCTGCCAAAGCGCGTCCCTTCCAGAGGACGCCCGAACCTTGGTTCCGATTCCATGAGACATATTTCTATAAACATGTGACAGTATTATTTTACGGCCGGCGTGTCTTGAAGCATTTTAGAGCTCATGACAGCAGGTAGTTACGCCGTTCCGGACATGAGGAACAGACACCTTGTGCAGTCCCTCCTCTAGAGTTGAAACGCTATGCTCCTTTCTGCAATAACTTCCAGAAAGGTAGAGTAACTCTTCTGCCAACTGCTCCGTACCGAATGTCTCCATCTCCTCCAAAATCGCCATTAGAGACTTTATGGTTGTTTCGTCCGCGAGAGCTATCATATTTTGCTCAATTCTGCCGGCAGGCAAGTAGGCAACCCGTGTCCAACTCTTGGGACGTGCCACATGTTCCAGCAATATAGCTGATTCGTGGAGAATATTTATCAATGCAAAATGAAATACCATTTTACTGAAAAACTAATTGTTAACCTGATAAATCACTTGTCACAAAAATGCATTATCACGTAAAGAAGAATGGCCAGTCTTTTGCACATTTTACTTGGCGTGATATGCCACTGAAAGTATATCATAAAATCCGGTGTCATATTGTTTGTGCCTTGTTGCCTAGTGGTATCAACATCAATATCCTGTGTGATAATCATGAGGTCTAGCATGTCGTATCTGGAATCAATGTCCCCCTTTTATTTCTCCACTTATTTTCTCCTAAGAGTGCAGTAACAACACGTGGTCGAGCATCCCGTTACATTGCTTGTGACGAAGTTATGCATTCGACTGGGCCATGAGAATTCAGTGCATCCACCATGAGTTGAGAAGTACCAGTTCTTTTTACGATATGCTTTGGCATGCATGATCGACTTTTCCCATGTGCATGTTGTAAACGGATCTGACCTCTAACCAAGAAATTTTTATTTCTCGCTCTTCTTTCATAGAATATGCGGTGGGAAGACAGGCCTAGACTTAGATGCTATCCAACTATGTCATCAAGACACTAAAATATTCACGTTGTCCACGAACTTTTGAAATAAAAAGAATCCCATTCCTTCCTTTACATAGGAGCAATATCCACTATGGTGCAATTCAACGTCTTGTCTTCACAAGTTTTGACTCAAGCCTTGATTTTCATGTTCCTTCTAGCCGTAGTATTAAAGGAACACTTGTAAGAATATTCAGACATGATAGCTTGAATTGGGTTTCAAATTCAGGATATCAAAACATAGTAATGAAACACTACCAAAGCCATTTTCATTGTTGACTGCATAATGTCTATGACAACAGTATCTGGAGGAGAAAAGAAAGCGTCAGTGTTAGGGAGAGAGCTGTCATGTGCTTGTTATATTTCATCTTTCACAGTGTGCCCGTTCGCATCTCGTAGACCAGTTACAAAATGGCGGCGTAGGAAGGTATGGCCCATGCGATCTATTAAGGCAATGAACTTCCTATTAATACGGCATATAGGAGACCATATACGTCACGGAACGGACTGATTTGGAAGACACTGCAGGACAGTGGAGGCTCATTTGAATTGTTTTATAAAAAAATATAGCAGCGGACTGATTGTTAAAAGAAATACTCTAAAAAATGCTAAATGCAGAAGAAAGACGCAAATACAAGCTAGGCTTTACATCTGAAGATTATCCTAAACTCCTGAAGAAGATATTGATTATTTTAAAGTCTACGATCACATCTGATCAAATAATTCACCGACGTATGTTATAAAAGAGACGAGATATTATAGAAATAAGTAAATCGTGGTGAGATACTTCTGACTTCGATCCGGTGAGCAACCACTCTGCGATTGAAGAAAAAGAACTCACCATATTGGATGACCGATAATTTCGTATGGGAAGAAAGTTACCCCTGTGGTTATAAACTTAATATCTATATACGGAGAACTTATCCCAATCGAAGAAAATTTCGTCGTTTAGAATAAGCAATAGAACTATGGAATATATCATGACTGATTGCTCTGCAGATTTGGAATGATGACTGCTTGCTGAATCTACATGATGGACTGAACTGGGGATAGGCATCGGCGAGCCAGAGGACCGGCCGATGAGTATTGGACCGGCCAGCCAGAGGACCAGCTGATGAGGATTGGACCGGCCAGCCATGTGTCCAGCCGATGACCGGGAAGACGTTATCCAACCGGAGATCCAGATCCTAACCGAGGTTCTAACCACAACCAAGGAATGGAGCGACAACCGGACCACACATAACATCTGACGAGCTAAGTCCATACATTTTTTAGTAGAGTAGTTTCTTGCAATCTACATCCTCACTCTAACTGCGGCATGTGCTGATTAATTGGTGATATTTATGAATTAATTAAGAACGTGTGTGAAATATAAAGTGAAGTGTGAGATATTTAAGGCTATAAGAGAAGTTGGCAGTGTAGAATTAGAATTCTATCATATACAGGCTAACACACTTGCATACATACAGTAGAAACTAGCATGAGTAAATGAAAGAAGTGTTACTTGTGAAGACCTAATAGCAATGAGTCTATATAACTAGTGAAACTTCGATTAATCTCGTTTTACTTGTACAATGATTACGTCACGAATTTACCTGCGCGACACAGATGAATATAGTTAAGTTACGTATTCCTTTCTTTATAGAAAGAGGGCATTGAACTCCAACTGCTGTTTAAAGATGCGAGGTTATTAAAATGCGTTTATTATAAGGCAATTCTTAAATGTTTGGCATATAGCTTTGGGGTGTAATCGGCTATATGCGTACGGCAATATGTATGCCGGTGGTATGATAATGTATATTGGAATGGTGTTGAAATATGGTTATTTATTGGAGTATATTAAGGAATATTTGAAATGCAAATGTTTGTTTATGTTCTGCGGTATAAGAAAGAATTGCCATTCGCCGAGGAAACGTTGTGTTAGATTAATATGAGGTGAGTTTCTGTGCCATATGGAAAGAATATGTCATAGTGTAAACATCGCGCAGATGACCATTTTAAGGTAAGATTGATATGTATTATGGTAGAATTGTGAATCGTGACAGTTTTATCTGACATTGGTAAATGGTATGTACCGAATACAAGAGAGTTCTTTAACATACGGTTTAATAGGCTCATGACTTATTATACATGTGATATTCTTTGGTGCGGTGACGTTTCAATATAATTCGTATTAATTTTATTCTGTACTGTCCATACAAGTTGAGTAGCTCATACACATGAGAGATATTGAGTAATAGCAGATAGATAATGCACATTGAGCCGTTGGTGGAGGAGTGTGTGGATCGGAAACTACTTGAACTGTTTAGATAGATGTTCATTTCTTTTCATGCAGATATAATTTCAGTTGAAGTGTTTTAAATATAAAGAATAGGATAATGGTTAGTTAGGAGCCATATGTCGTAGGCTCTAGGGAGGTATTGTCTTAGCCCGTAAGTTGTTATTTATGCGTATTCAAGATGATGGACCAAATAATCAGAGTTCAGATTTATGAATGGATAATTTGGAGAGCAGTTTTACGATTTATACTCACGGAAGGGTTTGTTGTGAGATACATACGCAAAGATATGATCAGATTTACATTTGCAATCTGACTTTATTCCATTTAATTTTATTACGTTTCAATTTAGCAAACCATTCATTTTTATCACAGTGAAATGACTTAAATGTGGTGAGAATAATTAATATAATTATCGTGACAGTATTCACAACGAGTATTTATATGGAGACCGTGATTGCTCAGTGATCTCTTGAAAATAATTAGAGTAAATCAAATACACTTCGGAACATGGCTACGAATATAGAAGTAAGTAACTAATATGAACTTGAACATTAAATGAGAATGAATGTACACTGACTGACAGAGCAAATGCAACACCAAGAAGGAGTGGTCAGAACTTTATGCCGATTGCAGGGTAGACTGACGTCACTGAGGTATGCTCATGATGTGAAATGCGCCGCTGTGCTGCGCACGTAGCGAACGATAAATGGGACACGGCGTTGGCGAATGGCCCACTTCGTACCGTGATTTCTCAGCCGACAGTCATTTTAGAACGTGTTGTCGTGTGCCACAGGACACGTGTATAGCTAAGAATGCCAGGCCGCCGTCAACGGAGGCATTTCCAGCAGACAGACGACTTTACGAGGGGTATGCTGATCGGGCTGAGAAGGGCAGGTTGGTCGCTTCGTCAAATCGCAGCCGATATCCGTAGGGATGTGTCCACGGTGCAGCGCCTGTGGCGAAGATGGTTGGCGCAGGGACATGTAGCACGTGCGAGGGGTCCAGGCGCAGCCCGAGTGACGTCAGCACGCGAGGACCGGCGCATCCGCCGCCAAGCGGCGGCAGCCCCGCACGCCACGTCAACCGCCATTCTTCAGCATGTGCAAGACACCCTGGCTGTTCCAATATCGACCAGAACAATTTCCCGTCGATTGGTTGAAGGAGGCCTGCACTCCCGGCGCCCGCTCAGAAGACTACCATTGACTCCACAGCATAGACGTGCACGCCTGGCATGGTGCCGGGCTAGAGCGACTTCGATGAGGGAATGGCGGAACGTCGTGTTCTCCGATGAGTCACGCTTCTGTTCTGTCAGTGATAGTCACCGCAGACGAGTGTGGCGTCGGCGTGGAGAAAGGTCAAATCCGGCAGTAACTGTGGAGCGCCCTACCGCTAGACAACGCGGCATCATGGTTTGGGGCGCTATTGCGTATGATTCCACGTCACCTCTAGTGCGTATTCAAGGCACGTTAAATGCCCACCGCTACGTGCAGCATGTGCTGCGGCCGGTGGCACTCCCGTACCTTCAGGGGCTGCCCAATGCTCTGTTTCAGCAGGATAATGCCCGCCCACTCACTGCTCGCATCTCCGAGCAGGCTCTACGAGGTGTACAGATGCTTCCGTGGCCAGCGTACTCTCCGGATCTCTCACCAATCGAACACGTGTGGGATCTCATTGGACGCCGTTTGCAAACTCTGCCCCAGCCTCGTACGGACGACCAACTGTGGCAAATGGTTGACAGAGAATGGAGAACCATCCCTCAGGACACCATCCGCACTCTTATTGACTCTGTACCTCGACGTGTTTCTGCGTGCATCGCCGCTCGCGGTGGTCCTACATCCTACTGAGTCGATGCCGTGTGCATTGTGTAACCTGCATATCGGTTTGAAATAAACATCAATTATTCGTCCGTGCCGTCTCTGTTTTTTCCCCAACTTTCATCCCTTTCGAACCACTCATTCTTGGTGTTGCATTTGCTCTGTCAGTCAGTGTAAATAATTTAAAATCTTATTTATTTCATTTTTATTTGAGCCAGCGCTGACTCTAATCCTTTTTGCTTAAATGTTATTAAGATAATACTACCCAGAATTCACATTAACTTACATTGAACATGATTTATTCAATAATTTTTCTTATATTTTTCTTTTAGAAAGTGCCTGTGTTATGAATTCCTTTTGAGTAACGGCTAGTTTGTAAGTTAGCTAATAAGTTTTGTAGATATAAGTAATTGATGAGTTTGACGAAAGTGAGTGATTCTTTTTGAAGAATTTCGACCGTAGGTCTTTACTGGAGCGAATAGGTTTTCCCATGATGTGCGTCTCAGCAGACCGAATCTCTTCCGAAACCACGTAGAAAACAAACCATATAAAATCACAGATTTTATGAGCGATAGATGGAATACCCTGAGAAGAAATCGAGTTACCGGTAGAACTTTGCACTGACCGGTCGATAGGCGGGTGCAAGTTAAAATTGCTGCCCAATCGTGGGGCAATTAATGATAAAGGTACTGGAAATGGTCTCCAAAGTGAAGCAAGTTAAAATGTCACACTAACGTGAGACGATTAAAAAGAAAGACACCGCAGGAACGTCAAGTAAAGGACCGCCTAAGGCAATATTAATTGGCACCACAATGTCAAGCTCGATGAAGAGAAAGACAGCGCGGGAGAGTAAGAAATTGTCCGATAACCCATACTACTTAATTGGCAGTCTAGTGTTGAAGCTCGAAATGTAGGTATAGGGCAAAGAAAAAGAGTCACCAAAGTATTGATTAATTTATTGTATTACTACCATATTGTAGGACCTGTTGAAGAGAAATATACCGTGGGAAAGCTATACAGAAGCGAACTATGTATTATGAGCAGTTGATATGCTTGTTTAAGGCGAAACTTATCCGATCATGAGATGTTATAATGAAGAAATAACGTAACAAGGAGAATTTCCAGGAATGTAGCAGTTAATGGACACATGATAGGAACGATACTAGGAAAAGTAGATGGAAGGTGGATATAGATACAAGTCTATTAGTAGGAATAGATATTGATAAGGAATTATTGTTATTTATTAGATGATTGCTTTCTTTTTTAACGACAATAATGAAGGATAGCGTGATTTTAAGTATATATGAATTGACACTTAGTTGATTTTAACTATGGTAAAGGCTGATGGCCATACATGTAAATATTGGATGCCGCATAGCGGAATTTTAATTTCTTTCTCTCGTAACATGTTCCGAAATGAGATCAAAATCATAAATCTGAACTCGTGGTCCGGTTGTCGATGGTCTATCTGGTGGGATGGTGCCGATCTCCAGGAAGGTCCATCTATATTATCATTCAGTGCATAAGAAAAACTTTACACTAGTGCATAAGGTGCAAACTTTGGACTGCTTTGAACATAGTAGACTAAGAAGTTGTTGTTTGTGTGATATTATATGTGATATTCTATGAACTTAGAGAATTGTTAGGCAAATTAGAGGAATTTTTAACAAAATAGAGAACTTATAAGAAATTTAGAGAGATTATAACGAATATATTGAACTCGACAAAAGATGGCAACACAAGGAAGAATACAGACAAGAAGGGAACAAGAAGAGGAAATGAGAAGAGCACAAGAAAAACAGGATGGAGCTCCATTACGGTTCCAAGAATATTTGAAAAGACAGTAAGAAGAAAGACAGAAGTAGAAACAGGAACGTGAAGAGAAAGAGAGGAAGCTGGAAGAAGAAAGACAGAAGGAGAAACAGGAACGTGAAGAGAAAGAGAAGAAGCAAGAAGAAAAAGAGAGGAAGGTGGAAGAAGAGAAGGAAAGAAGACGGACAGAAAAGGAACGAAAGCAACAAGAATGGTTCAGGGAATTTCAAAAGGAACAAGAGAAGAAACTAGAAGAATGGCAACAGAAGCAAGAGGAGAAAGAACAGGAACGGGAATCAAGATTCCAGAGATGCATCGTTGAAATGAGAGAGGAAAGAAGAGAGGATCAGCTGAAACAGAAATAATCTTTAGAAGAACTCGTTAGGAAAATAGAAGATGAACACAAAGGGATGATCGAAGAGTTACGCAAGAAACAAGAAGAAGCGACTGAAGAAACTGCGAAAACACGATCGGAAGTTTATGAAGTTAAGAACGAAATTCAAAATATGCATACGAGGTTGACCGAAACCATGGAAAATAGAAACAGAGAGATGCACGAGGAAATAAATAAGATAAATGAAGAGGTATCAGAGAGTCAAGAAACCATCAGAAAATTGGAGGAGGAGAAGATAAATGATATAACAACTGGCATGCAAGGATTAAATCTAAGGCAACAAGACTTAGATGAGAAATATGACCAAGCTGCAAGCAAAGTAGCTCAGAAAATAGACGAATTGAAACAGAAGATAGAAGACAACAAAGCTGAATCGGAACGGAAAATCGAGAGGACAGAAGAAGAGATGAAACAGATTAGAAAGGAGATACAGGAGATGAAGGTGGAGACGCACTCGGCGAAATCTATGGTGCAAACTCTAGCGATAGGCAAAGAGCAATAGAAGTACAATTTAGTGAGAGGGAGAACGCACCTTCAGGGATAAGCGACCCAACTAGGAGAGATATCGAAATGTTAAACGGAAGTAACCAGAGTGAGGGAAGCACAATAATTAATATCATTAAAAACTACGATGACCGCCCGAAACATTTCGACGGCTCGGCTAAGACCTCACCGAAACAATTCCTTAGCGACATTGTGGAATATTTTAAAGAAGGAAAGATTCAAGAAGAAAAGAAATTGCGCATTATTGAAAAACATCTGGGCGGGAATCCAAACATTTGGTTCCAGGCTTTCAAATATACCTTCCACAACTATAATGAGTTTAAGGTAGCCTTCCTGAGAAAGTTCTGGGATCCTGAGATCCAGCAACAGCTAAGATTAGAGCTGTACTCAAGGAAGTTCTCGACTGCTGGCCAGACTCGATACAGCGATTTCTTCTCGTTCCAGTTTCATCGTTTTCAAGGCTTGGATTCTCCGCCTAGCGAACTAGAGGCGATTAAAACCATTCAGAGACAATTGCCACTTGAGGTACAGAGATTACTAGCGGCCTCTGACATACAAACTGCCATTGATATGGAGAGACGATTGAGACAGATTGACCTAACGTCAACGTGTTTAATAGAGAGGAACCCCAGAAATCTTAGACAAATTGAGGCAGTTAATACAATTAGTCCAGAAATCACCAACCGCGGAGTGGATAAGGCTGATGAGATTAGGGCGGAAAATTGTATCAGAGCCCAAGATAAGGAGCCGAGGAGATGTTATTGCCTATACAGTGGAGAGCAGCATGGAAGATGTGGGCAAATAGGAAATAGAAATAGTTTCCAGTACAGGAATAATACTCGATATGGGAACAATAGAATTCGACCATATCACAGGAACAGGAGGCGATACAATGAAAGGAGAGGACCAGCCCAATATAATCAGAACGACGAGAATAGACGATATGTCCAAGAGCTCAGGGAACAGAGACAAAACAGGAGCCGATGGGAGGAAGCCATCAAAAACAAGGATATAAACGGCGACCTCGAAGGCGCAGAAAGTCTCGAGCTCCTAAATTATAAACGAAGGAGACAAGAAGAAGGCTGGAAAGAGCAGGAGAGCCAAGGTAACACAGACAATTCCCAGCCATCTGAGCGAAAAAAAACCGATGGCGAATTAACAAGACAAAAAACTGTAAATAATGAACCGTTGGAAAATATTGTCAAAATTCGCAGTTGGGTAGTAGCTCAGATAGATCACTGGGACATTCAACCCGAGGACTTAATTAGAGAGGATACCTGTCACGAAACCCAACCTAAATTCAAGTTACCAGTAATAGTCGTGAGAGTGTTCGACACCAGGCTGTACTGTTTAGTGGACTCTGGAGCCAGCATAAGTGTAATGTCACATACCTTATTCCAAGAGCTAAGCCAGAAAATAGTGATACCGACCATACCTGTATTTGGCATAAAAATCCGAGGTATCATTCCAGACAAGTCAGTAGAGTGCAAGATACAAGCTTACTTAAGTATAAAGATCGGAAAATACGAATTCGAGCACCCGTTCATGGTTATGAAAAAAATAAAATACAACGTCATATTTGGGATAGACTTCATGATAAGTTCTAGGATGACAATTGACATGGGAAAAGGTGAAGTTCGATTCCCGGTAGTAGAAAATGATGGAAATAGAACCGTAGAAAGGATCCAAATTAGTGACACACTTGAAGATAATGAGTGGTTAAAGATCGAGGGAAAGGAAGTGGATCTATTGGACGGAGAGAGCCAAGGACTAGAAGAAAAGGATCTTAGCACAGAAATAAAGCCGGAATTGATCATGAGAATTGAGGAAATCATTGCAATTGAAGAGAAAAGTTGCGAAAAACCTGAGATTTGGGAGGCTATTGCTCAAGCTGCGGTCCCAGCAGAAGAAAAACGAACGCTGTACAATATCATAAATAAATATATTGAAGTATTTAGCGATAAACCTGGGCAAATCCCTAACTACAAGTACAAATTGATGGTTACTGACTGGACGCCGTATAAGGGAAAAATATATGATGTGCCAGAGAAATATTTCACTGAAGTTAAGCAAATCATCGAAGAAATGTTAGTTGATGGACTGATCGTGAAGACCACCACTCCATTCTTAAATCCCATAGTTATTGTAAGGAAAAACAACGGAAAACTCCGTTTGTGCCTTGATGCTCGTAGGCTAAACTGCAGACTAATTGCAGAGTATAGTCAGGCTCCCAAGATTAAGGACATTGTGAAGAGATTTCGAGGTCAGAAATACTTCACTAGTATGGACTGCACGGCCTCATTTCACCATATCGTCCTTGAAGAGAAGTCACGGTTGTTAACAGATTTCATGTTTAATAACCAAACATATGCGTATTAGCGCCTACCCTTTGGGTTGAAAGTCAGCTCGGCAGTATTGATAAGGGCACTAGACAGGAGTTAACGAGTGAAGTAAAGGAGTTCGTAAATTGCTATGTCGATGATATGGTCTTTGCGAGCTCTACCTTCGATGAACACTGTGTCAAGCTGGAAAAGCTATTAAGTAACTTACAGAAAACTGGCTTCAAAATAAATCTATCAAAATCCAAATTTTTCCAAAGCCAGGTGCTTTTTGTAGGCCACGTGATCGACGGAGAAGTTGATAAGACCAAATCCCGTAAAAATAAAGGCTATATGCGACTTCCCGAGGCCGACAAAGGTAAAGCATATAAGGCAATTTCTTGGAATGACTGGATTCTTCTCAGACCATTGCGAAGGTTACACAGAGACGGCTGCACAATTACAGAACCTGCTAAAGGTCAACAACAAGTGGAAGGGGAATGATGAGGTCGAACAAGCTTTCATCAACATGAAAGAGCTGATGAAGAAAAGTATCAAACTGGGATATCCTGATTATCAACAGAGATTCATAATTCAAGCTGATGCATCGCACGTTGGTATAGGAGCCTGCCTATATCAAGAAGATAACGAGACCCAAAAACGAACTTATCTGGCGTTTACCAGTAGGAAACTCAGAAAATACGAGCAACACTATACCACTACTGAGCTTGAACTACTAGCGATAGTGCACGCATTACAACAATGGAGACGTATAATTTATGGGTACCCAGTAACGAAAAGGACAGACCACAAGGCGTCGATTCTCGGGTTGAAAGCCGTTATGATCAGCGAAAGGATAACGCGTAGTGGAAAGCAAAACATTCTAGCTGATGCGTTAAGTAGAAACCCACATGAAAGTGAAGAAGATGTTCTAGCAATTGAGTTGGATACTCGAGACGAACAACTGCTAAGAAAGTTGGAAAATTTGAGAGAATTCCAGGAATCCGACGAGAAATTGAAGATCATCATCGATAACTTGGCGAACAGGGAATCAGCGCCAGAATTCACAAGGAACTACGAAATCGTAGATGGGATACTACTGAAAGTAGTGGGCAAGACCAACCACAGTAGAAGAATTGTAATACCAGAAGAGCTACAGAGAGAATTAATCTGGCATACCCATAAAATGACCGGACATGCTGGCATAGACAAGGTCATTGGAACGATAATGGATAAATTCACGTGGGAAGGATTGCGAAGATCAGTCAGAAACATAGCAAAAACATGCGATGTGTGTCAGAGAGTAAAGTATAACAATTACGTATGCGGTCATAAACCGATCCCAATTATACCATCTAGGGCTCAGGAAATTTATGCAATAGATATCTTTGGAAAGTTGCCCACTGCTAGGAAGCGAAAGAAATATATACTAGTGGTTATCGACATATTCTCTAAATATATTTCATTGCAAGCCATCCAGAGAGCCAATACCAAACAAGTTATACACGGCCTCGTTAATAAGACATTTCCTGAAATGGGAAAACCTGAGAGGATCCTCACTGATAGGGGAGCACAATTTACCTCAGCTATGTTCCGTGAACGAATGAGAAATGAGGGCATTAAGCATACGTTATGCTCAGTTCGTCATCCAGCAGCGAATCCCGTAGAGAGGTATATGAAGGAGATCGCTAAATTCGGGAGAATATATTGCAGTCAAAAACACTGGAAATGGATAGATATGCTTGACATCATAGCAGAAAGTTTGAACAATACCGTTAACCAGTCAATTGCCCAGATTTCTAGCGTAGCCCTTAAAAATGTTCACCCACAGAGAACTTGGGACAGCATTTTTACTATGCAGCTAGAGAAGAAGCCAGCTCCCCAAGAAATAACTCTAAAGATCCAACAGAGGCTCAAGGATCAATCCCAAAAACGATTAAGAAGAGTACGGAATAAGAAGTTCCATGCACCTTTCAAGCAAGGAGATCTAGTTCTAGTCAAAACTGCTCCAATATCAAATGCACCAGCAAAAATATGTGCTAAATTTCTGCCGCTATACAATGGTCCCTATAGGATCGAGCGCGTGCTTGGAAATAATGCTTATGAAATAGCAAGTTTAAATGGCAAATACCGTAACATACACAATGCATGCAACATCAAGCTTTACTTTCAAGAAAATCAGCATATGAAATCAGAACTTAAGAAACAACAAAGCCTAGAAACAATTAACGACGTACCATTATAAAATGCGCCAGGAGGAAGGATTAAATATCTTTATTAGGACTGGTAGGAATGAAGAAAATCAGCTGTTGAGTACACGGTCATGGGTGAAGTAAACAAACTAGTACAACAAAGACAGAATCGATATCAATCTGCTGATATTCGATAATCGAATAGCCAGTATCGGAACGGCAAAGAATATACGAGATGCAAAGTCACATTTGAGATACAAGTTAACAATGAGAAAATATATCGTGACCAATATATTTTCTTCGTGACGGGGGATTAAATGTGCCCGTTCGCATCTCGTAGACCAGTTACAAAATGGCGGCGTAGGAAGGTATGGCCCATGCGATCTATTAAGGCCATGAACTTCCTATTAATACGGCATATAGGAGACCATGCACGTCACGGAACGGACTGATTTGGAAGACACTGCAGGATAGTAGAGGCTCATTTGAATTGTTTTATAAAATATATAGCAGCGGACTGATTGTTAAAGGAAATACTCTAAAAAAATTTAACTGCAGAAGAAAGACGCAAATACAAGCTAGGCTTTACATCTGAAGATTATCCTAAACTCCTGAAGAAGATATTGATTATTTTAAAGTCTACGATCACATCTGATCAAATAATTCACCGACGTATGTTATAAAAGAGACGAGATATTATAGAAATAAGTAAATCGTGGTGAGATACGTCTGACTTGGATCCGGTGAGCAACCACTCTGCGATTGAAGAAAAAGAACTCACCATATTGGATGACCGATAATTTCGTATGGGAAGAAAGTTACCCCTGTGGTTATAAACTTAATATCTATATACGGAGAACTTATCCCAACCGAAGAAAATTTCGTCGTTTAGAATAAGCAATAGAACTATGGAATATATCATGACTGATTGCTCCGCAAAAGGAATTTTCTACGCTGTCTGCAGATTTGGAATGATGACTGCTTGCTAAATCTACATGATGGACTGAACTGGGGATAGGCACCGGCGAGCCAGAGGACCGGCCGATGAGTATTGGACCGGCCAGCCAGAGGACCAGCTGATGAGGATTGGACCGGCCAGCCAGAGGACCAGCTGATGAGGATTGGACCGGCCAGCCATACGTCCAGCCGATGACCGGGAAGACGTTATCCAACCGGAGATCCAGATCCTAACCGAGGGTCTAACCACAACCAAGGAATGGAGCGACAACCAGACCACACATAACATCTGACGAGCTAAGTCCATACATTTTTTAGTAGAGTAGTTTCCTGCAATTTACATCCTCACTCTAACTGCGGCATGTGCTGATTAATTGGTGATATTTATGAATTAATTAAGAACGTGTGTGAAATATAAAGTGAAGTGTAAGATATTTAAGGCTATAAGATAAGATGGCAGTGTAGAATTAGAATTCTATTATATCATATACAGGCTAACACACTTGCATACATACAGTAGAAACTAGCATGAGTAAATGAAAGAAGTGTTACTTGTAAAGACCTAATAACAATGAGTCTATATAACTAGTGAAACTTCGATTAATCTCGTTTTACTTGTACAATGATTACGTCACAAATTTACCTGCGCGACACAGATGAATATAGTTAAGTTACGTATTCCTTTCTTTATAGAAAGAGGGCATTGAACTCCAACTGCTGTTTAAAGATGAGAGGTTATTAAAATGCGTTTATTATAAGGCAATTCTTAAATGTTTGGCATATAGCTTTGGGGTGTAATCGGCTATATGCGTACGGCAATATATATGCCGGTGGTATGATAATGTATATTGGAATGGTGTTGAAATATGGTTATTTATTGGAGTATATTAAGGAATATTTGAAATGCAAATGTTTGTTTATGTTCTGCGGTATAAGAAAGAATTGCTATTCGCCGAGGAAACGTTGTGTTAGATTAATATGAGGTGAGTTTCTGTGCCATATGGAAAGAATATGTCATAGTGTAAACATCGCGCAGATGACCATTTTAAGGTAAGATTGATATGTATTATGGTAGAATTGTGAATCGTAACAGTTTTATCTGACATTGGTAAATGGTATGTACCGAATACAAGAGAGTTCTTTAACATACGGTTTAATAGGCTCATGACTTAGTATACATGTGATATTCTTTGGTGCGGTGACGTTTCAATATAATTCGTATTAATTTTATTCTGTATTGTCCATACAAGTTGAGTTGCTCGTACACATGAGAGATATTGAGTAATAGCAGATAGCTAATGCACATTGAGCCGTTGGTGGAGGAGTGTGTGGATCGGAAACTACTTGAACTGTTTAGATAGATGTTCATTTCTTTTCATGCAGATATGATTTCAGTTGAAGTGTTTTAAATATAAAGAATAGGATAATGGTTAGTTAGGAGCCATATGTCGTAGGCTCTAGGGAGGTATTGTCTTAGCCCGTAAGTTGTTATTTATGCGTATTCAAGATGATGGACCAAATAATCAGAGTTCAGAATTGTGAATGGATAATTTGGAGAGCAGTTTTACGATTTATACTCACGCAAGAGTTTGTTGTGAGATACATACGCAAAGACATGATCAGATTTACATTTGCAGTCTGACTTTATTCCATTTAATTTTATTACGTTTCAATTTAGCAAACCATTCATTTTTATCACAGTGAAATGACTTAAATGTGGTGAGAATAATTAATATAATTATCGTGACAGTATTCACAACGAGTATGTGTATATGGAGACCGTGATTGCTCAGTGATCTCTTGAAAATAATTAGAGTAAATCAAATACACTTCGGAACATGGCTACGAATATAGAAGTAAATAACTAATATGAGCTTGATCATTAAATGAGAATGAATGTAAGTAATTTAAAATCTTATTTATTTCATTTTTATTTGAGCCAGCGCTGACTCTAATCCTTGTTGCTTAAATGTTATTAAGATAACACTACCCAGAATTCACATGAACTTACATTGAACATGATTTATTCAATAAATTTTCTTATATTTTTCTTTTAGAAATGCCTGTGTTATGAATTCCTTTTGAGTAACGGCTAGTTTGTAAGTTAGTTAATAAGTTTTGTAGATATAAGTAATTGGTGAGTTTGACAAAAGTGAGTGATTCTTTTTGAAGAATTTCGACCGTAGGTCTTTACTTGAGCGATTAGGTTTTCCCATGATGTTCGTCTCAGCAGACCGAACCTCTTCCGAAACCACGTAAAAAACAAACCATATAAAATCACAGATTTTATGAGCGATAGATGGAATACCCTGAGAAGAAATCGAGTTACCGGGAGAACTTTGCACTGACCGGTCGATAGGCGGGTGCAACAGTATTTCATCAGGATGAGTGGTTTCCATTTTGTATATGGCCTCTGTTAAAGACATGGTACTAAGTATGAACTTCCTTGTATAAACCTACCGTCCTATATGTGGGTTGGCTCTGCTTGATTGCACATCAGTGCTACGCAATTAGAAATGACCAGGCTCTGACGTATAGACTGCTACATTGATGTGATAACGATGTACAAATTCAATAAGTATGTTTTGCGTGACAGTAAGTGACATTCATAGAAGATTAGCTCTGCTTCAGCAGATCTTGCTGATTGTCGGCAAAAAATGTGCTCAATTTTATTAATATCTACAACAGAGAGATTCTCCCAAACCCCTTCAACAACAAGGGCTTTTACAAAAATTATTACTTCACTGCCACAAAGTGCAGAGCACTTGAACGACATCAAAACTCCTAAGCTAATGCCGTCATTATGTAGGAGAAAAGACATACACGGATTTCAGTATATAAATGTGTGCCGGATTAAAGAGCTTGTTATCCTCCTTTTAGACTATACCTCTTCTTATCATTGATTTTTTTAAATGAGGTTGTCTATGAATTTGTACATTCCCACATCGTCACAAGTTTCTTGCGCGTGATATCGTAATTCGAGAGAAAAGACGCAACACATCTTCGTAACAAGTGAGAGCTTTTTAAATTTAACTCTACACTCTGAATTTGATCTCAGATTCTGTTTACCCTAGAAATGTGATGTAATGTGTAATGAAATTCTCTGTATGGGATACTAGTGAGTGGCATGTACAGTAGCATTTCCATTGTATGAGAGTTTCGGTTGACTTGGCTGTTAAACTATTCGTCACATGGTTTTAATTTGTCTATATAGCTCAAGAGCCGAGATGAGCTATGCAGATCATCAACCTCGGGATGGCGGATCAACCTGTTTTAGATGGAAATTGTGTGGTAAGACATTCAGCAAGAGATGCCACTATTCACGACATATTCAGACTCACACGGCCAAAGGCCGGATGGGTGCATTGTATATGGTATGTCGTTCATCACGAAATCCTACCTAGCCTCTCACATGCAAACACACATAGCCGGGAAGCCAGTCTGGTGCAATATATGCAACAAGTCATTCGGTAGGAAATCCCACTTAGCACTTTACCTACAGTATCACATGGACAACAAACCACACCGTTGCAATCTATGTGGCAAATCCATCATGCGAAGAGAAAACGTAATCGCTCATATGCGAACTCACACGGATGACTCGCCTTCCGGTGTGATGTCTGTTACAAATCCTTCAGCAGTAAATCTCGCCTAGTTTATCAAGTTCGCATTCACACGGGTGAGAAGCTGCACTGGTGCACTATGTGTGGGAAACAATTCATCTATAAAAGTGGACTTGCGGTACATATGTGGACTCATACTGGTGAGAGGGCTATTTCTTGTAATCCTTATGGCAAATCTTTTAGCCAGAAGGTGGGCTAACATATCACATACAGACTCATACGGGAGACAAGAAATTGTAATGCAATGCGTGTGGCAAGTTATTTTGTAGAAGATGCCACTTGGCACGTCACATCAAAATACACACAGACCACAGGCCGCACGAACTCTATATGTGTGAAAAATCCTTTATACAAAAAGTACAGCTAACACATTACGCGGGGAGTCTTACGGGTGAAATGCCACACCGGTGTAATGTCTGTGGCAAATCGTTCAGCACGAAGCCTACGTTGCTCGTCACATACGGATTCACACCGGTGAGAAGCCATTCTGTTGCAATATTTGTGGGAAGCTCTTCACGGAACGAGGTAGACTCGCGCAACATATGCGTACTCACAGGAACGAAAGGCCTTACTGCTGTAATGTCTGCGGCAAATCCTTCAGCGAGCAAGTCCTTCTAAACTATGATCTGCAGGCTCACATGGGCAATAAGCCATTTTCCTGTAATGTGTGTGAGAAGTTATTCACCACGAAATCCCAAGTATCAGGTGACATGAGATCTTACACGTGCGACTAGCCATTTTGTTGCACTGTATGTGGTAAGGCTTTCGGCAGTAGATCACACTTTTAACGTCACTTGCGGACTCATACTGGCGAGAAGCTCTTCGTTTGTAATTTCTTTGGCAAATCATTGATCAGAAAGTCCCAACTGGTACGTCACATAGTAACTCACATAAGAGAATAGCCATACTACAGCAGTATCTGTAGTAAGCACTTCAACGGAAGAATCGCACTTCCGAAACGCTTACTGGCATAAGCCATACTATGAAATATCTGTCTCATATCTTCAGCCAGAAAGTCAATCTAACTGTTCAGATCCCAACACACACTGGTGTAAAAGCACACGTGTTCTCAGTAATATGATAAAATGTTTAGATTCATGTAACTTAATGCTGCACATCTGAACCACACTCGAGGGATGCCGATCTGTGCCGTGTTTTGTGGCAAATCTTCGCTTGCAGCACCACGCTGTCAGTGCACGAGCGTCACGTCTCGCCGGGATGAAGCCGAGCGTGATTTAATACTGTGGTTCTGTTTCAAGTCACACTAACTACTGAACGAATAGGACCATCTCAAATTCTTGAGATGTAGCCAAGCACATGCGGTCGCACACAGTAGAGAAGTGATAAGTTCTTCAGCCACAACGGCACCTTCTCGACACACCTCATGGTGTATACCGGAGAGCGGTCCATCCCTATGTTTTCATCCCGGCTTTTTATCATAATGCTTCGCTTTGTCCCATGTACTTTAATCTGGAATGCTGATTTCTCGAAGTCCTTTTCTGGTCGATAATCCAATTATTCTTGCCTTTTAGCGAGGAGGCATACTTAAATATCTTTTTAGTTTGTCATTCATCAACCATTCTTTGAATATGGTCATCAAATTTCAATCGCCTTTTCCCAATTGTGTCTGATATTTTCTCAATATCTTGGTATAATTTCGAAGACCTGCTATTCATCCACACACCTACTATGCATACCTGGCAAAAGATGTCCCTCAGGACATTTCCTTTTAGTTTTTCGATAATTTTAGATATTGATCCTTCTCCAGCCTGATCAATGTTTCTGACATATGTGATGCTTCAGACCTAATTACGTGTTATGATATATTAATTTAGCGTTCCAGGATATTAATTTTTGTACATTTTTCATGTGATACTATGACCTACTTGTACTATAGAAAACTTTTTCTGTTTTCTTCATGATTTAGTGTGGATTGCTGGAGAATTTCCCCAAGTATTTGAAATTATTTACGTGAGGAATTTTGCCAAACTGAGTTACCCAGTTCTGTTTCTACGAGTAGAAACTTCCGTGTATCGGGTTTTCTATTATGATATTTGGATTCATTTTAGATGCAGTTTCATGAAGTTTTTCTAGGGACTAAATTTATTGCCCATTGTTGGATAAATAACTAGACAATATGTCATGGCTAAACATTTGATGTGAATTTTATCATTAACCAGCTTGCCAGGAAATGCCTTGAGGCAACCTGTAATGCTAATTACCATAGTTATACTGCTGAGATAGATTAAAATCTAACTTTCCCCTGTCTTGAACTTACTAGCGTGATGGAATCAATTATTGTTGTTATTAGTATGAAATTATTATTGTAAATATTAATTGATTTTAGTTATGTAGCCATGCGCCGAATAAATAAATAATTTAAATAATTTTTATTACCATTATTGACGTTTATAAATTAGAAGTTGACCAAACCTTTTCAATTTGTATACTCAACAGATTGTACGTCTGTGCTCATGAAATCTCGCAAATTAACTTACTTAAAATTCCTCTAAATTTCACTTCTCTAATGCAAACACGTGCTTCATTACGTCTGAAAGAATTCGATTAGAAATGCACTAAATTTAATGTCTCATGCCGAATAATAATTTGACGAAATTTTCTAACGCACGCAAGCATCGTACGTTTCGCCTCGTGTCCTCTCAACACAGAAATGAATAAAATGTCATAATGTTCCATATTGAACTGTATCACAAATTAAATTTATATTTAAATTAAATGGTTCAACCTGTTCAATGCAAGTAAATAAGAAATGTAGTGTTACACACTTATTTTGTTAAAAACAGTGCCGGACATTGCGTGTGTTGTGCCGCTCTTCAGGGACTTGCGCTTTGCCACAAATAAGTGACTGTTCTTCGAGTTCATCTGGATTTTATGACTTTAAATCGGGCAGTCCTAACCCCCATTGTCTTATAATGCTTCATGAACCCTCTTTTGTGAAAGACATATCCTTTAATTTTTGTTTCCCTGGTCATTGTTTTTATATTTTGAATTGGCTGATGATGACCCAGATTGGTGGTCGAAACCGATACCACTTTTAACCAAATAAGAATGTAACACTACATTTCTTATTTATTTGCATTGAATAGGTTGAACCACTTAATTTCTTGCTTCAATTTAATTTCAGAAATTAATAGTTGATGCTGTGATAAACTTCTCCTAAAAGAATGCAAGGTGTTACAAACTTAGTTTGTTAAAAACAGTGCCGGACATTGCGTGTGTTGTGCCACTCAGGCTTACACATAGCAAAGTGCACCGGACGACATTGTAGAAGTTACTGGAATAAACAGACCGTATTTAACTTTTGTCACCGCTCAATTTCTGTTCTTCGTCGTCCTCTGTATGTATGGATATCCTGGTTTATTTTACGCACTTTTGCATAATAATATTTTGCATGTTCATTATTTTATTTCTATTAGTGACTGAATTCCAAGAATCTGAAAAAGAACACAAATTATATACCCTCGCAATTTTCTCCGCACACTAATAATATGCATTCCAGAAACTCACCGAGACCAGAATCTTCGCCGTTCAAAAATCAAGGGCATGCGTTTAGTAGTTGAAGATCCTCAGTGCTATCCAACATCCGGATCCTCCCCCGTAATGACATTGAAACTCCCACAGAAACCCTTGGTCATGATCCAGGTATCTATGTTTAGGAAAGACAGCATGTTTCCTTTCATGAGAGCCTGATTCGTCTTGGTATTGCTTTATTTCCAGTTGTCTAGATACGTTTTAGTTACCTCTTAAATTGACTAAACTATATTATATTAGTCTGGATAAAAAAGACATACTAACCGTTGCCAACCTGTATTAAAATCAGTCCTCATCTGTTAATGTTGATAACACCAACAACCATGCTATTGAAATAAAGCAAGGGATGAGGCAAGGCTCTGTTATAACTCAACTCCTCTTCTATATCTACTGAGAAAGGGTGTTTTTCTTATGCACTGCAAGTAAAACAGGATATCATCATAGTTAGTGGAATCGTAATAAATAATCTGCATAATGCATATGATACTTTTCTGTTTGCAATAAGTGCTGATGATCCACAGATATTAGCAAACTGATTGGTCAAACAAAGTTCTGCGTTTAAACACAAAAAATACTAACTTAGTGACCGTAAGAAAATATGTCATTCAACCTATAAACGTGACAGTACCTGGCACACCACTGGAGCATGTACAGTACTGTAGGTACTGCACTGCTCAGGACAAACTTATCCATTACCTTAGGTTTATAGCGACAACGAGAGCCGCAGGCACAATTTACCAGTCGGTGGTGTTGCGCAGAGATATCAATGTGGGCCTTGAAACTGAGAGTCGACGTGGTTCAAATGCTAGCCATTTCTTCAGAACATACTATTGCACATGTCCTGTGAGTATGAATTCCTATCTCTAGTCTTTCAAGGTGACCTTGATTTTATGGATATGGGTGTATTTCGATCATTCACAAAACTTACCAGCACCAATAAGTAGATGAGAAGCGATAAGAATCTGTCACAACACAAAACAGTAGAAAATATAATTTCAATAAATAAGTCATACTGAAAAAGAAATTAATATTTAAAAAGGGTACTTAAATGTTTATGATGGAAGTTGATTAGGTCCTGACTTGCAATGTCTCACGATTGGTCCATTTAGCACCCTTTATATTATGGTGGGATCTCCCCTTTTAGTTCCACATTCCGGAAAAGAATAGCCCTTGCTAGATGCATCATGATGAAATTAGAGATTCTTCTTGCAAACTGCACAAAGATTCCTTTGTTCCTTGCCTTGCAGGCTTCTCGTAACAGTAAGCTTTCTGACACGCGCCCAGACATCCACCCACCCACACACACACAGACACACACATTGAAACTAAAATGGCATATTAATATGTGCTCCAACCATGCCTATTTAAATGTCAGTTGACACTTAATTTGTGGGTTCAGATGATTTATGCATACCACATGTGTTCCGGAATTAATATCATAGTGGCTATGTCTTGCAGAAGACGAAATAAAGTGTTCCCTTTGTAAGACATCATGGCTAATAAACGTCACTTGGCGTAGAATATCTTGTAGAATTGTAGTGGGAAAGCGAAGTGGAGTTGTGTTCTAAGGTAGAGCAGTACGAAAGCAGTAGAGTAAGAGATGAGTAAGTTGAGCGTCGATTACACACTGCCTTTATCAGTTCTCAGCCTAGAAGGTGTGAATAGTTGGAAACCAATCACAAATTTTCTTCATTTCTTCCTAAATTATTATGGTTCGAAACTGGTCTTGTGAAGAGTTCTGAAAACTTTCCGGGCGGTGTTAGCCTTGAAAATGTTAACTGTAGGAAAATACGCGCCATCATTTGTGTCCACTTCACATTTGGCCGTTGGGACGCCTGTTTTGTGTCATTATGATACGCTGTAATGATCAGTTAAGAAGAGAATGATAGTAAAACCAAAAGTTACTTCCGGAACATTCGTTAGTATAGTAATGCACTTGCATTTGCTTACGTTCAAGTTGATATCATAAATGTAAAAAAAGATTATATTAAGTGGTAAGTACGACTGTCGAATATTGTACTGATTTGTGTATTCCTTAGTTCACCAGCGGCTACTCCAATGAAAACTTTTATAAACATGCGAGATTTCTCGTATGAGTCCCGTAGTTATACATTATTAACAATTAACTTTTCTGAAATGCTCAGCTATCTTTTAGCTGTTAATTTTAATACTGTAATTGGTTTTACAGTAAAATAACGATAATCATTAAATGTACTATTTGTTAATTTATAATTCTCGCAAGTGTCATTGAAATGTGTTTGATCCAACCTAATAACTTCCCTTTCGAGATAAATTGACCCATGAGCGTTTGTCTATGCCCAGATACCTGTGATCCATGATTCCCCTTTACAGCGTATACCCTGCAATTTACTAGTGTTATCTTACACTTCTCTGAATATTAGCTTCCAAATACTCCATTGGATTATTCTGGATGTCGGTTTATCTTCAAACTAGTGTATACCTTGTTTCTTAATATGGATAGTTCTGTGTTGATATAGGACAGTCGAAGTTCATAGAACTATTGTGATAAAACTATTTCTTGATTGCTGTCTTTCTCTGTCTCTCAGTGAGAGAATTTGTTTCTTGTATGGTGTGGTACTGAATGTTCACATTGTCAACAAATGTTAGTTGAAGTGACTTGTTTTCGAGTGTTTTACTGTAACTGAAGTTCTGTTAGGATCAACTTGCGTAAGCTTGATCACCTCAAGAATCATGTCTTTCACAGTTTTTCTGAGTAGGGTTCATTCGCTGGGTTACTTCGCACTGTGCTGCAAGAATATAAGTATAAACTTGGAGGCAAGGTCTATCGTAATTACAATGCCGAGAAGCTTGATAAGTCTCTTAAATGGATTCTTGGTGAAAAACATGCGGAGAAGCTGCGAAGAAGTAAGGGCTACCTCGATCCTAGAACCGAAGGGCATAGGTAGGCAGCCCACCTTGACTTTAAGGGAAGAAAGCATGCTCTGCATAGAATTTTGAAAGATGATGCATTTGCGATTCTATTTTACTCTTTACGCTTCCAAAGTAACCCCATGCATCGTCAAATTTCGGAGCTGTATATGAAAACTTATGTCCAAAGGTGCATGTAAATCTGGGGAACTGTGAACACCAAGTTTTTAAAATAAAAACTTACGTTTTAACGTAATGTTTGAAATTACATAATAAGATACTGTCACAACAATTACTGGAAGAGAAGGAATTCAAGCAATTGCTTCTTTATGGTACTGAACAACTGGCCGTGTACGTATCGGCCTGCATTTGGGAGATGCTGGGCTCGAACCCATTGTCGACAGCCCTGAAGTGCATGTTTTCCATGGTTTCACATTTTCATTTTTGTTATTTGTTTTACGTCGCACCGACACAGATAGGTCTTATGGCAACGGTGAGGCAGGAAGGGGCTAGGAATGGTACGGAAGCGGCCTTGGCCTTAATTAAGGTACATCCCAAGCATGTGCCTGGTGTGAAAATGGGAAACCACGGAAAACCATCTTCAGGGCAGCAAATGGTGCGGCTGTACCTTAATTAAGGACACAGTTGCTTCTTTCCCACTCCTAGCCATTTTCAAGCTCATCATAGCCATACGACCTATCTGTGTGGTTTGAAAGAGATATCGTAAAATCATAAAAACATCCTAAAAACAATATGACGTATGTTATGTTTAATTAACTTTCGTTAGTAGGGCTTAAATTTATGATTTCAACTGACCACTGCTCTTTGACTGATAATTTCATTCAAACTTTTCACCTTATATTCTCTTTCAAAAACCAAGGGAACTAAATGTTATGTACGTAGTCAATGAAAATTTACAGGCTCATAAGTTCCATAGATTCATAGTTTACGAATATTTGTTGTGTCAGTTAAACTATTGTAATTAGGATACAACCAAATGTACCTGAGAATTATTGTAGTGAAATTATTTTATTAGTAAATATCATTCTTGCTTCATTATTGCATTATATTTTCATTGTAGGGGAGATATGTCCCTAGAAATTTAGTTCCCACTTGAATTCGACTGTTTCAGATAACCTGTTGTAATTAGGATAATGTAAGTCCAGTTTAGAACTGAAGAGTAGCTATGTTAATTAGATAATAAGTTGCTTGCTTTGGAAAGGCCAGAAATCTCATGACGTTAGAGATGTCTATAAACTTATCTACCAGGTTACATCCAGCAGGAATGGTGTTGACTTCATGGTGTGCGCAAGCCCACAATATTGAGTTGCTGAGATTCAGTGCTATCCAGACAGCCTTATGTCAATTACAATCGACGTTGCATTCGCTCGAGCTTCTGTTTTTTCGGTCGCAATCCGGCTGTGATGACCTACATAAGGAACAGAATCGGCAAGAGCTACGAGATCAAGTTTCAGCGTGTCCAGAATATGAGTTCCCACTTATCTGTGGTGATCTTAATGCGCATGTTGGTCACACAAATTATGGTTATAACTGCAATGATGTAATACCTGCGGTATCTGAAATTATGATGGAACTCATATTTTGGTTTTCAGAAGCAAATGTCTTGCTTTTAGTGGTAATACGTTCTTCAAAAGTGCATCAATCATCTCATTACCTATACTTGTGGTGACTGCAGCAACCAAATTCACCTTATCTCTGATCGGCACCGTGATCTCCGACTAAGAAGCGATGTGAATATCATGTAGTCTGTGTACCACCTCAGCTTAAGGTGGTCACAGAGGATTTAATGCATTGTACAGGTGGAAGGATAAATACCCCCTAGAAGGTCAAGTGGTGGAAGCTAAACTTGGGTACGAAATAACCTAGTTCCTACTGCATTGAAATTCAAACGTTCTTATGGATGATTCCAGTCCAAGAAGAGCTCTAGAAAAAGACAGAGAGATACTGTATATAAACTGGGTTTCAAATAGACTCCAGAACACAGGGAAAGAATTGTTTTTGCCGAACGTGTGGCTAAGAATTCTGTCGCACTCACTGTAATGACATGTGTACGAAGTGTATCAGAACTATACTGATAAATAAATCAGGCATACTCTTCGTGTGATATTGAGAGTGATGATGCAGTTGGATTGCTAAGGATATGTACCTTTTTGAGGAAATAAAGTGACCTTGTTACTTCCGGGCGTGCATTTCAAATTGACGAGTTTGCTGTATGTGCTATGACAGAGCGTCAGCCGCTGTGTGTGAGAAGAGGGAAGGGGAGGGGAAGTGAAAAGTGGGAGGCAGAGGTAACGCTCGGTGCGAATACACAAGTTTCTCGTTCATTTCGCATAGTCCCGAGCTCCGGTAGGCAGTTTACAGTTTGTTCTACACAAATTGACTACTATGTGAACCCCATAGAAAGAGAAGACATACTTGCACCAAGAATACAAGCACCTTTCCAAGCCGTTCGCCACACACTACACATCCTGTACAGAGACCAAAGACACTTACAACTACACCATTGTGAACTATGCACCAAAGTAGGAGGGGGCCATATTGAACATCTACTGTAATCAAACCATTGGGCGTGTTGATTCCTTCGATCAGTATTTAATGAATTCACAATGTTGTGAGTGAAAGAATACAGATCGCGACGCGGCAGCTTTGCATCTTCTAGCATGTTAATTAATATACAATATTACTGCGACAAACAGGTGAGAGGAGAAACAATCTGGTGCTTGCTTTTCCTTCCGTGAAACACGGCAGCAGCTCGTCATTTCGAATCGCGCACCGGGCAGTCAAAATTTTACCTACTTTTCTCAAAAATAATAATTTTCCCCGCCAGCCTGATTGAACCATTATTCTTAACATAACACGAAGAGCATCCTTGAATTTTTTCGGTATAGCTCTGATAAACACTGTACATCACTGAACTCAAACGAAGGAGAAATGAACTATTTTCCAGCTGACCAAACTTGACACAAGTATTGAGCACTCTGTGTGCATTAGAGGCAAAAATGACCAGTGATTACTGGACAAACAAGAAATCTTCAAAAGTCAAAAACATTTGTAGGGATTTCCTGCTTTGAATTCCCACATCACCGTATTGCAGTTGCTAAGACCCATCTTATCCATCACACCAAAAAATGTCGACAGTCCCATTAAGAGTATAAAGAACGAAAAAGCGCTAGAACCAGATGATCTTCCAGAAACCTGTGGAATTTTTAGCCATTTTAAGAGCTCATTATCAACTGGCTGACAAGCGTGTTCAGTGCCAGAGTTGACTCTGGCTCTGTTCCCAGTCATTGGGCTACAAACATCCTTGTTCCATTTTTAAGCAAAATAACGATCCAGCAGAATGTGCACATTACCGTCCAAATTGCCCCCAATTGAACATGACAAGACCTTTGAGAGTATCCTTCATTATTGACTGGGTGAAATCGTCGGCATTATTGCTAACCAGTGCATCTTCATTAAGGGTGCTGGAACAACTCATGCAATTCTCACTGCCAGAATGCTAACTGAAAATCACTTAGAGCATCCGCAGGCAGTGTACTTTGTCTTCCTTGACCTTGAAATGACTTTCGACCGTGTTCCACACCGTGTGATCTGGTCTGCACTCGTGACCATGGTGTTCCAGAAATGCTTATAATTTGGATCAAGATGCTATACACGAACACGAGAGGTTGTGTATGTTGCGTTGCCAAACGTCTCGGAGAGCTTCTCAGTGAATGTTGATGTGTACGCCAATGTTCCACTCTGTCCCCATTGTCCTTTGTCATCAGCATGGACACCACCACATGGGAGCTGCAAAGGAGTGTTCCTACAACTCTAATTTATGCAGATGATGTTTCACTTTCTGATAAACCCAGAAACGTACTGCAGGATCATTGTGAAGATTAGTATACTTGTTTCTAAAAAAACTTAGAATGAAAAAATTAAGAGTGAATACCTGGAATCATCCGAACCGTCCAATGGCTCCATTCAAGTTGATTCAGGTATCTAGGATTTTGCCTACACTCTGTTAGTGGGGTAGTTGTTGAAGTGCGAATTATGAAAAAGGCAGCATGGATGAGATGACGCGAAGTCAGGGGCATACTCTGTGACTGAAGTATGCCACTACATCTGAAGTCCGGAATATACTGCATGGTACTACGTCCTGTTGCTGTGTACCGTGTTGAATGTCGACAGACTGAGAAAGGTATGGAGTAGCAATTATACAACATGGAAATGTGTATACTCCATTAGTCGATGGGCATCGCAGTCCTGCATCACGTAAAAAAGACACCGTTCACCAGCAAATGAGCATCGCACCCGTCACTCGTGAGACATAAGATATGTTACTAATGGTATGGTCATGTCCTTTTGCAGTACCTGAGGCAGTTGATAGTTTCAACCAATCCTTTGAAATTACTTTGCAGTGTTCACATGGACCTTCGATAAAAGAAGATATTGAAAATAAGAAACAAATATTTAAGACTAGAAATGCTGCTGCGATTGGTAACATTTCTGGGCATATACGAAAGTCAATTCGTTGAGATATAGAACCAAATCTGTTGTGTTTAATTGGTTAGTGTATGTATTAAGCAGCTATACCAGATGAAAAAGGGATTAACGTAGCAGCCAATAATTACTCACTAGTCGTCTTGAGTGGTGTTATATGCAAGGACTTGGAATGCAATATTTCTGAATATATCATACACATTTACGAAATTACCAACTGGTTCCTTAGGTTTCAGAAACATTATTCCACTGAAGCTTCTCTTGTACATTCCAGCAAGATATATTAGATTCAGGAGGTCAAAAGTATCACGATTGACATATCTTAGGATGTTGTTGGGGTAGACCTTGAAAAAATTTAGTGCAGGTGGGCAAAATGAAATAGTGGCTAAATGGGTGACTATAAAGACGTGGCCACATTATTAAAAAAATTGAAAATAGAACACATATGATGTTACCATTTTTAAGTTGATGACTTTAGTACTTGGTGTGCATCCCCTTAGCTTTCGTGAGTGACTTAAATCGACTGGGCGTTCCCTCAATCATTATTCTACACTGACTCCTTAAATCGTCGTCATGAAATCAGATCTGAACGAGCTTCTCAATCAGGCCATTTTTTGTTTTATTTGTTTTTCGGATTTTTCTTTGCTATCGCCCAAATATTTTCTATGGGGTTCATTTCTGGTCTGTTTCTAGGCCTATCAAGCACATTCGTGTTGTTTTCCATTAAAAATCAAATTAATTCCTTCGCTTTATGGCAACGAGTCCCATCATGATTAAAAATATATCACTTTGGCCAGACCGCTCTTGAACCTGAGGTAGCGAACGGGTTCTTAATACTATACTGTTCACGTCTCATAGTTCCTTCTACAAGATATATTCGTCCACCTCCGTACCAAGAAAGCGCACTCCAGAACATCGCTGAAGTTGGATGCTTCACTCTCTGCTTCACACAGTGTAGATGGAATTCTTCTCCTCCTTTCCTTCTAACATGTTGACTTGTCCCTTCTTCGACCTGAATTCCGATTCGTCAATAAAACAAACCGGAAATAAATAAAATAAATAAGCGTAGCATTAAATGCAATAAACTGTACAGTTTCAAATACAAATTTCATACTTGTACTGTACTGTACGGTTACATCAGTCAGATTGGGTAAACATGGAATAATCAATTATATTTACGAATTACAGGAATTGTCATGGACTTGCCTGTTTCCAGTCATCAGATGCCCAATTCCGGAACCTCTTTCCAGCCATAGCAAGGGTAATCCTCGGTTTTTATTGAGGTTGTCTTGCTCTCCTTCCAGCATAAAACAGCTCTCGCCTCAGAGTCCTGGCTGGTACCAATGATCCATACTCTTCTAATTTTTTACGTAAGTCCGAACTTGTAACATTCGATAATTGCTCCACTTCCGTACAATCGATTGTTTGCGTGGGTCGAAGCACGCTCGGTCTTGGTCGAAGGCAAATCCACGATAGTCGATAACACATTCTTTGATATGATCGGTATTTTTTAACTATGTGATGTTGGTGTCGTTAATGGAATTGAATTTAAAGCCAGGATAACAGATCTTCCGAGTGAATCTTAGGTGTCGACGGACTCTGCTCTGCAAATTCTTTGTTCCGCTCCATTCGCTTGTTGTGATTTAACCTATATTCTTTGACAACGTGATTGTTGTTGTTTGTTGGCCTTTTAAGGTTATGATATATTTTAATGAAGTGTTCGAGTTTTTTTGTAATAACTTAGTGCCTCGCAGTTCACTGTATTCGTTGGACTAATTATACTCGTTCCATTGACTGGGTATATCGCTATTCGCGCAGGCCATTAAATTATTAAAATGAAGAAGAGTAATTACATGCGTTCCACGTGTGTATGTCCTTACCATGTGCATATTCTTCGTTCACGAGGTTGGCGTCGTATTCATTTAATGGTTTAAGACTTTGTGTGATTTGCCATGTTTTAATGAAGTGTTTGCCTGCCTTGAGTGTTTATGTTATAATTTTATGTGACGTTCAGTGATCCAGGTTCCTTTCGATGTTTCAATGGATAGAGAGACATTTTTCTCGAACATTTTCATACACTATATTCCATTTGTAGATTATCATGTATAAATCCAACAAGATACAGTATTTCCAGACATTTAAAAAATCATATTATGTTGCTTTCCGTGCTTACTAAAATCAAGAAAGGGAGAAAAATTTGCCTTTGCACTGTATGTGGGTGTGATATTAATATTGCACAGTGGAAGAAATGTTTTAGGTGATCGTGTGAAGTGCGGTAAACACCTATGTTACGTTAAATCTAAGGAAGATAACAAGAAAATCAACAACATTTTTGCCAAGTCTGGAGACGTTGACAGTGACGTAATTAGGGCCGAGTTTCTGTTTACTTCCTTTTTTGGTGGAATGCAATGTTCCTTTAAGTGCCGCTGATCATGCTGGTGCTTTATTTAAGATGTTTCCCACATCAGAAGTTGCAAAGAATTGTGGTCGCACGAAAACGACATGCTTTTTAAATAAAATGGCTTAAATGCATCTTCTGAAGTTAAGTGCCTTCAGAACGGACCATTTCCTTTGACAACGGATGGAAGATAGTTTACGAATGCCAAGTTGAATCCTATTGTTGTTACATTCTCCGATAATCCTCAGGGAAAAGTAGTGAGCATTGTGCTATCCATACCAGCGTTAGAAAGCGACTCAACAGGGCGAAACATAAGTAAGCTGATGTAAACACAGCTGAACTCTCATAACATACCAACTGAAAACTGTGTGGCTTTCTGCTCCGACAATGCTCCTGTTATGATAGAACACAAAAAATGGGGTAAGGGGGAAGGTACACTTTTACAAGTATAATAATCTACAACATTTAACCTTTTATTTCTCTGTAATACTATGTTCTGTTGAAATGAAATTTAACACACTCATAGCACTGTCCTTCTTCTTTAGTATTCCGTTTGAACATTTGTAATTGTCCCATGTTAATAAAAATTAATTTTCAAAATTTTGGACTAATTTCTACGTTCATTATGCTTTTCCTTGATAATTTCTACAAATTTTCATATTACTGGAATATGATTGTTTTAGAATATTTACAATGCTTGTGTTAACAATGTGAACTATGATCCTTAGGTTATCCTTTGAAATAATATTTATTCTCCCTTTTTGATTGGAGTAGTGTAATTTTTTGGCATTCTCTTGAAGTATTTTCTCCCCAAAAAATACCAAAAACAAAAGTTAGAGCAATGGTTCTAGTTCATTTGTTAAGAAGCAAAAACTACATATTCTGCCCGTTTAAGCCACGACTAACACATTAGAAACATAAGACACCCTCAGGGGTGCTCAGTAAGGGATTGACATGTTCAACAAAAAGATGGTGTGGATCAAGGAAATGGACAGATATCAGTAAATAATGAACCGTCGAAATACACATTAATGGTGGATGATTTATTACAAAATAATTCCGTCCTTCTAAGAATTATGATTGTGTGAGATGATCACTAAAAGTTTTAATTTTACGTTAACTCTTGCTGTACATCCAAAAATTAAAGCAAATGAGATGGTACATGTTAATGATTTCTTATTAATTCTGACAGACATTGTTTTCATAAAAGTCATATTTTATCGAATATTATTTGAATGTTAAATTTGATTTTGTTAGAGAATTATGCTCGTACGCATTTCAAATCATGCTGGAAATTCTGGAACAAGATTTTAAATGCTTAAGTTACATGACTGGTCAAAAAGATGCAATACAAAAAATTAATAATTAAAAAATTAATTTCACTTGCTAATTATTTCTCCAATTTAAAGCGACCTTTCAGTGATTATCTCTTCAGTGTAACCTCAGAATACACGTGACTTTACGTGATAAAAGTAAGCAAGAAAGAGGAAAAAATTAAATAAAATTTTAACCATGTGTCATGATCTTAACACAACGCCGAAACTCAGAACAAGTGTGGTAACACACACATCAAAAATTTATAACAATAAAAGATCACTCAACCTGTGGAAATAACAAAATAAAATGCACGTAATAAGTCTCCCCCTACCCTCATCCACCAAGGAAAGAATTGGAACCAACTACAACTAAGGGTACTATTTTACAAATATACACACACGTCCACACGTTATACGTCCATTTTATGGAAATGGAAGACTCCCGTAAATAATGGTTTGCACATAGAAATAATTCGTCAGGTACAAATAGTCTGGGTAATGGTGTCTGATAATATCATCAATATCTACATCGAAATCAGGACGTTACCAAAATTTATCAAATGTCGAGGCATTGAGTAATATTACACAGCCACGATTTTGATATTATTGCGATAACGCTCATGCAGTATGACAAAAGGCTCTAACAATCTCATACGCTCAATTTTATTTTGTAGGAAGACATGTGGTTTACCTTGTGGTTCAATAATATTTTATGAAGACGCTATTGCCTATAGTTCTCTCACGAAAACAACTACTCGCAAATACATCAAAAATGACGATAAATTATTCCTAAATATCCATTCATCGTTGCACACAACATCACAGAAAATAGATTGCATGTGCTTCTGATCATAGAGACGCGAAGATTCGCCCCCAAATAGCACATAAAATCACCATAATCCATGCAACATTTCTCCACGTGGCACAACGTGAGAGGTACAATATCGAAAATAATTCGCCACATCCGTCAAAAATATCACGCGAAAATTCTCATAAATGAATGGAACCTCACGTAAATATAACAATCTGCCAATATCCTCCCTTAAAAGTATGAAATCGGATCCAAAAGAAAGCAATCTGTATCGTTAGCGTAGCATTAATATGTCAGATGAACCTGCTCCCTCATAAAAAACGTGGCAACCACTTTCGGTAAAATATAGGAGAAATAAGTTCCGAAGAATAAAAATATCACGCGTACACAATCCTCAATATTATAGTAATTGAATGGAAACGTAAAATTCCTTAAAGGTTAGCTGATGGCTGATATTTAAATCAGATACTTGTCCGATGACATGACTTATTGAAACCCGCGTGGTCGATGACGTTGACATACCGTCATCACGCACTTTAAAATCGAATAGTAGGATAAAATACAAATTCAACGTCGTATAACACAAGAAAATGACATGGTAAAGATACTAGAAATCTACTCAAACTACTGTTCAATCAATAATTCCTCAAGAAGAAAGTTAACTACTTATTACAGCTACATAGAACAGATAATACCCAGTATGAATGTAATGTCGACTTAACTTGGATGTCTTGTTGACCCTGGTCTCCTTCTAGGCTGGATTCATGGCATTAGGACGCTGTCGGCATTGGTCCCGTCTTTTTGTACTGCATCCTGATGTGGGCGGTGTCTCCGGGGCACACGAATTTCTTACTGTAGGTCTTCATTGCCTTGACCGGTATCGAACTGGTACTGCTTGATGTTCACTGAAACTTTCACAAAAATGTTAGTACAAATTCCCCACTCGTGGTTTCACAGTTGACATGTAATGATACGAACTTTCTTCCCAGACACTATTGACGTCTCTTATGATTGTAGATGGTCTGTTAAACTGCCAAGAAATGACACTGTTCTCCTCGTGGTGCAAGTAACAGCTGTCCAGGTCTATAAAAGACCTCCCTGCGTAGTGAGCTTCCGAGAAACACGCGTAGCCAGCAGATAAGCAAGAGTAAGAAAATCCTAGTTCGGTTCGCCACCTATATTCTGAGCTCTGACCTCATACCTCGTGATTCGATTGACGTCCTGATTTCCTCGACGTTGTAATTAACATGTCCCCTAATATCTTGTTAACCTATTTGATCCAATTGTTCCCAAATCGGAACATGATTTCTTATTCTTGTCAGGAAACAATAAGCTAAGTTAAGGCTGTTCTATTGTTACTCGCGCCTAGTGTTGAATTCCGTTTGAGAGTTCCAACTCTGTTCCAGGTTTTATACAGTACCGACATCAGTCATTTTGTTGTTGTATATTCATGCTGCAGCCGAATGTCTTCAGACTTCGTTCTTACTTACGTTTGAAGTAAGTTATAATATTTGTTTAAAAATCAGTGACAAATATGTTTTTTTATCTCTGGAGTTTACAATGTACCAAAGTAAATATTAAGAACACGATACATGGGGGATGGTAAAGGATTCATTTTTGTTGTTCCCAAATGGGAACAATGGGACCTTGCATATAGTGTATTTCCTGTATGACACAGTAACATTTCCACTGACAACCTAAACATTTATCAAATTTGAATATCTGTATTAGTAAGATTAGTGAGAAATTCAAACGCATTATCAATGCTCATTTTCTTAGGATTTAATCAGTAAAACTTCTATGACTTTTTCGAATATATAACTGGTTCGATGTAACATCCCCTTCACTTCACGTTTTTCATATAAGTTCGTTTCTCTCTTATTTCAGATGTCTTTCAAGAAATTCCTGAAACTTGAAGAGATTTTAGAAGAATTAGAAAATGGCAATCTACAGGGTGAAGTAGATATTGTTATAATGCCCCCTGAAGGAGGAGATGGGAACTTGACAGATGATGAAGCTGGTGACGATGACGTAACATGCACCGATGAGCAAGATCTGCCTGCAGAAGTGTGTGGAGAGGTGGAACTACACCATGCTACTGAAGATGATACTGATGATGGCGGTGAATCGCATTCTAAGAGGGCTAGGTCTGAAAAAGATCCACGCATTTCCAGTAAAACGGCAAGTAGTAAAGGCAAGAGAGAGAGAATTACACCGCAATGGAAGAAGTCGGAAAAATATATAGCCAGTCTACAAGAAACTCCTATTGACAGTTTGGAACAAAGTCATCCTCACCTTGTAGGACTGGAGCCGTTTTCCCTATTCCGTTATTTTTTCAATAATCGTATTTTGGACATGTTTGTAAGGGAAATGAAAAGATACGCATATAAAATATGACTAATTTTTACTGTGATAAACAGATGTGCAAAAAAAATTTGGAATAATATTTATGTCCGGATATCATTCTTTATCACGAGAAAAATTGTATTGGTCAAAGGCAGAAGATGTTTCTGTTCCATTTGTTTCAAGGCAAATGAGTCGTAACAAATTTCAGGCGATGAAAAGAAACATTCATGTTGCCAACAATGAAGACCTGACACCTGGAGACAAAATGGTAAAAGTGAGACCTCTCATTCAGGCAGTGAATGAATCTTTACAACAGTTCGGGATTTTTGAAAGAGAATTGAGTGTGGATGAACAAAAGGTACCTTGCTATGGGCGCCATAGTTGCAATATATTCCTGCGTGGTAAACCGATCAGATTCGGATTCAAACTTTGGATGTTATGTTCATCTCCTGGATATCCATTCAATATTGATCCATATTGTGGTAGAGACATCAATAATCAGAAATCTGGTATTCCTTTGGGTACTAAAGTGGTGAAAAATATGTTGAGCTGTGTACTCAACCCGCCATGTCATATTGTGTTCATGGATAACTTTTTCACGTCATATGATCTCTTGGCTGAATTACGTCTTCTTGGATTCAGGGCTACGGGAACAGTGCGCGAGGTGAGACTCAAGAACTGCCCTCTCCAGAATATTACCTCAACAGACAAGTCCATTCGAGGAACATACGACTTTAGAACTGATGGAAGGGTCCTCGCAGCAAAGGGGAAAGA
Organism: Anabrus simplex; assembly: GCF_040414725.1. NCBI lineage: Eukaryota > Metazoa > Arthropoda > Insecta > Orthoptera > Tettigoniidae > Anabrus > Anabrus simplex. Next base: position 53,010,756 of record NC_090279.1, on the reverse strand, counting down.
CAATAAATTTGTTTGTGTTGCAACAAATTTTGATAAAGTGCATCCTACCAAGCAGGTGAAACGGTATAACCAAAGTCAGAAAAAGCATATACAAGTTACCCAGCCTCTTTTAATAAAACCTTACAACAAGTATATGGGTGGAGTGGATTTACTTGACCGTTTTACTTCGCAGTATAGGCCGGTAATAACGTCAAAAAAATGGTACTGGCCTATACTCATGAATTGCATCAGTATGCTGAGAATTGCTGCTTGGCGGATCCACGCACTGCTCTCTGCAGAGTCAAAGCTGGACCACTTTGTTTTCACCAGAATGCTAGTCAGTGGTATGTTTACATCCACTCCACCATCTCCTAGAACTGGACCTTCAGGATCACTTTCTTTTGTACAGAGAACCGGTGGAGCACACCATCTCGTACCAGCTTGTAGTGCACAGATTCCAGTCCTGTTGCACCTTCACTGCTCACCATTGTTCCACAGTGCAAGATAAGAAGACTGGACTCAATAGTGAAATAACTGAATATAGCTATTGTGTGGGACCATTGTTCCCAAATGGGAACATCCATTTTTGAAGATATTAGTATATGTAATTTTCTTTTAAATGTGTTTTGCAGTCTAAAATGATGTCAATAAATAAATAAATAAAGATAAACTGTGAAAACAAATTTTTAATGGGGTTGGGTCCAAAAGGGTTAATTAATTAGTTAATTAATTCCGCAATTAATTTAATTTACAAATATTATTATTTATGCCTTCCTGAAATGTGATATCAAAGCTTGTTGGAGAATGTTTCTTAACACGTGATATTACGAAATATTTTGAATGTAGTACTTCTCGTGGATAGAGAGTTCAGCAGTATTAACATTTTTCCCGTCTTCTCTTGCGGTGACAACATTGTCTTTCACCCCACAACAGGTTATACAAAAAGAAAAAAGAAGTCATCCCTTTAGGTTCCGCCGCCGACACTCTGCGCGGAACACGTGGCGTACAGTCCGGTCACATAAAATTCACTGCCAATTACAATAGACCTAAAATGTCACAATACGCATACAAATTTTCATCAGGATAACTCAAAAATGTTTTAGTTATGAAGTAATACAAAAGTAAATTGAAAGTTTCTGAGAATTTTGTTTAAACTTACCAATGAGAGGAAAAGGCATCCAAACTCTCCTGCTGCATAAAGTGCTTAAATGCCACCTTTCAAAGATGGCTGTGTTCTGCCTTGTCCGCGGGAAGACATTTTCGGATACCCGGAGCGTGTTACAAATGGAGAGGAATACTCCTGGTTAAGTATGGGGCGACTAAGGCTACGCCTTTGTGTCTTTTTTCTTATATATCTGTGAGCTCCAACCTGAAGTTTGATTTATTTGTGTAAATAGAAAGTATTGTGAGTGTCGACCGTTACAAAATGTAAGTACTTGAAAATCATAATTATTACGGCAGATCTTTTAAGACCGCGGATGATTAGAAGTAAGAAATCTTACCGTGAATTTGGCCTATAATTTTATTGATCCTATCGACAACATTTCTTTATTTAATTGAACTGTGTTCTTTTTGGCAACGTCGGTTGTGAACTTTGGTAAACAAAATGTTCTTGTATTGGTTATGTACTAAATTTCTAAATGTAAATATAATTAAATTATGTTGGAATTTGGAATCGCTAGTGATGCGTCTATGAGGTTGTGTTTTGTGTGAGTTGTTTAAATTTATTGTCTTATCGTTCGTGCTTGATTGTCATTGATTCATTCTTCGTGATTATTATTATTTTAATTTTGATGTGTGTTTTCCTTCCTAATTTTCTTGCTTGTTTGAATTTGCCTTCTAACTGTGTTGCTATTGCGTTTGCTGCCTGATGATTTGTATCAGATCGTTTTTTGCGTTGTTCTCGACTTTAATTGAAACACCTCACGTATGCATCTGGCATTATCCAAAGCCCCCTCCATTCAAAATTATCTAAGCTTTTGGTGAACTGTTTAAAAGTTAAAAGTAATTTCGTACTATCATCCAAAACTGTAATTATAATTATTCTTACTATGCTTTTAATAACATCGAGTCTGCAAAAAATTTAAATTTGCTGGTCGACATTTAAGTTAATATATGCCATCCTGTTGACGTTTTCTTGTCACATAGTATCCATTGTTTGGGGCCTTTGCCTTCGTTTATTATTACATAATGTGTCATATTATCTTATCTGATGGACACATTTTTAATTTTGGTGGCTTTGACGACTTTTACGGGATGATGGCTTGGCGTCGGTAACGACTAGCTTCTGTTGTTTGCTTCCGTGTTCTGTTGTTAAGTGTGGAACGTTTATTTTATTTTTTCCCTTGTAATGCTTGACTTGGTTGGGAAAGCTTTCTGCTATATATTTATTGTCATTTAATATTCTTTCATTTAATTGTTTAATATTTATTCGCGGTTGGAGCCACAGTCGATTGTAGTATGTGTGTCCTTGTGTTTTACTTGTAATTATTAATCTGGGAAGTGTAGCAAATATCAATTCTAAACAGTGTTAGTAGTTGCGGGCCCGTATACTAATTATCAAGTATTTATGGTTCAAGTATTTATACATGATATTGGTTGCAACCTATTTTTTTTAAATATTCTAGCTCTTCAATATTTTAATTAAACATTGTTTACCAGATTATTAAGGATAAAAGTTTCCAAGCCCTCCAAATATTTAATTCCTTAAAGAAGCCAATGCTGGTATCAGCTTCATTTATGTCTACTTAAAATTCATTATGAAGTATTATTTCACAATTTAATTTTCTTTGCGTTATTGTTTTTCAAAAATATATTTCATTGTACATATATATACTGTATAATGAAATGTAAAGCTTAATTTATTAAGTAATTTTTTTAAAATTTAACTTTAATCTCGCTTCTTATTTAGTAGTTAGTGATATTGACGTGGTAAACTTTCAAGCGTTAATTTTAAGATCCAGTCCTTTTTTCCTTCATGTTTTGGCCCTTCACGCGTTGTATTTTGTGCTACTGCCCTCATGGTGAGTAATTGTGATTTGTTTTCATTTTGCTTATGTATGTATTTTCATTGTTAGGCCTCTTCTTCTTAATGGGGTTGCTAAACAACAAAAATTGTCATGCAGGCAGATGATGTTGATTGCATGGAAAACCTACCCCTCTCTGCCTCTTTATAACATCAACTTTATGACGCAAACACAACAGTCACCGTAACAGAATGAATAATCACTGATTCCAACACTGATCTCTCTCTGTTCAAGATTAGAATAAAAATCTCTAATACATGCATCACATGGATTTCGAACCCTGATCTCTCTGAATACCGCAAGAATAAAAAACCACCACACTTCTTATTTCATGTGCTGTCTACATATGAATCAATACAGCGTTAATTGTATGACACAAACATATAACCACTATAAAAAGTCTCTATTACCCTGATGTATTCCTACACTGATCTCTCTCTTGAATGCCAGATTAAGAAAATGAAAATCTCTAACACATACAACAGAAAATTCTGCATTATGGATATAGATATGGACTCTGCTCTCTCTGATATTCTTACCGTAACCGTTGTTATACAACGTACTGTATTCTAAATTGATTAATTACTATACAATACACTTGGTGTATTAATATGCAACGTACTGTACTCTGAGATCACTATTTACTACAAATTACACTTTGTGCATTTACTATACAACGTATTCTATTCGGTATTCATTATTTACTATAGAATATACTTGATTTATATACTATACAAAGTAATGTATTCTGAGATTACTGTTTACTATAACTTACAATTGGCGTATTTTCTATACAACGTACTGTATTCGGTATTCATTATTTACTATACAATACACTTGGTGTATTTACTATACAACGTACTGTATTCTGAGCTCACTATTTACTATACACTTGGTGCATTTCCTATACAACGTACTGTATTCTATGTTCATTATTTACTATACAATATGCTTGGTTTATATACGATGCAACGTACTGTATTCTGATATCACTGTTATATATACAATACTTTTAGTGCATTTACTATACAACGTACTGTATTCTGAGATCACTATTTAGTATACAATACACTTGGTGCATTTACTATACAACGTACTGTATTCTATGTTCATTATTTACTATACAATATGCTTGGTTTATATACTATACAACGTACTCTAGTCTGAGATCATTATTTACTATACAATACACTTGGTGTATTTATTATACAACGTACTGTATTATCAGATCACTATTTACTACACAATACACTTAGTGCATTTACTATACAACGTACTGTATTCGGTATTCATTATTTACTATACAATATACTTGTTTATATACTATACAACGTACTGTTTTACTATTTACTATTTACTATACAATACACTGTGCATTTACTATACAACGTACTGTAATCTCCGTTCATTATTTACTATACAATATTCTTGGTTTATATACTATACAACGTACTGTATTCTGAGATTATTATTTACTGTAGAGAACTCAATTTGCTGGGTTCAAACCCGGTTCAGTCCGGTCAGCCTCGTCTCGGTACATTTACTGCCACGTAAACGAACACCTTCGGGACAAAATTCTGGCGGTTCAGCGTCTTCGAAGACCGTGAATGTTCAGTGAAGGGTCTTGACCTACGAATTAATTTATTTTCCTTTAGTTTAGTTCTGCTGTCGTCTGTGTGATCCCTCACGAGCCCTCACTGCACAGCACGTAGTCTATCAACAGGCTTATTAGCAAAAGAAGAGGTAATCGTAAGGGAGCTGATTTTAATGGTTTCCCGCTAAATGGTGTTTTAGAAAATAACAGAACTGTCAACTAACATCAAGGGAGTCCTCATCCACATGTCATCTTAAATATGTCGGTCTATATCGGTCCTTCAATCCTGAGGATCGTGATCTCTGAAGATATTTCTTTGTATCCGTTTCCATCCTCCACGGTCTTCTGCTGTATCGGTAGATTGTATGAACGATGTCTTTGTTGCATGTCCAGCGTATAGGTGCTCGCCCACGCTCCCTCTTTCCAGACACGTTTCTCAAGATTATGTGCTTTTCAAGGCTTCCTTCTCCACGACGCATAATATGACCAAAGATTTGGAGAATCCTCTGTTGACATTTTGCCGATAACCTGGTATTGATGTTCGGTTCCTTGAGGATGTAGTCGTAGATTGGAAATGCTGTCCAAGGAATGCGAAGCATTCTTCTCCAGCACCACTTCTCGAAAGACTTGATCTTATTCAAATGTGAAGCTCGTAAGGTTCACGTTTCAGCACAATAGGGGAAGACAGAGAGTACCAGTGTCTGTACGAGTCTCATCTTCAGCTTTACAGAAATGTAGCGATCGTTCCAAATATGAGATAACTGGCAATCCTTCTCCTGATCTCTATTTCACAGCTGTTATTGCTAGTTATAATGACACCCAGGTAAAACATTTCAGAAACCATTTCCATATAGCTGAAAGCACTGAGTTTGTTCAGCTTGCCAGGCCTACAAACTACCAATTTTTTTGTCTCAGTTCTGACCCGGTCTGTCATTTCTGCCTCATCCATGGCAATCAATACAGTGTCATCTGCATATCGAAGATCCGATACCTTTTTGCCACCAATAGGAAAATATACAGCCGTGGCGAACGCCCCTTTGTGCCTTGAAGATTTCAGATATCTTGCCATTTATCCTGACAACTGCTGTGTTAAATATAATTGGGAATAATTATTTCCCACACCTTACATGTCACTGACATTTAATTACCCACATTATGTTAACCAACCCATACTTTGCACATTACAAGTCTCAATGCATTTGGTTTTGTTCCCTTTCGCAAACTGTAATCAGATCAGTACTTCAGATATCTAACTATATCCCGACCCTTTACCTTCTTTCTGTGTATTCCCTGGTTCCTTATCAATTTCAGATTTAGTTCTTAGTATTCTTAGTATCTCTCTTGTAAGGATCTTTATTATTATACGCTAATTTCCGTCCTTCGCTAGTATTAGTCACCACCTGTACCAGGACACTACCCTTGATCATTCATGATCCCTGGATTATACTTCGAGGAACCTATTTCACCCCTAATGTGTCAATAAATACCTCAACACTTTCACTAACATTCTCATGACTTGCAAGTAACCAACCCATTATGCTTTCCTTGAATTTTATCGTAATTTAATTTTCCTAGAAAAATCCAGCAGTCTGTCCTTTCTTCACTCTAATTGATAAATAGATTTTCTGACCTGCACCTCTTTCCTAAACTACTTTATTGTCTGTTATATTATAGTGGGCCGTAACAACTCTTGCTTTTCACCATGAAAGGCACATACCTGTTTTTAAACGTCTCGAGAATCGTTTTAAATCTATCTCATAGGTCGTTTACATGTTCATTTACCTTCTTCCACTGATCACGATTGCTTCATAAATACTTCATCGTGCCTCTCTTCTCTACCGTTGGAATGAGAATTGGAAACGGGTCAAAACCCTCCTTTAGTTATGTTGATTTCCAAGCGCTTCGGAATTTGATTGTTTTCCATTGTCTGTGAATAAATGTTGTTGTCAAGCTGTTGGAATTGGGTCTTGACATTAAACCTCTGGGTTGGACCTTACATTTATATCCAGATCCCTGGCCCGCTCTCCTTTGGGTCATCCTGCCGGTTGAATTACGGCACAATAATGATAACTGCACAACTCAATTTTGACTGGTTGTAGGGAAGTTTCCTGCCATTATAATAAAAAAACCTCAATTTGTAAAATGTCTGGAAGTAGGAAAGGGGGGCTGCCATTTTAATGGAAACTCCCCAAATCGATTGTGACCGCGCAGTAGGCAATGGGGCCTGCAATTATAATGTAAACTTCCCAACTCGATTGTGAATGGCAGTAGGCAAGTGAGCCTGTCGTTATCATCACAAATCCGTAACAAGCACTTTACACTGGAAACAACGTATGGGGACCTCTCCATGCTGTTTCTCGGATAACGCTAAGAGACGTGCTATTTTAAAACAATCTTATTTACTGCATGTACAGTATTTACTTCAATATTCGTATACAATGCAGAATACCGTAGCGAAGCACAGGTACATTTGCTAGTATAACTTTAGTCCATCCTTCTCCCTCTCAGATTCTCTAACCTACCACAACGATTCAAACTTATAACATTCCACGCTCCGACTCGCCGAATGTCAGTATCCATCTTCCTGATGATCTCCCCCTCCCGTGTAGTCCCCACCCGGAGATCCGAATGGGGGACTAGTTAACCTCCGAAATATTTTACCATGGAGGAAGCCATCATACATAGAGAGCTGCATGTTCTCGGGAGTTAGTTATGGCTATAGTTTCCCGTTGCTTTCAGCCGTGTAGCAGTATCAACACAGCTAATCCATGTTGAGTATTATTACAAGGCCATATCAGTCAATCATCTAGACTGCCGCCCTTGCCCCTTCCGAAAGGCTGCCCCCCCCCCCTTTCGTTGAACCATTCACTAGTCTGGTCTCTCAACAGATACTCATCCGACAAGGTTACACCCCAGGCTCTGCTATCTGCTTCGTTGGGAAATAGTTACAGTCAGTGGAGCAGAGAACCAGCTCTGTCCAATATAACGTGCTTGCACATCCAGCAGGGCTCCCGATCAACCTGCCGGGTTAGGCCAGTGACACATATTTATATGAATGTGGATTCACTTTGGAAGTTACTAGAAGTATAACTAACGTCAGGGGAGCGGGAGAGTCGGGTGATTGGCCAAGATGGCGGCCAGTATGTGAAGAGCAAGGGTGGAAGAAGGTAGTACACAGAGACAAGTTCCTACCTTCTGTTGCAATTTGTTAAACACCATCATTACTTCTCTGAAATCTGTCTGGAGCAATACTACTGGCTAGGGTGGTACAAAACAAGAGATGTAGCATTTAATAAAGCTAGCACTATTAGGAAATACCATTGTTTAAAGCAGTGGCATTGGGGAAATTTGAAAAAAGCAATTATGGCCAATGGAAAATGGTAAATAAAAATGTAAACCGCCTATGGGATGGGTTTTAAGCAATAGCTGAGGAGTGTGAAAACGAATATGTACCTTTGAAAGTGGCAAGGGCCCAATATATCATAACAGGGAAATAAAGAGATTAAGAAGGATGTGCACATTCGAAAAAAATAGAGTTAGGAATAGTTGCGGGATTAAGGAGAAATTGAAGTAGCTCACTAGGAAATTGAATTTAGCGAAAACATCAGCAAAGTTAACATGATGGCAAATATAATTGACAGCCAAAGGAATTTCAGGAAGCAATGGAAGGATATGTAAAGATACCGTAGTCTAATGCAGAAGCAGGTACCAGGAAGGACATTCCAGGGATCGTTAATGAACAACGGGAACCAATATGCTAAGATTTACACGAGGCAGTTATTCAGTCAGCAATATGTAAGGCTAGTTGAATGTGAAGATACTGTCCTTGTGGAGGAGGCGACTAACATTGGCGAATTACCTATATTTATACATGATAATAATGACATTTACAAGTTGCACAAGTGGAAAGTAGAAAAGTAGAAAGCTCGAAAGGCAGCTGGGACTGGTAAGATTTCTGGGGATATATTAAAGGTTGTGATATAGTGCCATATCTGATATACTTACTTGATTACTGTTTGGGTGAAGGAGCGATACCAAATTAATTGAGAATTGTAAGAGTAGCCCCATTGTACAAGCGAAAGCCGATAATTGCAGGACAGTCAGCTTGACATGTGCTGTTTGTAAGCTCCTTCTTGCTGAATATATTAGACACGTGGGCGAAGTTACTAACTGGCTTGATTGAAGACAGTTCGGGTTTACGAAAGGTTATTGCTGTGAAGTTAAACTTGTAGGATTCCAGCAAGGGATAGCAGATATTTTTGACACTTGGGGTCAAATGGACTGTATCACTACCGACCTATCGAAGGCTTTTGAAAGGGTTGATTATGGGAGATTAATGTTGAAAATAAGGGCTGTTGGTCTAGGCAAAAAAGTTTTTGAATTGATGGCTAAATTTGTATCTAATAGGACTCAGAGAATTAGAGTAGGGGAAGTGTTATCTGATCTTGTAATGATTAAGACGGCGATCCTGCATGCCGTTTATTTTTCTTTTACATATAAATGGTACAAGTAAAGAACTGCAATCACAGATGACGCTACACTGTGTAGAGTAGTAACAGAGTCGCAGGATTGTGGGCGACTGTAGGGGAAATAGACCGGTTCATGAAGTGGATCAGCTACAAGGATTTGGGTATTTCTCTCTCTTCGTCCGATTACGAGTCTTTTTGTGAGATTATGAGCATGAGGACATTGCACTCACGCCGCAGATGGGCCAATTCCCTCTTTCTTTATAAGTCTCTGACGAATAGAGTGGATTGCTCAACATTACTGGAGCTGATTCCATTACATGTTCCTCGTCGCAATACTAGGTAAAGGTGTATTTTTCATCTGCCTAAAGTGAGAACTGTGGCTCGGGCTAACTCATGGCTTGTGGGGGCACTAACATCAATGAATGAGGTGGGTGAATCAGTGGACCGTTTACACTCACCAGACATGCCCTATTGACCTCATGAATGTAAGGTATGTAAATACGTAAATGTTAATAGATGTAGTTTAATAATTTCAATTATTTCAGGAAATTTAGTTTTATTTATTTATTTATTTATTTATTTATTTATTTATTTATTTATTTATTTATTTATTTACTAGCGAATGTACCCGTGCTTCGCTACGGTATTCTACATTGTATTCGAATATCGACGTAAATAGTGTGCATGCAGTAAATAAGATTGTTTTAAAATTGCATGTCTCTTAGCGTTATCCGAGAAAGAGCATGGGGAGGTCCCCGTACGTTGTCTCCAATGTAAAGTGTTTGTTATGGATTTGTGATATAACGGCAGGCTCACTTGCCTACTGCCATTCACAATCGAGTTGGGAAGTTTACATTATAATTGCAGGCCCCATTGCCTACTACGCGGACAGAATCGATTTGGGGAGTTTTTGTTAAAATGGCAGCCCCCCCTTTCCTACTTCCAGACAGATTACAGTTTTTATTATAATGGCAGGCAATTACCCTACCATCACTCGAAATTGAGTTGTGCAGTTATCGTTATAATGCCAGGCCCATTTTCCTACTTCCACCCAGCTTACTGCCAGTCACATCAAGTTGGTGAGTTTCCATCAAAATAGCAGGCCACTATGCCTAATGCCAGTCACATTTTAGATGAGGACATTTCTTTATAATGGCGGGTACCCTTGCCTACTGCCAAACACAATCGGGTAGGGCAGTTTTAAACAAAACTGCATGCTCACTTGCCTTCTGCAAGTCAAATCGAGAAGTGAACTATTCATTACAATTGTAGACCTTCCTTACTAATGACAGTTACACAGGAGTTGGAGAAGGAACCCTTTCATACTGCCAGTCAAAGTCGGTGTGGGGAGTACTGATTACAATAGCAGACCCACCCTTTCTCGATCGCTACAAATCGACATCAGTGAATATATATAGATCGACATACGAAAGTATATGCGTGTTTACAATATTGAAGACCTTCATTTACAGATTAACTGCTACTAAACGTACGTCATATCGACAAAAGATTATACCATAAGACACGCCGGATTTAGTGGCCTAAATGGCTGGTCCTATGATATGTCATCTATTCTTGGGTCAGATTGAGTTAGAAACGTGGAACAGGGTAACGTTTTTGTAAGATTATCTCACATTACATTACATTTCGGATAATTATGTGACAGCTACATACATAGCATTTGGCTCACAAATGGCTACTGAGTGGGTCAATTTTCGTGAAGAGTTTGATGATTCTGTATTTCATATAAGTAATCGAAAGTATGAATTATGCATGTGAAAATTCCAAATTGACTTAACATCGATTAATAGAGAAAAATCAAGCGTAAAAGGGATACAGATACGGCAAAAAGTCATAAGACCAAGGTTGTAGATCATTCCAAATTGAACGGAGATTGTGCAATCTGTTATGTGATAGGAATTTCCGAAAGTCTGCACCATCATTAAAATTGCCTGCATATTTCGATATTCTTCGGGGATAAAAATTGAAAATGTAATGATCTTGGATGTTTTCCGTTCGTTACAGGCTAAAACGTATAATTTTGTCAAATTTCAATTATCTTCTCTTCTTCTTCTGGCAGATTATGCCGCAATCTGGATTTTGGGCGAGGCGGGTAAAAATTAGGACTTTCAGGAAACTAAACCAAAAATTATGCAGATGGTCATTATTACCCCTTAAACGGAAAGCTGTACGAAAATTTCGCCAAAATCGTCAGTGTAGAGGCACACAGTCGTTACGATTTGATTTATATAGATAAGGAATCTGCTTCATGTAAAACACCTTATTGGCTATGTCCGCTGGACTTAACCTGCAAAACTGACCATTCATGATATCTCCCTTATTAATCCTCCTGACGAAAAAATGCACAAGGTTTAGAGGTGGAATTCTATCACGTTTGGTCGATTTCTAGTCAGGTTGGTCTTGTTCTGTATATATTGTGGAAGAGTAAAATCACCATTTCGGTTCCCTATAAACCGCCAGTCCATTCCGGAACACGAAATGTTATTTACGTTTAAAACCTACCTTTGGACAGGTGGATGCTAAATATAAATTTTGGTTCGAATGTCTTCAGTAGTTTTCAAGTTGTAAGGAATACGCTTTACACGCACCCGCTCGTGAGTTACGTCCGATGGGACTTGTACAGAAAAACGGTCCGTTAATGATAACTCCCTTATTGAGAAAAGAGGTTTAGAAATTAATTTCTACCAAGGCAGGTAGATTTAAATTAACGTTGGTTGTGTATATTTTGTGGAAGTGCAAAATCACTGTTTCGGTTTCGTATAAACCCCCAGTCAGTTCAGGGATTTAGAAACAATATTTGCTCTAAAACCTATCAAGGACAGGTGTATTCTAAATATGAGTCTTGGTGGAAATACATCCAGTAGTTTGTAGCACTCGCTTACATACGGCGTAATTAAGGAAGAAAATAATACAGTTAAGAAAGTTGAAAGTAATAGAAAATGGATTATAACTGAGGACAGCCGGATAACGACGAATATGTAAATGCCAAGTCAATGTATTGGAAAATCAAATGCCCCTCAATAAATTATGCTAGTGTGAGTTATGGATATAATAAAGCGGTAACAGAGGAGAAATTTAGGTCCAGTGATTCCTAGGTAAACAAATAATAAGATGACTAATGGTGTTATTACTTACTCTATTCTAGGGCTGTTATAACCTCCAACGATATTCCGCCAATATCCCGCAGATAGGCCGATTGACGCCTCTCTTGCCTTCTACCCAAGGAAGAACCACGAATTTAAAAGTGTGATGAGGAAAATGGTAATACGTTACTTCCCTACTGGCATGCAGTCAGAGACGTTGCCATGGTAACCTGTAGGTTCGTTGTTGGTCTGTCGGTCACTCAATGCAGAGCATGATACCAGCGGAAAATTGTAAATTTCTCCGTCATGTGAAGAGTAAGGTAAATTATGAACATAACGAAAGTTGTTTATAATGAAGAGACGTTTCACATACGGTAAACGAAGTTTACAGAAAATCAATAGTATAAGAGTTAATGGAGGAAAACCATTCTTGTTTTCCTATAAACCCCCCGTCTATTCAAAGATCAAAGATTTTAAAATTATATGCATATCGAAACCTTCCCCGGGATGAGTATACTCTAAATATGAAGTTTGGTTGTGATCTATCCAGCCGTTTCGACGTGATGGTGGAAAAAACATTCTGGTTTTCCTAAAAAACCCGTGTATTCAAAGATTTTAAAATGATATGCATATAAAAACCTTCCCCGGGATGAGTATACTCTAAATATGAAGTTTGGTTGAGATCTATCCAGCCGTTTCGACGTGATGGTGGAACAGACAAACAGACAGACAAACTGACAAACAGACACGAAACGTAAAAACCACCGATTCGGTCTTGAGTTGACCTAAAACGGATAAATATCTGAAAAATTGGCAAAACAAAAGAAATTACAGACAGCGGACCCCCTACAATTTTATTTATATAGATTTATTTATTTATTTATTTATTTATTTATTTATTTATTTATTTATTTATTTATTTATTTATTTATTTATTTATTTATGTTGAGAATATTTATATATATTCATATGACTCTGGCTGAGCCACCACCAAGTAGCGCCACCTACACACTACGGTTTCTTTGTCCATTCTGACACGTCATGATTGTAATCTCCATGTCTATTGTTTCAGTGCATCCATCCTGTGATTTACGTATGTAATAAATAGTATCATTTTAATATAAACCGTGCTGATCTTATTACTTTCCGATTTATCGTGCCTTTTCAACAGGTTACGGGTCCAGGATGAGCGTTTAGAAAGTGATTAAATGTGTAGTGATAAAATACACTGGAAAATAGACGCGTGAAACATCGTGTCGCGCACGGTTGGCGAGGTTGAGTTAAACATTTAGCCAAGTTTCTTCTGCAAAGAAATAGTGTGTGAAGATGAACGCTTCAAGTATGGTGCGCATCGAGACGTTATCAAAGGACAACTTTGACACGTGGAAAATTCACATGAAGGCGGTGTTAGTAAAAAATCGTACGTGGGCGTACGTAGCTGGGATAAAGGTTAAACCTGAAACGGTCAGCGAGAATGCGGCCGCTATTACAGAATGGGAATAACGTGACAGTGACGCAATGTCAGATATCATCTTGGCGATTCAACCCTCGGAATTGAAACAGGTTGTGTCACTTCGCGCGAACTGTGGCTAAAACTAGAGTCGATTAACCAATCGAAGGGGCCAGCGCGGAAAGCAACATTATTAAAGCTTTCGTGCTTCAGAGAATGAGTGAAGATGGGGATGTACGCGATCATTTGCGGAGATTTTTCGACGCCGTGGACAAGCTCAATGGTATGGACGTAGCAATCAACGATGATTTGTTATCCATATTACTTCTGTATAGCTTGCCAGCCAGTTTCGAATACTTTCGGTGCGCGATCGAATCTCGCGACGAACTTCCAAAGCCCGAAGTATTACGCATAAAAATTGTCGAAGAAAGTGACGCGAGGAGCAGTGATCGGAACAATATGATGCAAAACTGTATGACTGCTGAACGAAAATACAAGAACAAGAATTATAGAAAGCCCACAAGCAAAGTCGATAAAGGCGAAAAAGGAGTATCCACATCTCTTCGTTGTTATCGTTGTAAAAAGACAGGTCATAAGGCGAAGGAGTGCAAATCGAGTAAAAATCATCATGACAATTCTCACAAGGCCGAAGGAAGTACCTCGCTATATATTACATCAGAACTGAACTCGTGCAAGTTCGTGACGGACCGCGACGCCTCGACAGCGGCTGTACATCGCACATGTGTAAAAATCTGGACTATTTTTCACAAGTAGAATCAAATGTCTCTGACGATTTAAAGTTAGCGAACAGTTCTACAACTAAAATAAGTGCAAAAGGTGTTGTGACAATGTCAATGAACCTTGATGGTTGAGATAAAAGTTTCGACCTATGCGATACATTGTACGTACCCGATCTGCGTACTAATCTACTCTCAGTCGGGAAGATCGTAGACAGGGGTCACCGCGTAGTGTTTGACAAGACATCCGCTCGAGTTACAGATGCGAACGATAGTACCTCATTCAATGCACATAGAAAAGACGGATTTTATTACGTTAAAGGGTCGTACACCGAAGAACAGGGAAAAATTGCCCGAGAAGATGCCCGCAAAGCGTCTATTATGGACTGGCACATTCGATTGGGACATCTAAACATAACGGATCTACGTCAGGCAGTGAAGAATAAAAGGATAGATGGAATCGAAGTCATCAACACTGAAGAGGATTTTGAATGTGAGATCTGTCTCCAAGGAAAGATGACACGTACCCCTTTTCCGAAGAAGTCCGATAGGAGAATGGAACCAGGGGAATTGATTCATTCCGATATTTGCGGCCCTATGAGGGTTTCCTCGAATGGAAATGCACGATACTTCGTCACATTCGTCGACGATGCGACTGGATGGTGCGAAGTGAAGTTTCTTCGTCAGAAAAATGAAGTCGTTAATGAGTTTCAGGACTTTAGAAAACGTCTGGAAACACAGAAAAACGCGAAGATAAAGATTTTGCAGTCTGATAATGGTACGGAATACGTAAATTCCCAATTCGACGCATTGTTGAAAAGCTGCGGGATCCTACGAGGCCTGACGATTCCGCGTAACCCGGAAGAAAAGGGAGTAGCGGAAAGGAAAAACCGTGCCCTCGTCGAGATGGCCAGATGTTTATTAAAGCAGTCCGGACTTCCTCCTTCGATCTGGGCAGAGGCTGTTTCAACGGCGAATTACATTAGGAACAGATGTTCTACAAGTAAACTGGGTGGACGAACTCCTTACGAAGCCTGGACTGGAAAGGTTCCAAATGTTAGTAAATTCGAAAAATTTGGATGTGAAACCTACTGCCTAAATCGATCGCCGAACATAGGAAAATTCGACCCTCAAGGAAGAAAGGGCATATTCCTCGGATATGCAGAGCAATCCAAAGGTTTCAGAATTTGGATACCACAGGAACGAAAAGTGGAAATCTCACGTGATGTCAAGTTTCTGAAAGGAGACAGAAAAGAGCAAAAATACGATCTTGATATTTTCCCAAGTCAGCGCCCAAATGTAGAGCACTTTGATGAAGATCATCCCAGGATGGAGCCAGAGCGGGTTGATCCTTTCATCAATGTAAACATCACTCCTAGAGACACAGAACGTACAGAAAGCACCAAAGATCCGGATGGTTCTGAAGAAGAATTTATTGGTTTTGAAAATGAACCAGAACGAGAAATACGACAATCTCGACATGCTCCAGGAAGGCCAAAAATTATCCGTTCGGGAACACGAGGCAGACGTCGTACGCTTTACCAGGAACACGATGGAGGACAAATTGATTTGGTATGTCTGGCTGAGGATCCAATTCAGATGGCATTTTCAGGTCCAGAGAAAAATGAGTGGATGCTGGCCATGGCAGATGAATTTGTCTCTATTCTAAGAAACAAGACCTGGGATCTTGTAGACCGCCCAGAAAATAGGACGACGATTGGAAGTCGTGTAGTCCTTAGGAATAAGTAGGGAGCAAATGGTGAGATCACAAGAAGGAAGGCTAGAGTCGTGGCCAGGGGGCTTTCCCAGAGGCCAGGTATAGATTATACTGGAATATTCGCACCAGTAGCACGACTCAGCTCAATACGAATGGCTATTGCACTCGCTGCTCATCACGGAATATATGTCCGACAATTCGACGTAGCAACTGCATACTTAAATGGAATTGTTGAAGAGGAAATCTTTATGGAAGTACCAAAGTACACCAGAGAAATACTCAAATTCATCATACAGGAAAGTAATGCAACATCCGAGATCATAGCTGAAACCAAGGGACTACTGAAGGATAAGCACTGGAAGTGTTTAGAGTGTCTGGGTGTCAGAGGACCGAAACGTTGAAGCTGGTTCAGCCTTCGAGAGGGGGTGTTGAGAATATTTATATACATTCATATGACTCTGGCTGAGCCACCATCAAGTAGCGCCACCTACACACTACGGTTTCTTTGTCCATTCTGACAATCATGATTGTAATCTCCATGTCTATTGTTTCACTGCATGCATCCTGTGATTTACGTATGTAATAAATAGTAATAGTAATAATAATAGTAATAATAATAATAATAATAATAATAATAATAATAAATAGTAATAGTAATAAATAAAAACCGTGCTGAAATTATTACTTTCCGATTCATCGTGCCTTTTCAACAATTTATTTATTTATTTATTTATTTATTTATTTAAGGGGTATTTGTTGTATTTTATGTCTTATTGAATAATCTTTAATTAGGAAAATAACCTGTTGATGATAAATAAATCTAAGTCTAATGTTGTGAGATGGTGGTAAATAGGATGGAAAGATAAGAGAAAGTCCTGTCAGCTGTAATTAGTGTGTTGATGAGATGATGGTACCTCACGGAGAACACTGTAAGTATCTAGGTGTGAATGACCTTCACTGGGGTGATCATATTAAAGAGGTTGTTAGGAAAGGTTACAGATCTCTTCGCATGATTATAAGAGTACTTAGGGGTCGTAGTAAGGATGTAAAGGAGAGGGCAGTTAGAGTATGGCTCCACACCGGGACTACTTGATGCGAGAACTGGAAAACATCCGAGAGAAAGCAGCACGATTTGTTCTAGGTGGTTGGCGACAAAGGAGTCTTCTTATTTTCTTCTGTATGCCTTGCCCAGTCTCTCGGACGTTCGCGATCGGTATGGGGACAGTGTTCTTTCATCTTCAGCAACGCAGTGGAGTTGTACGACGGTTCGTATTCCAGCCCAGTCTTGAATGTTCTTGAGACATGACGTACTTTTTCTGCCTACTCTTCACTGTCCTTCGATTTTGCCTTTTAAAATGAGGTGTAATACTGCACAGCCTATGTTCCACCACGTAACACATGCCACTAGTACGCAACTTTTCTGCATTTGATGTTAATCTGTAGTTCTCTTTAGAGTTTGCTCTCTGTAATATTTGTTCATTAGAGACGTTATCTATCTAGGAGACTCTTAGCATTCGTCTATGAAACGACATTTCTAGAGCTCCCAGCCTTTTTATGGTGGTTATTTTTAAAGTCCAAGCTTCAACTCCATAAACCAAAATTGACCAAACATAACATTTAACCATGCGCTGTTTCAAATTTAAGTTTAAGGCGTCATCACACAGTAAAGCCTTCATTTTCTTGAATGCTGATCTTGTCATTTCTGTACGGGTTTTCATTTCGAGATCTGGGTCTAAATCATCTGATATCCAACAACTGAGGTACCGGTATTCAAATTTATTAACTTGTTGAGCTTTCAGCTTCGAGCTTTTCCTCGACTGAAAACCATTAATTTAGATTTCTTAGGGTGGCGAGCACCAACCAAGAGTAAGTTCTACTTCCGTAGTAAAGTACTCTTGAAGTCAGCATTCGGCGACTTCCATACGAGAGTAAATTACTTCCGAAGTATTTTAGTCCTTTCAGATACTCCTGGACTAAATGACTACAAGAGTAAAATGTTGAAGAGCACCATCTTGTAGTATATTACTAAAGAAGTAAATAACGTACGAATATAGGTTAGCATTTACTCTCACGTCGTGCATGGAGTAAGCTAAGTTTAGACTTGTTGACTAATGATAATATCGTGCCTTTATGAGAGGAAAGACGTTTCAAACGAGTTTATGGATTACTTAGATTATATTGACGATCTCAACGCAGTAAACGATGGGAAATGTAATAGTGCGTAGGCCTACAGTGCGCGAAAGGCGAGAGCCGTGTAATGTGAACACAGCGAGTTTCAGGAACGTTTTTGGTCTTAGGAAGGAATCCTTTACTTTCCTTCTAAATCTACTTGAAGATCACTTACAGCTGAATTATTGTCTTAATTTTGTTGTATCTCTCAAATTACAGTTGCTATGTGCCTTACGAGTGGTTCGTACCGGAACATTTCAGTACAGTTGCCGTTGATCTAATTAACGTTTACCGCACAACTGCTAGCCGTATCTTTCATCGCGTGGTTAAAGCACTAGTTGAGGCTAAGATGATGATGATCGTTCGGAAAATAAAAGGATATTCTTCACGTCGGCAGGTTTCCACACATCCTGGGTTCAATTGACTGTGACTGCGCGCATATTTCCATTTATTGCTCTCTCGGTGACAACGGTGAACTTTAAAAAAATCGGAAGAGTTTTTTTTTTCAATTTACTTAACGTTGCACCGGCACAGATAGGTCTTATGGCAACGATAGGTCAGGAAAGGCCTAGGGATTGGGAAGCGGCCGTGGCCTTAAGGTAGGGCCTACAGACCCAGCATTTGCCTGGTGTGAAAATGGGAAAATTTCGCTGTGGATGTAGGCCATCTGTATGAAGAAACCGCCATCAGTTTTAATTTTTCCCGCGTGTCCATGACTTTCTGCTTTGCTTCCGTCTTCGATTTTAAGTCCTTCTACAGAATCTTAACTTGCTTTTCACTGCGTTTTCCGTCACTCGAAGCATTGAATTCTTTCGTCACGACTTTCCATGAATTTCTTTTCTTATCCAGCATCTTTATGTTGTGTTTCTTACACCTTATATCCTTTGCGTAGATCGTCATTATCTCTATTAACCAGCATTTATCTTTTTTGCTTACGTTTTTTCCCCGTTTCCTATCGCACATAACCTCATCTATTTAGATTTCTTTAAAGAAGATACACGAACACAGCACTACTCCGCGAGTAACGAACGCTACTTCTGTAGTAGTAACTAAAAGAGTAAATTGTACTTCAACTCTCCGACGTTACTTCCGGAGTAAATAACTCCCGTAGTAATTTACTCCTGTAGTATGGACTTCTTTAGTAAACACTACTTCCGTAGTAATTTACTCCAAGATGGTGCACGCCACCCTTAGTGTTGATATTGAAGCCAATTTCTTCTCCAACTGTGTTAAGCTTGTCTAAGTGCAGTTGTACGCTTTCAATACTACTGGCAAGAAATTGTGCCATCTGGATATCTGAGTGTGCATATTAGTTCTCAGTTGGCCTTAATTCCCAATTCTGTATCTGTTACAGCTTTAAATGCAACTCTCGAGTAGATATTGAATAATAACAGGGACAAAACAGAGCCTTGTCGAACCCCTCGCCTAATTTCCATATAGTCTGATGTATCACCATCGATCTTCACCACACCTCGTTGATTCCAGTGCAGGTTTTCCATTACTCTTATATCCAATACCAAAAATACTGCCTCCTCAGTTTTAGCCTAGTCCCTATCAACCACGTTATCGCTGACAATCTATTGACATTAAGGTGATCTTATACGCGGAGAGAAATTGTGAATTTTCACGTGAGTTTTGATACGCTCCACAGGAAATACACGACGTCGGTCTACAGATACATAACTTTCGGCAGAACCATCACTGCGAAGGTATTTTAACATCATGCCTTTTACAAAAGTTTGATTGACGAAAGAACTGCAAGATCCGGTGTCCAAAAGAGCGTACATCACGAGTGAAACAAAAAGAATCTTGGCGCAGGGTGAAGATGAAGGAAGTACGCAAATTTCACGGTGAGCCATTACGTTAGTACGAGGCTAGTATCCCCTGGCTGGAATGAACCGCGAACATATGTGGCGGTAAACGTCTATCAAGCCACATTGACTACACTTCCCAAACGATTTTGGCTTGCAATTACGAGAAACATACTGGTCGTTACCACAATTCCCACATTTAATAGTAATCGACACCCTACGGTGACCTGTCTTAACTCAAAAGGGCATTGGTGTGACGATCTGGGTGATGATGTGATTTTAAAATAATGGCCAAAAGGCTTATTAGGATCTCAAACACGGGCAGGCGACTTGGCGAAGGAAACGGTTTTCGGCACAGTATTGCAAGCAGTATCAGGGAAAGAACATTTAGCAGGAGAAGGGGGAACATGATACAGGTTGTTAAGGTGCAGTGTTGATTCAAATTCACGACCAAGATTAATGATATCATAGACGCAGTTTACATCAGAATTCTTTATAAGTAATTTGTATCGAAGGGCTAGATTTCGATAGAAGTGTCAAATATTTCATATTCGTGGACATTAAAGTCGAGCCGATTGAACAGGGTTAAAGTAACCGTAACATATTCATCAATGGGCTCTTTCTGATCTTGCGGCCTTCTGAGTATTTATTGTTTGAGAATGAAATCCATACCGGACAAACCAAACCTAATCTTGAGTTCATTTGCAAAATCAGCCCAACGTCGAATTTTATATTTGCATAGACGGAACGATTTGCCGGCACAACCTTCTAACATTTCAGGAACGACGGGAACAAACACGTCTAAAGACATTCAGGCACATGCCGCAATATCTTCTACTCTCTCTAAAAATTCAATGACTGCAGGCCTTTTTCTTTTACCGAAAAAGTTCAAGTTCTATATACGGACGATTTCCAGAGCAGGACTAACAAGGAGTGACCTATCCGTAATAGAATGGGGAATCTGGCCTATTAAATTCACACTGAGATCCGGCACAAGTTCATTACCACCATTTCTAGTCCCTACATCAACATTGGAATGACTAACGTGAGATACAAAGGAGAAGTTATCATGTGTTACGTCGTTACCCTTTTTTGATTCATTACGGGAGGGTTATCTGCCGTCATTTCGTTATCTCCGCATGCATTTCTATTAGTTAATAATCCATGATTTAATGATAGAGTAGACAACCTAAAGGAGAATAGAGCAATAATCAGAATCAAGAATGAAATCACCAAGATTTCGCCCGAAATGAAATTAATAAAACATACAGGAAAGTCGATATCGATCGTAGAATGATTAGGATGTCAAATAATGCATACAATGAGAATGTGAAATCAAAATATGGGATTTAAACAAGTTCAGCTCTGTTCCACCAAAATGATGTTCTGATGTAACATTTCGATCAAACCACGCTCTGCCACTATTTGAACTCAATCCCCCCACATATAGGTAGCAAAGTGACGCATAGGGACGATAAAAGTAGATAGTGTTCGAAACTGAGAGGAGACCGTCAGTAGCTGAACTTGGTTTCCGGCACCAATAGACCAAGTATAGGAAGCAACACTAAAATCGATACACATACATTAAAACGGGAATAATCTTACATAAAAGGGAGTTTATTCAAATGAAAAGGAAACACACAATAAAAGTTGCCTTATCCTCATAACAGAGAATACAGGAATACAAAGGGGTACCTTATTTACGTATAACTTACAGGTACATCAGAATGTACGATTGAGCCATGTCAGGCTCTCTCTCTCTCTCTCTCTCTCTCTCTCTCTCTCTCTATCTCTCTCTTAGGCATTTGACTCTGTTAATCATGAGTTGTTTCTTGCAAAGTTGAAGTCAATTGGTTCCTCGCAGAGTGCTCTATCTTGGTTTGAATCATATCTATCAAGTAGATCACAAAGAGTCACATTTGTTGACGGACGATCCTCTATCTGGGAATCAGTAAACTGTGGCGTACCACAAGGATCAGTCCTCGGTCCTTTATGCTTTTCTATTTATATTAATGACATTTCTGAAGTCTTTAAAAGTACTACTTTTCATATGAACGCTGATGACTTACAAGCTTACTTCCACTTCAGTCCCACTAACGCACATTCTTGTATAATGCATTTCAACCATGATATCTCTCGATTGATCGAATGGAGCGCAAATCATAACCTCCAATTAAATGTGGCTAAGACCCAGCTTATTTGCATAGGTTACTCAAAACTCCTGAAAACTGTTGACCTCAAATCCCTCCCACCAATAAAAATTCTAGATTCAGATATCCATTATAGTGACACCGTTAACAATCTAGGACTCATTTTCGACAGAACCCTATCCTGGTCTGATCATACGTCAAAGGTGATCAGAAAAGTTGTGTCATCCATGCATATTTTGAAACGTAACGTGTCATGTACACCACCTTTTATGCGGAAACTACTTGTTCAAAGTCTTATATTCCCCATAATTGACTATGGATCAGTCGTATACAACGACTTATCCGAAACTTTGAATATACAACTACAGAGGGTGCAAAACGCATGTGTTCGTTACGTGACAAATGCCAGGCGTGATGAACACATAACACCCTATTACATTCAGCTGCAATGGTTGAAACTCCATGAACGACGGGAAATTTCAGTAGCCGTTGCTACGCACAAAATTCTCAAACTGAAGACCCCACCCTACCTATATAATGCATTTAAATCTATGGAGTCAGTACACAACAGAGATAATAGGTTTACAAAAACTACCCTTCAAATTCCCCTTCATCGTACCACTAAATTTAACAAATCTTTTGTTTGCACTGCATCCCGTATCTTCAATGTCTTTAACCTTCACCGTTTCGCAAATGACAGGAACTGCACCCAACTAAAGCAGTCCTTAACATCTATCTTCCTGGAGGAGTACGCAAGGGGCTGAGATCAGGTATTCTTGTGTCCAATAATAAGAAATATGTATATTTCTAAGAAAATTGTTTCTGTTTTTTATATTCCTGAGATTCTTGTAGCATAAAATATTAAAAAATCGAATGATATGCTTTATTACTTCTTATATGATTTATGTTTTAACTTTATTGGAATTGGTATCTGTATTTTAATTGTAAGTTTAATTTTAAGTTTAATGTTTAATTTGATATTTTATTATTATAAAATGTAGTTAGTATATTCATAAACTTGTATTGTGTTATAAGTAGACGCTACATAAAGGGGCTTTTCAGCCTCAGTGGCATGTATATCATCATTATCAATAAATTCAATTCAATTCAATTCTCTTCCTATTTTTTTTTGTTTGAAAATATTATCAGAATGAAACATGAATGCAACCGAATTAGGAAGTCGCCTCTCTCATAGCTATTACAACAGGATATTAAAGTATTCCCCTTTTATATTTGGAGTTAATGAAGTGACCTAGAATCAAAAAGTGGCTTCCTCCTTTTTACCACATTACCTCTCCGTTTATGTGCGACAACAATTCCCAAAGAGAAAATCTACTCTCCTTCAGGCACAAAGAAAACATTATCAAATAAGAAGTAAGGCGAGGCAAGGAAGTGTGCATAGAATATATCCAGGGAAAAAATAACAAATGTGAAATTTCCATGGTTACCTTCAAAATACACAAATTAAGTTAATACATGGCAGAGCCAAAAGTAAAACGAGAGAATGGCTGGAGAAGCCAGAAACAAGAGTGAAATAACAAAAGATACTTTGAATTGGACATCCAAAAAGCAATGTAGATCCAGATATCAAACTCATTCAGACGAACACACATAGAGACCAACACACAGGAACGTAGGGCGGAGGAACAAGCCGGTAAAGCATGTCGTTATAGTACAAAACAAGTATAATTAAAACAATCAATATGCTCGTAAATCCGGTCTGGTAAGGCAAACACAGAACCAGACCAATAGGGAAAACGTGCAGCACACCAGCAACAACTCTCGTTATCAGTACACATCCATAGCACACACCAAGAGTGGGTGAGCGAGAAAACACCAAAGGGTGTCGGAATGGAGCAAAATATAGAATGTCCATGCAGGTCTGCACACATGTATACATACACACGAACCAATCAAACTCAGCAGAAAACATAACGGGATGTACACTACCCTTGGTTTCCGAACAGAACATTGGCAAACTTACGATAATATAAGGTCAATGAGAAACAAGTCTGCAATAGAATTAAAGTAGAAGAAATACTTAACCCCAGAAAACACGCAAAAGCAACCATGACAAGCCTTAGGAATACCAAAAACTAGGAAAATAATAAGTAAAGGAAAAAATTACTTAATGAGTATTAAGAACAAGAAGTCTCTCGAAAGAACCGAGAGTTTCGAAGTACCGTTTTAAAACGGTTAAAGTCTATTTTATAGGATGGAAAAGCCATGTGAGAAAACTTAGTCGCCATTTTCTGTTTCAAAACTGAACAAGAATAAACGAGAGGGCAGATAAAAAGCATAAGACTAGGCATAAATAAAGACGAATCTGAGAGCGAGAGTCGCCATATGTTTACATAGAGATGAGTCGCATGTCAAAGAAGGGAAGTAGTATAATGAGTAGTAAGGTGTGGTTGAGGCCACGGCCGGTTCCTTCCCACTCCTAGCCCATTGCTGTCCCATCGTCGACAGTAAAAACACAGCCATTGGACACTGATTCAGAAAATACAGTTATGAAGCACGTTCTGCCTTCTTCTGTTAACTCCGTACATAAGAAATTCCTTCCAAGTATGTATTTATGAATAAAGTTCTATTTTTCTGTTTGTTTGAAATTATTATTGAAAACTGTGGCCGTAAGGTTAGATCGGAAAATACATTTGAGAAACAAGTTCCATTACTGTAAATATTGTTAACATATAGGAATGATTGTATTAATAGTCATTCATCATTCCACATGCCTGTCTTCATGTTCATCTTGCCCCAGCCCCTCCCAATAATTACCCTCTTGTAGTCTAGAGCGATAATTTTAGCAGGATAATACGTTCTTTAGAGATAATCGACAAGCATGTGTGATGATCACTCAGACTACTTCTAGCAACTAGTGTGTGATTGGTGAGCACGAGCAGGTAGAAATATTTTAAAAGATGCTGGGTTATTTTTGGCACATTTAGAAAAAGCATTACCTTGATGTAAATACCACATTACACACAGGAGCACGTTTGGTAGCACCACATTTTAACACTTTATGGTACTTCCTTTTTTATCAGTGGTTACGTGATATAAAACCAGAATGTTTTATACGTTTTAAAAATATTTTTAAGAATTTTAGCAGATAAAAATATTTTTTCATGTGTTTAACACATAAAAAGCCGCTCCTTAGTTGTACCATCGCTACCCTAACGATTAGCGGTGTTCGCCGTTGATGACCGCTTTACTGGAGCTCGTACATTGGCAACTAGAGATTCTATAACCTTTTTAGCCATTATCGGACATATTTAGATTACTGTGGAGAAATGTAGTAATCTGGAATATTTAATTTCATTTACCATTGATCTTGCCGTGTGGCATTTGTTTACTTACGTTTTTCTTTAATGTTCTCAGTTTTCCTAGGAACACATACTTGCCCATATTTGTCCTCCTGAATTCCAATAATAAATTGTCTTTGTATTATGGTTCTTCGCGCCGTTATTCGTCTACTCGTGCCACCATCCCGTCACTCCACTCACTTTCTTAGGAACACCAAGACCATGACTTACCCATGATGGATTGGCCTCAGACTCGAGTTCCCTGAGACATTCTGTATTCTTTCTCTTCATTTGCTTGTATAATCTTCTTAAATTTTTAGTTCTCTGTCTGTCCTCGGATTGTATGGTTATACGGAGGCACCCTTCTCCCCCAATCACATGACGAGATGACGCGCGGCTGCTGGGAGAGTAGTCGCACCCGGCCGGCCTCCATAGAGCGGACGCCCACTGCAGTATCCAGCACTACCTCGGCATGCGAGCGTGAGTCCTGACATTGCTGCAACCGACTTGTGTAAGGCTCCTCATTTTCATCCGACCTCCCTTGGTCAACTCTTGTTCCTTTCCGACCTCGACGGTATTAAAGCACTCGAGGGCTAGGCAGTCTTTTATGTTCACGCCCTTCGTGGCCCTTTTCTTCCTTTGTCCGGTTCCTTCATTTTCGAATTGTCGGATCCCTTCCATTATTTTCTCTCTGATTAATGTTATATATAGCATGGTTGCCTGCTTATACTTCCTCTTAAAACAATAATCACCACCACCACTGTCCTTCCCCTCTAGTGCTTGGTTTTCCCACAATGGAAATTATAGAGTGCACTCGTGCTGTACAGGGACACAGCTCCTAGCCGGACAAAATTCACAATCAAATGCTTAAACGTTTGAGTGACTAATGTCTCAAGGATATCCTCACCTTTGTCAACAGAATATGGAGTGTTTCCCTGTCAGTGGCGTGAGGGCATTGTTATACCAGTTCCCAAGCCAGGTAAGGATCCAAAACATTTGGATAATTATAGGCAAATATTACTTACAAATGGCCCCTGTGAGCTCTATTAAAGGATGGTGAACTGCCGTCTTGTGTGAGTCATGGAAGAGATAGATCTGTTGACTAATTACCAGTGATGTTTTCGGTCTTCTCGGTCTGCCACCGGTCATTTCGTCAGACTGGAGGTCTTTCATGAGAAGGAACACCTACTGCCGGATTCTTTACATTATGGACACTCGTGTTTAGGCGTTAATTACAAATGAACCGACAGGCTTATTTCAAAAGTAGTTATACCGATATTTTCCTAGTTTACATCTGCATTAGGGACTGCCTGGTCGAGGCGGTAAAGGCGTGGTCGGTTCGCCCGGAAGGACGTGGGTTCGAATCCCCGTCTGGAAGTCGTAAAATTTAAGAAACGAGATTTCCACTTCCGGAGGTGCATATGTCCCTGCGGTTCACTCAGCCTACACCAAAAATGAGTGCCAGGTTAATTACTGGGGGCGAAGGCGGCCGGGCGTAGAGCTAACCACTCTACCCCATCACGTGCCGAGGTTAACAATGGTGGAAGCCTTTACCTTCCACTCCTCCAAGGGCCTCCATGGCCTGTACGGAGGTGACTTTGCTTTCCTTTACCTCTACGTTAGAGCGTATAAGACAAATTGTTTTTGGCTTCTTCTCTAGGAAATATATATGAATGGAAACTACTCATCAGGTGGTAATGAAATTTTTATATGTTATGGCCACATGTGTTCGTAGTGTAATACTCAAGTTTCAATATTTTTCAATCACCACCGAACGAGTTATTATCGTTTTCCTAAACGGAGTTTTCCTAAGCCCAGTATAAATGTACAACAGGAAACATGGGCTTGCTTTGAAGCATTCAGTCGTCGTTATCAGACACCACAACCACTGTAGCCGTACACTGTGGTACTGAATGTATGAATAAGTTTTCTGTGCTCTGGATCGTGGGTGAAGGGTTTGCTGCGTACACTCGACCAATGGAATGCCGGTTACTTCGATTTGTCCGCATGTTATGACTGTGTTCTTCATGTGAGGTACGTCACTTGAAGATGCCTCTGAGGTCAACGTTATTAGAGGGCGAATCTGGAATGGTTTTGAGCGGTACTTGTTTCCTTCAAAGTGAGGGGGAAAATTAGGGGACACAGGTTCAGATTGTCTTTGATTATATCGTCAGTGAAGAGAGCTGGAGCCGTTTCAGAAGAAAATGGTAGAAAGGTATTATGCAGATCAGGATTGGAGCCGGGGCGTTACTTTGACCACTACACGGAGAAATATACGCGATTGTTATATTTACCCGCGACCTCACAGATGTGGGAAAAGCGGTTGGGAGAAGAAGATACGCATAAGGCATACCCCACAATCAAAAGCCTCCGACTGAACTATTGGAATATATGGGGTATTTTACTTATGTATCAATTTCTACGCTTTTGAAACACTGTAAACAGTATATAAATAATAATAATAACAACGTAAACGTTTCCACCTTTTCAATACTAAAATATATTCACAAAATTATAAATTACACGGTACTAGTTTCGACCCATCTAGGGGTCATCATCAGCCGTATTGAAGCAAAGATCTTTGCAAAGCAAAGCAAAGCAAAGATCTTTATGCAAAGCAAAGCAAAGATCTTTATGCAAAGATCTTTATGCAAAGCAAAGCAAAGATCTTTATGCAAAGATCCTTATGCAAAGCAAAGCAAAGATATTTATGCAAAGCAAAGCAAAGATCTTTATGCAAAGATCTTTCCTTCAATACGGCTGATGATGACCCCTAGATGGGTCGAAACTAGTACCGTGTAATTTATAATTTTGTAAATATATTTTAGTATTGAAAAGGTGGAAACGTTTACGTTGTTATTATTATTACTTATATATTATTCTCAGTTCAATACGGACCAAAAACCTGAAATTCATAACCATTAATACTGGAAACAGTGTAAAAAAATACACGCTAAGAAAATCGAAGACCACCACTGGGAGGAAGATGGACTGTTTCCAACAGGTCGTAATCAACATGAATGAGAGCAGTTCTGATTCATCGGAACATAGTGATTTTTTAGAAAGAATTAAATAATAAATAACCCTTCTAACACTGTGACATTTCTAAATTAGGAAGAGAACCATTTGAAAGCCCATAGTCCGTATGAGAAAAGGTTACGGGAAGTGGAATTCGTACGAGGAAATAAAATCGAAGATTGAAAGTAAACAAAAATTTGTGTTCGTTGCGCGCTGTGTTTACTACTGAGCGCCGCAACAACGTACGTGATTTCTCCACCCCTTCTGCTGTTAATCGCACCGTCCAACGCTCGCACGATTTCCCATCAATATTACTCTTCATTACAGAGGTTATAGTTTCTGGTAGCCACGACTAAGTGATTCAAAACAAGCCCAAGTCTCCTGTTGTACGTTTATACTGGGCTGAGAAAACGTTGCTGTAGAAAATTGATCAGAACATTCTTTGAGGGTGCTGAAGAAAATGTAACTTCTGTATTACACTGCGAAAACAATTGACTATAACGTATGAAAGTGTCATTGCTGTCAGACAAGTAGCATTGCATGCATATATGTTTATGTGAGCGGTTCCTAAGAAGAAGACCAAAAATACAACTGTAGTCGCCATGTTTTGACCTGGAAAGAGCTTACCACACTACCTGATGATATTGGGTTATACGAACACTAGTAGGTTTTCTAGTCCGAGTAGGGATTTTTTTTTTCTCAATATTACCACGGATCTGTACTGAGTGGCACACTGACGTCAATCGCCATCAACGGCATAGTTGCCGCTGCTGGGCCCGCAGTATGTAGACAATTTAGCTCTCTACACTTCAGTTCCGGAAAGATGGTTTCTGCTGTGAGACAGCTAGAGAAAGCCATTAACAGAGTCCAGAGATGGGCCCTGCAACATGCTATTCGATTTTCAGCGGCTTGGGCATCCTGAATCAGAGCTCACCTTGTGCTTTACCGCGCGATGCTGCTATCATTTAACTCGGCTACGGTCTTTTCTTATATTCACTATGGTTCTGCCTAAAACTTTTATAGACAGTGTTCACCAAAGTGAAGTAAGGCAGGCAACAGGAGATTTCCCAGCCTGTTGCACCGTTACGAATAAGATACCTCACACGTACGCTACCAACATTCCTTAAATGCCGCAGTAATCAAGCTATCAATGCATGTTTAGGACCCAATACCACAAGAGGTACCAAAACCGGCCAAAGGCCACACACCGGTTGCGATTCGAGCTGTTACCTTGGGTCGTGAGTCAGATGTGGCTGTCGGTGGTTGTCTTGAATGGACCCGTGGTGAGGTACTCTGTGGTTAGTTTCGCGACCGGATATACGGCTAGACCTACTCCGTGGACGCAATGTGAGCACGGATGCCCCTGGACATCGGAGGTATTTTCAGGACTTCCTTCACCAGTATTGGGGCACGCGATATTCTTCAGGGATGGTTTTAAGATCAAAGAAAATGTGAGTTGCTTTTTCACCTTCGATAGTATTAGTATGGAGATCTCGCTTCCTAGTATAAGTAGCGTGCATACTGTAGAGCTCTCTACCATCTTAGCAGCTTGGGTGACAGAGGTGATCCCCCTGTGGGTGGGGGCGGTAGAATAACACCCACGGTATCCCCTGCCTGTCGTAAGAGGCGACTAAAAGGGGCCCCAGGGCTCTGAACTTTGGAGCGTGGGTTGGCGACCACGGGGCCCTCAGCTGAGTCCTGGCATTGCTTCCACTTACTTGTGCCACGCTCCTCACTTTGATCTATCCTATCCGACCTCCCTTGGTCAACTCTTGTTCTTTTCCGACCCCGACGCTATTAGGTTTGCGAGGGCTAGGGAGTCTTTCATTTTCACGCCCTTCGTGGCCCTTGTCTTCCTTTGGCCGATATCTTCATTTTTCGAAGTGTCGGATGCCTTCCATTTTTCCCTCTGATTAGTGTTATATAGAGGATGGTTGCCCAGTTGTACTTCCTCTTAAAACAATAATCACCATCACCACCACCACCTGACAGAGGTGACCACATTCTCGTGTGTATCGTCTGGTTCTCTGCAGTCTATTGGCTCTTGCCTTCCGCAACACCCACTGATGCAGCAGAATCATCACCTTCTAGCCATTGTGTGTGATGCTGGCACCAGAACGACTTTGGCGTGGCTCTCAAACCACGTTGGGATTGAGGGATGAAGCTGCCAAAGTAGTGCCACATTTACCACGTCTTCTTCTTAAATATTCGGTCCAGTTCTCCAGTCGGCTCTATTCATAGCTTTCCTGTTCATCTCTTCATAGCTTTTTGCATCCTACATCACTCTGGACGTATTGTAGGCGACACCTCTTGCGTTGAACCATTCCCTCCAATACCGTTTTCCAGAAATATGTCCTATCACTCTAGTCCTCCTCTTCTTTATACTTTTCCCTAAGGTATAATTTCCCTTCACCCTCTTAAATACTTCAGCATTGCTTCATTGCTTTGTGAATGTACTAGGTAGGGATATTTGCCCTCAACTACGTCGAGACGTCTTGGCATCCTGGGAATTGGAGTCCCACTGCAGGTGGAGCGGTAGAATAACACCCACGCTATCCCCTGTCTGACGTAAGAGGCGACTAAAAGGGGCCCAAAAGCTCTGAACTTTGCAGCACGGGTTGGCGACCACGGGACCCTTAGCTGAGTTCTGGCGTTGCTTCCACTTACTTGTGCGAGGCTCCTCACTTTCATCTACCCTATCTGACATCCCTTGGTCAACTCTTGTTCTTTTCCGTTCCCGACTCTATTAGGTTTTCCGAGGGCTAGGGATTCTTTCATTTTACGCCCTTTGTGCTCCTTGTCGGTCTTTGGCCGACACAATCATTTCTCGAAGTGTCGGATTCCTTCCACTTTCCCTCTGATTAGTGTTGTATAGAGAATGGTTGCCTATTTGTACTGCCTCTTAAAACAATAATCACAACCACCAGCTCCTCTACCATTTGTTTATTTCTCCGTTGCCACTGTTGAGTCTTGCAGACCCATGACGTTATTAATTCTTGCTTTGAAGATGTTGGCAACGGTGGACATGGCTCATCTAACATTATTGTTTGTAACAGTTTGCTAGTGACTTTACCCTCCAGCTTTGTTTTAATCGTTTAGGGCTCAGGTAAGTAAAACACGGGTTTGCTAGTCCCAGGGTAGGAAAACTGGCGTTTTGTATATCTCCACCCCAGTACGAACACAACCTCGGTCTATACAGGAAGCGTGCATGAAACAGAACACGTCCACGTATTCTTGTGATGCTAAGGGTTCCTGCCTTATGAAATCAGATGAAGATTCTGAAGCTGATCCCGATTTTTTTAAACACAGAGAGGAGATATTGCAGCAGAAAGTAGTGCTATACTATTTCTTGGGAAGGACAGGGTAATGGAGAGAAAGAAAGAGATGCCCAGTCGTTGAGTTAGTACTAGATCACATAATATTGTCTCGCATATTTCTGGCGTAAAAGGAATTTTAAAACAGTGAATTCCTCGTATGTCTCAGGAAACATGCCAAGTTCATTTGTAGAGAACGCCTATAGTAAAAATTCTGACAGCGATTTATTCTTTAGATTCCCATCAGTGATATTATGTTTTCTGATGTCCTTGTGATTGAAAAGTCATAAATAAATACAAAATAGCTTAAGTCTAGGCAACATGGAACTTCAAGAAACGTTACGTTACAATGGACATCTGGTGTACGAGCTTCAAGTTAGGAAACACGTTGTTGACCGGCTACATACTGACTGTAAGAAGGGACAAGAAATAAATCACACCCGAATTCAGCAACAATACACGGCGACAATATTTTAGTAGCACTTCGTGATTCCTAAAAGACTGCACAATAATCAGTTATATGCCGAAGGAGAGAACCATGCACCACGATGCTAAATCTAACGAGAGCACAGACAGACCAAATGCGTACTTTATGTGACGTAGTGTGACATTTTCCTCAGATCGACGTCGATAATAACCGTCTTTGCTTCACGGAGAAAGGAATATGCATCTGTAATTGTCTTTGGAATACGACGGGAAAAGGACATTTCAATATGGTAATTTATTTAAATGAAAGAATTAATTATAAAACTTAAGAAAATGGAGCAATATTGTAACATGATTTATAAGGTAATAACGAGAAAGTGGGACACGACAGACGCGGCCCATCACTCACTCTCTTGCCTTGGACCTAGAAGGAAGCAATCGTATAAGCTGGGCATTTATTAATATTATTATCGCCTAAGGTTCGTTGCCGATATTCACGACAGACGCGACCGGTATTCTGTCGTACGGTAGGAGTTACGGAATTTAATACTAATCTGAACTGCTTGCTGTTAATTTCAAGATTGGAATTACAGTTTCTCGCTCGTGTAAATGATCTTATTAACTGTAATTTATGCTTGCTTGCCCTAGAAGCCCAAGAGGCTCTGAACTTTGGAGCGTGAGTTCGCGACCACGGGGCCCTTACCTGAGTCCTGGTATTGCTTCCACTTACTTGTGCCAGGCTCCTCACTTTCATCTATTCTATCCGACCTCCCTTGATCAACTCTTGTTCTTTTCAGACCCCGACGGTATTACTTACGGAGGGCTAGGGAGTGTTTCATTTTCATGCCCTTCGTGGCTCTTGTCTTCTTTTGGCCGATACCTTCATTTTTCGAAGTGTCGGACCCCTTCCATGTTTTCTCTCTGACTAGTGTTATACAGAGTATGGTTGCCCAGTTGTGTTTCCGCTTAAAACAATAATCACCACCACCACCAAAACCACCATTCCACAGGCAATATGGCGCACTCGTGAGAGCTCCACCATCTTCGGCTGTGTCTGCACACAGTGTGACCAGTCGTTTCCGACCAGTGGTTGGAAGCAGCCAGTCACAATCTTATTATTCAAGAAAGGTGATCCACATGGCATCACCAACTGGCGATACATTGCCATCATGCGGACCATTTATAAGCTATACTCAGGTGGGTTAGGCAAGATAATAACCACCGGGATGATAGACAACAATGTTTTAGCGCCAGCG
This sequence comes from Anabrus simplex, assembly GCF_040414725.1. Lineage (NCBI taxonomy): Eukaryota > Metazoa > Arthropoda > Insecta > Orthoptera > Tettigoniidae > Anabrus > Anabrus simplex. The sequence goes on along the minus strand of NC_090279.1, from coordinate 52,977,234 downwards.
CAGAAAGGGTTTCTGACACATTACAGAGTTTTTGAGCATAACTTCACACTCAAAACAAAATTTGAGAAGGCAAGTTGTGAAAAAGGCCAGCTCCTAGCAGCTTGGTTGAATCGTTCTAATGCCTTCGGCTACGTGCCGCATGACGCGATCTTTGCGGCCCTTGAAAGAATTGGAGCTGGCACTAAACTAAAGAAGGTTAGTAAAGATATGTATATGGGTTCTTCCACCCATATACAGACTGAAAATCGGCTCAAGACAACATTTACATCGAATGTAGAGTAAGGCAAGGCTGTCCTATGAATGGACTTCTCTTTAACCCTGTTATTGACCCCGTAGTTAGAGCTATTCAGAGCGGGAATACAAACCATCAGATTCTCGCCTATGCTGATGACACGGTACTATTGTCCGACGACTCGATAAAGCTACAAAACAGCATTAATGTCATCAATACTATGTCAAAGAAGATCAACATAAGTCTTACAGCTTCGAAGTTCTTCAGCTTACATCTGTCTGGTGAGACCCCTGTAGGGACGAGAAACTCCATTATTAAAATTGACAATGAAGATCTAAAGGCTTTGAAAGTTGGAGAGTTTGAGAAGTTCCTTGGGAAGCCTGCTGGATTTCGCATCTCATTCGACGCGAAAAAACTGGCTGACCTCATCTTCATGGCACAGAAGATCTTACGTTCCAAGTTAGAGTTATAATATAAAGGCCGAGGTTAAGGAGACCCTATACCTATCCCAGGAGGCCTCTAACGACTATTTATATGGTCCTACAAAGGCAAGTTGTCTTGAGTTACCTGTTGCAGAGAATGATACAGACCATCACCTGATCGATAATGCCTTCAAGGTCCTGAATTCAACTTACATCTGTACTGCAGAGCTTTCTCTTGAGGACCTGAAGACCTTAGTCCAGAAGAGACTTGGAAGACCTGTCCTTCATGAAGACGTATCAGCCTTCCTGAATGGCCATAAGGAGGGCGAGTTCAGGTGGAACTCTAATCCATTTCAATCTGTCTGGGCTCAAGCTTGCAAGGCCTTGAGAAGAAACCAGATTATATGGAAAATGGAGGACTGTGTACAATCGGTTACCATCTATGAAAATATCATGTGCAGCAATGATCGTCATAAGGCGCTAAAGACGCTCAGAATAAACCTTCAGTCTAAGCACCTTAATAGATTGATCAGCCTGCCCAATCAAGGTAAAGTAACGGAATGCGTAGCCGCAGAGACAGCTAGCTCCCACTTCTTGAGAACCGGTCTGTTTACCAGATTTGCAGACTGGAGATTTATCCACCGAGCTAGGCTGAATTTACTACCGCTCAATGGGTGTCGCCGTTCTGCATCTGATGGCAACAAGAAGTGTAGGCTGCGAGAATGAGACTCTGCCTCATATAGCTAATCATTGCATGAGATACTCTGCATTTTATCTGCGGAGACACAATGTTGTGGTCTCCAGGGTCAGAAGGTCAGCTGCTGCAAGATACAGTATCTTCAGCGACAACCAGGTCGTGCATGACGAACTACGCCCAGACCTGGTTATTGTCAAGGATGGTAAAGCCTTAGTGCTGGACATTTCAGTTCCATTTCAAACAGGAAATCTGCTTTCGAAGATGCCAGACTGGCCAAAAGAGAGAAGTACGCGACCTTGGCGACGGCTCTTCGTATACGTTTTATATCGGTGGAGGTAAATGCCGTTTTAGCTGGGTCATTGGGATCTTGGGACCCAGCTAATGACAAAGTGCTACGTTCCATCTGTAGCAAGAAATACTTAACTTGTGTGTTGGACACAATTAGCTTCATGCGCGACATTTATGCGTAGCACATCACTGGTGTCCGACGAAGATGATCAAGTGCCCTGGCTGGGGTTTTTCCAGAGTTTCCACAGTCTGTCAAGGTAAATACCGGGGTAGTGAGGTCATATAAGGCCGTGGCTATGACAGTGAAGTAGAAATAGACTGCTTACCCGATTATGCGACTACAGAAATGTAGTGAGTTACGTGGTGTTTTTGTGTGTAGTGTAGTGTCCACGAATATCAAAAGACAATTCGGGGCGTTTTATGCCAGTTTCTGATGTGAAGTGTAGGGTTTTTAATATTACTTTTTTTAATTTGCCTTAAACATTACTTCTGTTACAGTGCGCGATATCCAAGATGTGTATTTTCTTTAGTGTGTGTTACATCACGGTGAATTAATATGTGAGGGACTAGGACAACGTCAAGATGCACTTAATATGTCGCAGTAGCGAGGACACTTGTTCTTGCCGCCATCAGTAGCCTGATGATATGTAAATCTAACAATCAGCAAGATAATAAACATTCTCTCGAAAAGGAACTATTGAGAAACCATTTGCAGAAGAGAGCTGACAGCAAACACATTGCTTCAACAACTAGGAAGCAAGCTAGAAGAAGAACGCGAAAAGGAGAAAGTGGTAAGCACTTGCTACCTTTGTACGGACAGTAAGGGCCGGTTGCAGAAACGATGACTAGTTTTAAGCCTTAGACATCGTCTACCTAAACAACGTCTAAATAAAGCATGATCTTCCATTGCATAAACATTGTTCAGTCAATTTTTAACTAGACATCGCTTAAAGTTTCAATTTTGGTTTGAAAATGGAGACAGAAGTATCTTTCATGCAACTCTTTGCTTGTTGCAACCAGTGAAATTCGTCGGTGCGCGCCGAACGCCAGTCAGTTGTTTGTCTTCCTACATATTACTCAAATATGGCTGAGCATGACTTGCCCACAGATAAGAGTATCGCCTTCGGTGGAAATTAAATCTCACAATATTATCGACACTAAAGCGACACTCCACTGTACGGGAAGTGTAGCTTTGATATAACGCTGTAACAGTGAGTGTAATCTACTCACAAATACGGTAGCTTCGACGAAGGGAAGATGAAGCAACAGTAATATGTAACCGAGTGTATTGTACAGGCCATATAGATGTAGCTTGTATTCTGGAGATCGTAGGTTCGAAACGCATTATCGGAAGCCGTGAAAATTGTTTTCAGTAGTTTCCCTATTTTTACACCAGGCAAATACTAGGGCTGTTATTATGGCCACGGCTCTTCTTACCCAGTACTCTTTAAACAATATTCACCACCACCTGCCATTTCCTAACTGATAGTTGCCGAAAACTTATACGATTATATATATATAAACCCCTAACAACCTACTTGTTTGTTTTCACTATTATATGTGTTTAATTAGCAGTAAATATAAGTGAATCCCTCCCGGTTGATCTATGTGACAGCCCTCTGACGATCGGGACACGCAATTCTGATATGTACCGTGAGTAGTAGAAATGACTTATAATTCCGTGGAAATTACCCCATGTATATAATAAAATATATCGGTTGCCAAGAACTGTATTCAAGTTGACAGTTACCGGACTGTCACTTTGTCAGTCTCAAGAAACAAATCTCGAAAAGCGAAACCGTATTTTAAGATCTATCTCCGCGTGCATGTCAAACGAATTGCTGCGATTTAGCAGCGGGCGACCCACACTAACCTTTCTTCCCGGAATCGTCTCAACATGATAATACAAATCACATATTTCATGATACATAACCTCTTATTGTGATTCACTCCTCTCATTTGAGGTTAAAGAGTGCTCTCGGCAGTGTTTAAACATGACCGGTTGAACATCGGTTTTAGACAGTGTCTAAGTGATAAATAACGTCTCTGCAATGCGGCAGCCATACTTAGGCATTGTTTAACCGTAAACATCGTCTAAATACCGTTTCTGCAATCGGCTCTAAGTCTCAGCTCTCATGCGTAAAGTGCAAGAAGTTCATATGTCTGCAAAGTCATTTGTTGAGAGCGCCTACAGTAACACTTCTGACATCGTTTCACTCTTTACCTTGTTCTCACTGATATTTACTGTTTTCTGATGTCCTTGGGAGTGAGGAGACTAAATTGCAGATGCAGTGTGACAATAAATTTGTAGAAACGTATACGTTATGTTTAGCAGTGTAGATTAGCAATTTTATTCTGTAAATTATAAATATAGAAGTAATAATAAACCATAACGAAATATTTCTAAAGTCCATATAAATACGTCATTTTTATATCCTGACCCGTAGTCCACAAGAAAGAGTGGGGGGGGGGGGTGAACCATGAGGGTCTGAGAGTAGTAATGACGCTGGCAGGGTATACCTAGCCCCCATCTACAGAGGGATTAGCTCTAGAACACAAGAAGGGGGTGCACCATGAGGTTCTCAGAGTAGCAGTGACGCTGGCAGGGGCTACCTAGTCCACATCTACAGAGGGATCATCTCTAGAACACAAGGTAACTTGTAACAAGTACTCACCAGCCCCTTCACCATCAAGTTTTCGCTTCATTTTTCTTCCAATTGTACTCTTCCGTTTCCCAGCAACGATCGTTCTTTCTTGAATCTAACACATTGTTTTGTTACAGAAATATTTTGAGAATACGGTAATTCTGATGCTGTTTATTTGCTAATAACTCCCTCGATGTTGTTTTCCAGGTATGAAGACGCTACAAAATTAATTCTTTATGAAAATTTCGATAACAAGATCATCGCAACTCGTAAATGATGACAAATTGACTTACTTCTTGAACTTTATTTTCGTGTCTTTCCCGATGCATGGGGACGTAGACAGATCCTTTCCCTCAGTATGTTCATTCTTTCTGTTCATTCTCTTGAGCGGACTCTATGTCATGCCACCTATACTACTTGAGCCTTCATTTCAGCTTCCAGAGCTTGTGTAGATGTCTGTAGTAGTGTAAATGTAGGAGTTCTGACGCCACCTCCACCTCATTGCCTGTGCTGCCTTACACCTCACATGACCTCACTAGAGGGGCTGGCTACGTGTCCAGGCTTCACCTTACAGACCTCGTTCTCGACCCTGGCCTTAATGGCCTAAGACCCCAGTTCGATGCCAAAAAGTGCAAGCTTAACCTAACAGCCACCCTGATTATGGTTAAGAGGTGAGCTTAACCTAACAGGCATGACGTGTCTGGACTTAAACTCGCAGATCCCTGGTTTGACTCCAGACCTAAGGGCGTTAACCGTACAGAGCCTAGTTCGATGCTTAAGATTACAAGCTTTAAAATATGAGACTCAAAGCTCAACACACGCGCTATCCGCATAAGAGAAGGAGCTTAACCTAACAGACTTCAAGTTCGATACCCGAGCTAACTGCAGGCATAACGGCACGCTGACCACGGGTTAACCTAACTTAACCTCCTAGGACATGGAGTTGAACGTGCAGTAAGATGGGTGCTCTAAAGCATCATACGTATGATTTTAGACATCAAGTTCTATACCCAGGCCAACTGCAGGCTTAACGTCACGCTGACCACGCGTTAACCTAATTTAACCTCCTAGGACATAGAGTTGAACGTGGAACAAGATGGCTGCTATAAGGCTTCATATGTATGATTTTAGACATCAAGTTCTATACCCAGGCTATCTGGAGGCTCAACGTCACGCTGACCACGCGTTCACCAAACTTAACCTTCTAGGACATGGAGTTGAACGTGGAACAAGATGGCTGCTATAAGGATTCATATGTATGATTTTAGGCATCAAGTTCTATACCCAGGCTAACTGGAGGCTTAACGTCACGCTGACCTCCCAGAACTTGGAGATTAACGTGGAACAAAATGGCGGCTATCAGGCTTAATACGTATGCTTTATTCATTGGGGCGTAACATTAGAAAACGACTTAAGGAAGCTTGGAGCTGAACTTAGAAGAAGATGGCAGTTATAAGACTTAATTCATATGCTTCATTCATAGGTGCCGAAACATTTGAGAGCGATAAGGGGGCTCGGAGCTGAACTTGGAAGAGTATGGCTGCTATAAAGCTTAAAAGGTATGTTTTTAGACTTAAAGATCTATACCCGGGCTAACTACGGGCTTAAGGTTAGGCTGACCACGCGTTAAACTATCTTGACGTCCCAGAACTTGGAACCGAACGTGGAACAAGATGGCGGCTATCAGGCTTAATACGTATACTTTAATCTTAGGGGCGTAACATTAAAAAGCGACTCTAGGGGGCTTGTAGCTGAACTTCGAACATGATGGCCGCTATAAGACTTAATGTTTTTTAGACATAGGGGGCGTAACACTGGAAAGTGATTCAGTGAAGCTTGGACCTGAACTTTGAAAATTTTGGCTGCTATAAGGCTCAATAAGTATGTATAATTCTTAGGGGCGTAATATCGGAAGGTTACTTTGGGGCCTCAGATCTGAACTAAGGAATACACGGCAGCTGCACATGGACTAGGGGGCTGGTGTAATATTTAATAAATGTACTTTACTGATAGTGGGTGTAACAACGGGAAATATCTTTCGGGCTCGAAGCTGATCAACTGTATCATTATACCTCCTCATGCTCCTCCTCCTCATAGATTTAGTCTTCCTACTCCTCCTCCTCATCATCATCACAGACTTAATAGCGTATGACTATCTCCTCGTCTACCTCCTCCTCCTGAGTGCAAGCTTAACCTAACTGGGCTGAGCATGTAACATAATAAGGCCACGCGGTTTTTGACACACAGTGATCACGTGGTCATGGATATGCATATTTAGACTTGTCCGCTATTAGGCCCTCCCTCTTGCAAATTCATGTCTTTATATATGCCATGAGTAGACATTGTTTATTTAGTCGATAAGATACTGTAACATAGAGGTGATCGCTTTGAAGTTCATCATGACAAGGACATTGACAGTTGATGTTAAAGGCTATGAAGTGAACGGAAACAAATTCGTGTACAGAGAGATGGCTGTGTTGGACTGCGCTGTGTTGTGGGCACAAAAAGTCGTGAGTTTAGTATTTAGCCCAACTTCTTCTTACTGCTTGTAAACGGATGAAGATAAAAGGCAAACCCTATGGGTGAAAAACATTTAGGACTTCGGTGGGAAGAAGAAGTAATTCCATATCGCTTTCTACCTATGGTAATGAACGCTTATTTGTCAAAAGAGCCGATTTTGTTTTTCTACTGGTGTTGAAAAGAAGGAATGGTTGCCTGAGTATCTACCATCAAAATATGAAGTTATCGAAATTCGTGAATTAGGATGTCCGCCATTTAAAACTCTTCTCAAGGAGCATAGTGGTGAAACAATTAAACAGTCTTCACGACATGTGTGCATGCTTTTGATTGGTTGTGTCGCAGTGTATGCCCGGAGGTGAACAACATTTGTAAATTGCAGTGTCGAAATGACGACAGTGTGAAAGAGGCATTTGAAGAGTAAAGACATCCTGCAATTTCTATCTGATACTAAGTGTAACGAAGTTGAAAAGGCAATCGTAAAGCTTTGTCCTAGCAAAAGGAAACTAAACACTCTTATTGAAGAAGTTTTGAATGCATTACCAAAGGCATTTTTGGTCAATGTAGCTGCGAATACTGTAAGGAAGATCTGGGATAAAGTGCCTCAAGATCCTGTTTTGTCAGAGTGTAGTTAACATCACGAATATGTGAGACTTTCAGTGAGACAGTGCCGCACATGTCAAAACAAACGACTTGACTTCGCTTGTAAACACTACTCATAGCTGCAAGAAAAGTTGAAGAAACGTGCTGGGAGGAATGTGAGGAAGCACGCTGGCCATGAGCTCATCACTAAGGTGATTGATCTCCTTACATTTAAGCTTCATCTTCCTCGTTACCATATTCTGGCCCTCCAACTCGAATTGACGTCTGCTTACCACGCGGTGATACTGGCACTAGTATGATAGATGCTGCGTGCAAAGTGCACGACATTGCTTATCGTAAAAATAAACCAGAAATAAGACGTGCAACTGATGAAAATCTGCTTCGTAAAGCTATGGAGCGTGTGACTTCACCTAATGCTACAGTTGCTGAGAATTTTGCAGCACTTGTCGTTGCCGGGGCAATGAAAGGGAAACTATTGCTGGGTGAAAGTCTTAAAAGACAAAAAAGGCTGAGAAATATATAAGGACTAAAGAAGTTTTCTTTGGTGAAAGAAGAAATTGTACGTAGGCCTATACGCTGAAATAACTAACATTTGTAAAACATAGTGCATGTGTTGCTCGATTAATATTTTAACTTCTCTCTTGTCCACTACCAGTCAAAATCCCAACTTAACTAATAGTAGCAAAGTTAACTGACAAGCTTATGCAATAGTAGACAGGAGAGGTAGAGGTTTGCCCCACTCAGCTAGGTAACCCGTACAAACTCAGCTGATCGGCAGTACCACAGCACCATCCATACCTAATGGCCCCGTGAGAGTGAAACAAATCAGGAAGCGTCACACACCACTACACACCCAGAACAAAGATGAACATAGAAACAGTTTAAAACTCACCTCCAGGTGGTAGAAAGGAACAACAATACCGGTGGATCAAGTTACCAACCCGTCAGTGTGTCAAATAGTATTGAGCAGAAACAAGACAAATCTTTTCGTTTAAAGGAAGAGAAATTTAATTCATGATCTCAAAGGGGAAATTAAATGAGAGAATAAATTACAGATCATCCTCGAAGATTTGCATAATGGTTAAAATATAGGTTAATTGAATTAATATAAAACAAAGTTGATATTCAATTAAATTCAAATTAACATTAAAATAACATCAAATAAAATTAAAATAAATTCAATTAACCAGATTAAATCCACTGTAAAACCCCCAATAAACTCAAATTTGAACTGAATTAAATTAAATTCAACGAAATTAATTTTAAAACCGCCGGCCGGCAAGAAATGAATTGAAAGAAATAAAACGGTACAATCATACTTTTGGTCAACTTCGCAACAAAACACAAACTTTTTTCTTACATACATACATACATACATTATCATTATAGACTGTTATGCCTTTCAGCGTTCAGTCTGCAAGCCTCTGAGAATTTACTAAACGTCGCCACAATCCTCGATTTGCAACTAGTGTTGTGGCCTCATTTAGTTCTATACCTCTTATCTTTAAATCGTTAGAAACCGAGTCTAACCATCGTCGTCTTGGTCTCCCTCTACTTCTCTTACCCTCCATAACAGAGTCCATTATTCTCCTAGGTAACCTATCCTCCTCCATTCGTCTCACATGACCCCACCACCGAAGCCGGTTTATGCGTACAGCTTCATCCATCGAGTTCATTCCTAAATTAGCCTTTATCTCATCATTTCGAGTACCCTCCTGCCATTGTTCCCACCTGTTTGTACCAGCAATCATTCTTGCTACTTTCATGTCTGTTACTTCTAACTTATGAATAAGATATCCTGAGTCCACCCAGCTTTCGCTCCCGTAAAGCAAAGTTGGTCTGAAAACAGACCGATGTAAAGATAGTTTCGTCTGGGAGCTGACTTCCTTCTTACAGAATACTGCTGATCGCAACTGCGAGCTCACTGCATTAGCTTTACTACACCTTGATTCAATCTCACTCACTATATTACCATCCTGGGAGAACACACAACCTAAATACTTGAAATTATCGACCTGTTCTAGCTGTGTATCACCAATCTGACATTCAATTCTGTTGAATTTCTTACCTACTGGCATCAATTTAGACTTCGAGAGGCTAATTTTCATACCATACTCATTGCACCTATTTTCAAGTTCTAAGATATTAGACTGCAGGCTTTCGGCACAGTCTGCCATTAAGACCAAGTCGTCAGCATAGGCCAAACTGCTTATTACATTTCCGCCTAACTGAATCCCTCCCTGCCATTTTATACCTTTCAGCAGATGATCCATGTAAACTATGAACAGCAAAGGTGAAAGATTACAGCCTTGTCTAACTCCTGTAAGTACCCTGAACCAAGAACTCATTCTACCATCAATTCTCACTGAAGCCCAATTGTCAACATAAATGCCTTTGATTGATTTTAATAATCTACCTTTAATTCCATAGTCCCCCAGTATGGCGAACATCTTTTCCCTCGGTACCCTGTCATATGCTTTCTCTAGATCTACGAAACATAAAGACAACTGCCTATTCCTGTCGTAGCATTTTTCAATTACCTGGCGCATACTGAAAATCTGATCCTGACAGCCTCTCTGTGGTCTGAAACCACACTGGTTTTCATCCAACTTCCTCTCAACGACTGATCGCACCCTCCCTTCCAAGATGCCAGTGAATACTTTGCCTGGTATACTAATCAATGAGATACCTCGATAGTTGTTGCAATCCTTCCTGTTTCCTTGCTTGCAGATAGGTGCAATTACTGCTTTTGTCCAATCTGAAGGTACCTTACCAACACTCCACGCTAATTTTACTAGTCTATGAAGCCATTTCATCCCTGCCTTCCCACTATGCTTCACCATTTCAGGTCTAATTTCATCTATTCCTGCTGCCTTATGACAATGGAGTTTATTTACTATCCTTTCCACTTCCTCAAGCATAATTTCACCAACATCATTTTCCTCCTCCCCATGAGCTTGGCTGTTTGCGACACCACCATGATGATTTCCTTTTACATTGAGAAGATGTTCAAAATATTCCCTCCACCTCTCCAGTGATACCCTGGGGTCTATTATGAGTTCACCTGAATTACTCAAAACACTGTTCATTTCCTTTTTCCCACCCTTCCTAAGATTTTTTATTACTGTCCAGAAAGGTTTCCCTGCTGCTTGACCTAGCCTTTCCAGGTTATTACCAAAATCTTCCCATGACTTCTTTTTGGATTCAACAACTATTTGTTTCGCTCTGTTTCTTTCATCTACGTACCAATCCCTGTCTGCCTCGGCCCTTGTTTGGAGCCATTTCTGATAAGCCTTCATTTTACGTTTACAGGCTGCTCTCATTTCATCATTCCACCAAGATGTTCGCCTTTTCCCATCTTTACACACAGTTATTCCTAGGCATTCCCTTGCTGTTTCTACTACAGCATCCCTTTATGCCATGTAATGTTTTACTTCATAAGAACACTGAAATGTCATAGGGTTACTGATTTATTCTTACAAAGAATCATCCTCTGCTACAACAGCATCAAACATCACCATGACTACTATACTATTACTTTCATGGAGTCCATATTAAGTAGATAGCAAGAGTATGTTAACGTCCATGGAGGCTCAAACTCCTTAGCTGTGTAGCGAACAGGTACAGTCAATTAGATAATTCTCCACACTCCCCACCTTGAGCCGTATCACGGTTGCTCAACTCCAACCAGTTGAATGGGTCTTCGAAACACTCTCCCCTCTTTGTCAGTCAGCTCACAGGACCTGATCTTCCCATCTCGTCCCATGATGAGTTTGGAGATTCTAGCTATCTTCCAAATTTGCCTTGGTAGTTTATCGTCGCTGAGGAGCGCCAGATCTCCTTGTTGAAGAAGTGGACGATTATGGTTCCGTTGCTGAACTTCATGGAAACGATTTAGATCCAATAGATACTCGTTCCTCCACTGCTTCCAAAATGTGTTCAGTGCAGACTGTTTTTCTATCCACATCTGATTCATTTCTTCCTTTGTTTTGTTACTATCTTCAACATTGGTCTTTCTGTCTGGTAGCCTTGTTGTGTTATCACCAATAAAAATTGTGCTGGTGTCAGCGCACGATGCTGAAGATCGTTTTCCACATACGTCAAGGGTCTACTGTTGATTGTTGCTTCAATTCCGACGAGAACTGTGTAAATTTCTTCATCATGGAACCGCCTGCTTCCTAAGGCTTTCTTCAAACAGATTTTCACTGTCTGTACCATTCTCTCCCAGAATCCTCCCCACCAAGCAGCGCGTTCGACTATATATTGCCAATGAATATTTTTACCATTCAAAAAATGCACAATGTCTTCTGTTTTCAGATTTTCCCATAATGTGCTAAGTTATCTTTCAGCTTTCTTAAATGTTCGTGCGTTATCGGACCAAATTGTTCGACATAAACCTCTTCGTCCAATAAATCGCTGTAAGGCGTGAATGAATTTCTCCGTACTCATATCTGTCACAAGCTCCAAGTGTACAGCGCGCATGACAGCGCATGTGAACAATGCAATGTATCTTTTCCGTAATATGCCTCCATTCTTGGAATATAACAGACCTGCGAAGTCCACACCAGTTATCTCAAATGATCTGCTAGGAGTTACGCGTTCTGCCGGAAGAGGGGGTTCAACTTCCGAAGCTGCCTATGCTTTCAGTTTTTTGCACGGTAAGCACTGTCTAATGATTTTCTTGATGATCTGTCGTCCTCGAAGTATCCAAAAGTCTGTCCTTTAAATACTCAACAAAATTCGTGTTCCTACATGAAATTGGGTTTTATGTTCTTCTTCTACTAACAGTTTTGTGAAATGGTGGTCACCATTTAAAATAATGGGATGTTGCTCGTTTTCATCTAAACTGGCAAATTGTAAACGTCCACCAACTCTTAGGATGCCATGTTTGATGAATGGAGAAAACTTTCTAATTTTGGACTGCTTCGGTAGTTCTGACCTTTCATGTAGTGCTTCTATTTCTTCTGGGAACGATTCTCTTTGTGAATGTTTAATCCAAAACAGCTTTGCAGTTTGAATTTCGTCTAATTGGAGTGGGCCTAACGTTTTTCCTTGACAGCGTGTATTTCGTGTAAATCGCCATATCCATGCTGTAATCCTGAGAACTTTGGTTAATCTGCTATATCTTGTAATATCGAAAAACGCTTCTGTCTGTTTAGCTGCGGTAGCATGGGAAACTGTTTTCTTTCGTTCTGTTCCTGTTTTATCAAGTTCTGTTTGTGATATTTCAACTGATTTCGGCCAATACTCTTCTGGTTTTATAAGCCAGTCTGGACCATGCCACCATGAGTTACTTTCACGCAGTTGATTTGCTGTTAGCCCTCGTGTTATATGATCTGCAGAGTTTTCCTTGCCGGGGCAATGACGCCACTGTGTTGGGTGTGACCTTCGATGAATTTCATGTATTCTGTTCGAGACGAACACGTTCCATTCCGACGTGTTTCCTCTTATCCAGTGTAATACAATGGTTGAATCGGTCCAAAATTGGACGTGGTGTAATTCCAAGTGTAGTTCACGTTTGACATACTCCGAAAGACGAACTGCTATGATAGCTCCCATGAGTTCTAGTCGTGGTAAGGATATTTTCTGAACTGGTGCGAGTCGATTTTTGGCTGTGATTAATTCGATCCTGACATGTTCGTTTATGGTCGTCTTGATGTAAACTGCTGCGCCATATATTCGTTCGCTGGCATCACTGAAAATGTGCAGTTCTCTGGTCTGGTCTTGCTTGATCCAAGATCCTATCCATCGTGGAATTTTTACTGTTTGTAAGCTTTTTAAACCTTCTAGCCAGTGGTTCCACTTCTGAACTAAATCATGTGGCAAAAGCTCATCCCAGTCGAGGTTTCTCAGCCAAGTTTCTTGGAAAATAATCTTTCCTGTAATTGTTGCTGGTGATAGGAGGCCTAATGGATCGCAGATTCTTGCTGCAGTCTTCAGGACAACTCTTTTAGTACAGGGCATGAGTGCTGCTGTACTTACGGTATTCTCGAACGAGAAGTGGAATTCATCTGTATCCGTATCAGTTGGAATGCCTAAATTAGATGTATTTTGGCGGACCACTTCTTTCGTTTCTCGCCACATCTGGTTCATTGTTATTGAGTTTGATAACCCTTTGGAAAGTGGAATGCTGATCTCATTGAAACAATTTTTCATCTCTGTATAAATGTCTATCAATTCTTCATCCGTGTCACCGCCTGCTGCTAGATCGTCAACATACACGTTGTCTTCTAGAATTCTTAATGCGTTTGGATATTTGTCTTTCATCACCGTTGCTAGTTGTCTTAAAGTTGCTGCCAGCAAATACGGGCTGCATGTCAGCCCAAATGGGAGTCGACAGAAACGGTATATTGTGGTCTCATTGGTTCTCAGCCACCCTTCTTCTGAACGAATCATTTTAAACCAGAAAAAAGGAGTGGAATCTCTGTCTTTCTCATTCAGAATCAACTGTAAAAAGCTCTGTTTCCCGTCTGCTGCAATGTATTTGTTGAACGTTCGTAACCGAAGTAAGGTTGCTGTTGAATATGGATTCAGATTGGGGCCAGATTCTAAGTTGCTGTTCAAAGACAATTCGCCTTTCTCATGTGAAGAAGCGTCAAATACGATCCTCACTTCGGTTGTTTCATGATCATCTCGAATTACTGCATGATGTGGCATGAAGAATGTTTTGCCTCTTTGTGATTCCTCACTACAGAATTCAACTTGTTCGTTCTCAATGTGTTTCTGCATTGCTTGTACATAGCGTTCTTCATATTTCTTATCTCTTGCAAATCGCTTCTTCAAACTATCGAAACGCTTTAATGCAATATTCCTGTTGTCATGTAGATTAGGTTCATCCTTTTTCCAAGGTAGGAATACTGCGCACCGTCTTTCAGTTATCGCAATTTGTTCATTGGTTGTTGTCAAGATCTTCTGTTCCTTGGCTGTGAATTTGCGAGTTTCATCATCCCTGATTCCAATGCTCTCTAGCTCCCAGAATCTCCTCAATAGGTTGTCTGTTTCTGAGTGAATGAAGTATGAATTTGTTTCTTTTATCGAAATCCCAGTGCGACTTCCAAATAGAATCCAACCAAAAATACTTCTGCGAATGGTGAGTGAGTCTGATAAGCGGATGATGTCATCTTGGAAGATACGTTCATGGTAATCAGCGCCAACTAATATTCCAATAGAGATGTTCTTCGATATTTCATCCGCATCTGCAAATTTTATACTGCTGAATTGTTGCCTAATATCCATTGGGACTGGTCTCAGAGCTTGAAAAGTATGTGTAGCTTCTAAAGCTTCTATCTTGATTGCAGTTCCCGTGGCTGCTCCTGTAAGTTGAAATCGTACTCGGTTGCGTATTGTTGCTTTACCGTGATGTTCAAGCGTTGAAATAATTAAGGACTCTTTTCCAATGTTTTCCAAGTTTAGTTTATCTGTTAGATCTTTGACGATATAACTGCGTTCACTTCCTGCATCAAGTAGTATTTTTGTCATATGCTGATTGCCGTTGCGATCAGAAATCCACACTAATGCTGTGTTCAAAAACATCTCATGCAATTGTGTATTCCTTGTCTCTGTAGTATGGACGGCTGTAACAGTTGTTTCTTTCGTAAGTGACTCCCCTGTGGTTACTGCCGTTATTGTATTCAAGGGTGACTTGCAAATGGATTTATGATGTCCTGTGTTATTACAGACTCGACATTCCTGATCTTTCTTTCTACAGTCTTTCATTTTGTGGTTTTTGCCTAAACAGATGAAGCATCGTCCATCTTTCCTTAATTTTTCTGATCTGGCTGCAACCGAGACTATTTTATGGCATTCGTTACTCCAGTGGCCTCTTCTATCGCAAAAGGCGCATGTGATTGGGTTTGTTTTTATTTCATCGCTGTACGGTAGTTTAGGTGGATTATTTTGCTGTTCAGTATGCTTACTCTTTTTTATTTCTTTCTTGTATTGACTGGTGTGTAGATTCATTGTTGTAGAGAACCGTTCTCCTAAACTGTCACTGAACTCGTTCAACTTCTCTGATTTTTCTTTGCTGAGTACCCATTTGTCCAGGAAATTCATCAGGGCATCCAAGTTACCATCATCGCCCTGCGTAGTGTACCAGGCGAATTTTGTTTCATCTGGAAAGGCACGTAAAATATCTGCAGATAAAAAGGAACCAAGCATGCAGGCATCAAACCCAAGTCCTTTAAGAGCTGCAATATTCATTTGGCAACTGTTATATATGCTTCTCAACTCGGTAGTAGTTGGATCTGAATTTTTTCTCAAGGTACGGAAGAAATCGATATGTTCCTGTTGCTGTAATTTAATGTTGTCGAAGCGTTCCTTCAGCTTCTGAAGTGCGATCTTGTAATTTTCCTCTGACATTTTCAGCCCACTGATGAGATGTCTGGCTTCTTCTTCTACCAAGTTCCATAGATACAGATGTTTATCAACTGGCGTAATTGCCGAATTATTATGAATTGCTGATTCAAATTGCTGATAAAATCTTGGCCAGTCTGAAAAGGTGCCCATGAAAGGTTTAATTTCAAGCTTAGGTAAGCGTGGTCTCACGATTGCAGACTGAAGAACAGTTGTTTCATTCTTTGCGTTTGATTGCTGCTGGGGAAACCTAATTTCTGTGATCTTCTTGTTTGCTATTGCAATTAGTTTTCGGCCTTCTATTTGACGGTTTTCACACTCTTCTGCATCCCGTTCGTTCGCATCGTCTTCCTGCAACGCCTGTATCCGTTTCTGAATTTCGCTCAAATCTAGTAGTAGTTCGTGTAATCTTTGCGCTAATATTTCCATTTCGATGTCATTATATCCATCTTCGATCGCTGTTCGTAGTCTTTGAATAAGTCTAGTTTCCGACGATCTGGTTGCTGTTCGAATGCGTCTTTCAGTCTGTAAAATGTTTGCATTTGAAACTGTAAACTGAGCAGTAGGTGCGTTAATATTCGTATTCTCCATGTTTCCCTGAACTGAATTATGCACGAATACCGTTAACGAAAATAACACACACTACGTACATGGACATTACCGTATTCCTGTCTTTAACCTATATCTGTAATGTAATTGGTATTTTACTGCAACCTGAAGTTACACTGCATTCGTAAACAGTCCGGGTTTCCGTATTATGTTTTTACGACGGTTAAATCTTAAGCGTTGGTTTCGTATAGTACTGATCCTGTCAACAGAGGCTTTACACTCTTGTAATATTCACTGTTTTTGCGACGAACTTTGAAACGTACAACGATGGTTCGTAACACTTCAAGTGAGTCTGTTCGTAATGTACATAATTACGTATATTCCTTCAAATGTATATCCGTTGCTTAAGAAATTGAATGTAAGTAGAGATCTTACTTGGGTTAGCTGTGTGGCGGCCTCTAGTATCAATATATGTGTATAAACTCCTTGAACTTTGTTAGGGTTTCGAAGACTTTTATATATTGATGTTCTGTGCTTCTAATATTTTCTCTGATTATTATTCATGCTTTTTACCTTCGTTCCCCACGATAGTTGGAGTGTTAATTAAACACATTAATACACCATCCCTGTTCTATTATTCAAGTACATAACCATCATCAATAACTACATTGGTGACTCCCGACGTGATATTAAAATACGGCGCGGAACACATTTTGTGGTTAGTCAAGTGTGAAAATGACCGATGCCAGCAATGAAACAAATCCACCGCCAACAACAGTATGGAACGAAGCGGGTATTGCTCGCATTTCAGTGAAGATTCCACCCATCTGGAAGAAAAACATAAAGGTATGGTTTCTTCAAGTTGAAACACAGTTTACTTTGTTGGGTATCACTAACGAAACCACGAAATTTAATCATGTTGTTGCGTCATTAGAAGCGGATATTGTAGAATTAATTTCCGACTTTTTATCTCGACCATTATCTACCACTCCGTTCACAGAGCTTAAAGCACGACTAATTCAGGAATTTGAAGAGTCAGAGAATAGGAAAGTGACGAAATTATTAACAGAATTAGAATTAGGTGATAAGAAGCCAACTCAACTCTTGCGTGAGATGCGAACTTTAGCCGGTACGCAAGTCAAGGACGATTTCTTGAAAACCATATTTATGCAGAGGCTTCCTGTTACCGCACGTTCTATATTAGCTACGAGTAAAGATAATCTGGACACCATAGCCACTATGGCTGACAAAATTGTTGAAATTTCACAACCGGGATTAAATGTTTGTGTTCAAACCGCGCAGGCACCATCCACCATTGCAGTCGATAAAATAAATGATGTCAGTAACGATCGTATCTCAAGACTAGAAATGCAGATCGCTGAATTAACACTGAAAATCAATGAATTGAAAACGTTGTCACGTTCTTCAAGAAGTAGCTCGCGATCATCTCGTTCCTCACCAAGAAGGTCACGAGACAGGTCCCGATCAGCCCATTCTTTTAATCCTAATGGAGCACTATGTTGGTATCACTCTAAATATCGCAGCAGGGCAAAGAAATGTCAGAGCCCATGCTCATATCAACCACCTTCCGCTCAGAATTCTAACATGCAGTCAAACTAAAACGCTCCACACTAGCGGCGGCAGGTGATCGGAGTCATTTTTCACGCCGCCTATTTCTCACAGACAGAAGTAGCGGAAGTCGTTTCCTGGTCGATACCGGAGCTGATATTTCTGTGATTCCGCCTTCGGATAGTGATCGCCCAAAAAAGACAGATCGTAAACTTTATGCAGCAAACGGCACTGGTATTAACATTTACGGAGAGCGTCTACTAGTACTCAGTTTGGGTTTACGGCGCAATTTCACATGGAAATTCGTAATTGCAGATGTGCAATCACCGATTATTGGAGCCGACTTCATTCACCATTACAACCTTATCGTAGATCTAAAGAACAGGCGACTCATTGACCCATTAACATCAGCAGAGACACCTGGCACATTGATTAAAGTCTCGGGCATAGAAACAGTTTATCTAATGCCACCAGATCAAAAACATGCTGACATTCTAAAGAAATTTCCCTACTTGCTCCATGAAAACGTCCATTTTGACATCCCAGATACCTCTGTTTATCATACCATTGTCACAGAAGGACATCCTGTAGCAGCAAAGGCACGACGACTACCATCAGATAAACTCAAAGCAGCTAAAGCAGAGTTCCAACAAATGATCGATATGAAAATCTGCCAGCCATCAAAGAGCGCCTGGGCAAGTCCCCTCCACTTAGTTCCCAAGAAAGACGGATCCTGGAGACCTTGCGGAGACTACCGTGCTCTCAA
The DNA here is from genome assembly GCF_040414725.1 of Anabrus simplex. Classification (NCBI taxonomy): domain Eukaryota; kingdom Metazoa; phylum Arthropoda; class Insecta; order Orthoptera; family Tettigoniidae; genus Anabrus; species Anabrus simplex. Next base: position 52,958,594 of record NC_090279.1, on the reverse strand, counting down.
CAACATCACCAAGCCTGACAGGTATCCTATTCCTAACCTTCAAGATTTTAACAGCCAACTACATGGAAAACGAATATTTTCAAAAATAGATCTGATCAGAGCTTATCATCACATCCCTGTACATCCGGACGATGTACCTAAGACAGCAGTGATAACTCCATTTGGTTTGTTCGAATTTTTGCGTACCCCGTTTGGACTCCGTAATGCGGCTCAAACTTTTCAAAGATATATCGACAGTATACTCAGAGACCTCGATTTCGTGTACTGTTATATAGATGACATCCTAGTGGCGTCACAAGATGAAGAAGAGCACAAGAAGCATCTTCAAATGCTTTTCGAACGACTCAGTACGTTCAACATCAGAATCAATCTGAACAAGTGCATTTTCAGTTCAACGGAAGTACCTTTCCTGGGATATGTGATATCTGCAGAAGGAATCAGACCACTACCAGAGCGAGTGCAAACCATTGTTGACTATCCGCTACCCACAACAGTAAAAGAACTGCGCCGGTTTCTTGGCCTCATTAACTTTTATCGAAGAGCACTGCCAAATTCAGCCAGTAAACAAGCAGAGCTTTTGAACCTTCTCCACGGGACTAAGAAAAATGACAACAGAAAAATTAATTGGACAGAAAATCTTCGACAAGCCTTTAATGATCTAAAAAATAGCTTGGCCGATTGAGCACTTCTAGCTCATCCATCTTCAAATTTACCACTAATTTTAATGGTAGATGCCTCAGATTATGCTATTGGTGCATCCTTGCAACAAATCAAGGACAATAATCTGCAACCATTAGCATTCTTCTCCAAGAAACTGACAAATGCAGAGAGGAATTACTCGACCTACGACAGAGAACTCCTCGCTGCCTACTCAGCTGTGAAGCACTTTCAGTACATGCTTGAAGGACGTGATTTTCCGATTTACACCGACCACAAGCCACTCACCTTCATGTTCAAGCAACGTTCAGACAAAGCTTCTCCACGTCAGATCCGACACATTAGTTTCATCGGACAGTTCACCACAGACATACGTTACACTACTGGAAAGGAAAACATCGCAGCTGATGCTTGTTCACGAATTGCTTCAATCACTATACCTCCAACTGTTACCATGGAAGAAATAGCAGAAAGCCAACAATTTGACGAAGAACTTCCACACATTAAGAATACGTCACTTGCACTTCGAACAATAATGTTGCCCAATGGTAAAGAACTCGTTTGCGACATGACTGAAGATATGATTCGCCCATATATACCTCGACAACTACGGCAGGCAATTTTCAACTCGCTACACAATCTAGCTCACCCTGGTGTTCAAGCAACCATTAATTTAGTAAAAAAGCACTTCATTTGGCCATCACTAAAAAAGGACGTAAAGACCTGGACATCAGCATGTATTCCTTGTCAACGAAGTAAAGTCTGGAGACACACCAGCAGTGCAGTAGGACAGTATCCTCCAACGGCAGCAAGATTCAGTCACATTAATGTGGACATAGTTGGACCCTTACCTCCATCACAAGGATATCGCTATTTACTAACAATTATTGATCGTTTCTCCCGATGGCCAGAAGCAGTTCCATTAGCTGACATCACAGCAGAAGCAGTTTCATTCGCCATAGTCTCAACATGGATATCTCGTTTTGGCGTGCCTCATATCATAACTACTGACCGCGGAAGGCAGTTTGATTGTCAACTTTTCAAATGCCTTACAAGCACACTGGGCATCGTCCACATTAAAACGACAGCATATCATCCGGCAGCAAATGGAAAAATTGAAAGCTGGCACCGTTAATTAAAATCTGCTTTAAAGGCACAGATGTCTGATGATTGGGTTTCGAAGCTTCCCTTGGTCTTGTTAGGACTTCGTTCCTACATAATTCCGCAAGTCAATACCTCGCCAGTGGAAATGACTTATGGCTCAACAATTAGGTTACCAGGAGCATTTCTCAATGAACAGAAATTAGTAACTGACATCCCAACCTTCGTTTTCAAATTGAAGGAACAGTTGAGGAACCTAAGACCAGTCCCAACAGAACATCACGACCGCAGAAAGATCTTCATTCATCCACGGCTGATGACGAGCAAGTTCGTTTTCGTTCGACACGATGCGGTCAGAACACCTCTTCAATCACCATATGACGGGCCATATCCAGTCCTGTCTCGCAGTGACAAACACTTCGAGGTGGAGATGCCAACAGGGAAACAAACTATTAGCATTGACAGATTGAAACCTGCCTTCCTTCTGGCAGACCAATCATCGGACAACAAGGAAGACATATCTGGAGAAACTACTCTGGACATTCCGTCGAGTTCCATTCCCAAGACTGTCAACCTTCAGATGAAGACAGGCAGCACTCAATCCAATACACCCGTACCACGGATCACCAGATCAGGTCGAAGGGTCACCTTCCCTCGAAAATACATGGACGCTATCACTGCGGAGGGAGTGTGTGGCGGCCTCTAGTATCAATATATGTGTATAAACTCCTTGAACTTTGTTAGGGTTTCGAAGACTTTTATATATTGATGTTCTGTGCTTCTAATATTTTCTCTGATTATTATTCATGCTTTTTACCTTCGTTCCCCACGATAGTTGGAGTGTTAATTAAACACATTAATACACCATCCCTGTTCTATTATTCAAGTACATAACCATCATCAATAACTACAGCTGGTTTCTTGTTGATACGGCAATGCTGCTTACTGTTGTCTGCCCGCGTCTTTCTAGACGCTGATCGTTCCAAAAACGGGTTTCGGCACCATTATGTAATGTTTTTACTTCATAAGAACACTGAAATGTCATAGGGTTACTGATTTATTCTTACAAAGAATCATCCTCTGCTACAACAGCATCAAACATCACCATGACTACTATACTATTACTTTCATGGAGTCCATATTAAGTAGATAGCAAGAGTATGTTAACGTCCATGGAGGCTCAAACTCCTTAGCTGTGTAGCGAACAGGTACAGTCAATTAGATAATTCTCCACATGCCACCCATTCACTTTCTATATCCTGAACCTGCTTACTGTCTACTGTTCGAAACTTCTCACTAATCATATCCATGTACTTCTGTCTAATTTCCTCGTCCTGGAGATTTTCTACCCTTATTCGTTTGCAGACACATTTCACTTTCTCTACCCTAGGCCTAGAGATACTTAGTTCACTACAGATCAGATAGTGGTCTGTATCATCGAAAAATCCCCGAAAAACTCTTACATTCCTAACAGATTTTCTGAATTCAAAGTCTGTTAAGATATAGTCTATTATGGATCTGGTACCCCTAGCCTCCCATGTGTAGCGGTGAATAGCCTTATGCTTGAAGAATGTATTCGTAACAGCTAAACCCATACCAGCACAGAAGTCCAGCAAACGCTTGCCATTCCCATTAGCTTCCATATCTTACCCACATTTACCGATCACCCTTTCGTATCCTTCAGTTCTATTCCCAACTCTCGCATTGAAATCGCCCATTAGCACTATTCTATCCTTGCTGTTGACCCTGACCACGATGTCACTCAATGCTTCATAAAACTTGTCAACTTCATCCTCATCTGCACCCTCACATGGTGAATACACGGACACAATTCTTGTCCTAATTCCTCCTACTGACAAATCTACCCACATCATTCGCTCACTTACGTGCCTAACAGAAACTATGTTGCGTGCAATGGTATTCCTGATAAAGAGCCCTACCCCAGACTCTGCTCTTCCCTTTCTAAAAACCCGTCAAGTACACCCTATAATCTCCTATCTCTTCCTCATTATCTCCCCTTACCCGAATATCACTTACTCCTAGCACATCCAGATGCATCCTCTTTGCTGACTCAGCCAGTTCTACTTTCTTTCTTCCATAAGCCCCATTAATATTGATAGCTCCCCATCGAATTCCATTTCGTTCGCCAAGTTGTTTCCAAGGAGTCCCTCGCCTGTCAAATGGGAGTGGGACTCCGTTACTCCCATAGGTCCGAGGCTTGCTTAAAGTGTTCTGAGCTCGGTAAATTCATGAAGCAGGATGCTGCCCTACTGGCACATAGTCCAAGTGAGGATCTCTCCTCTAACGGGTTATGGACCACCGGTGAATTGTATAGTCCAAGCCGCCTGAGCACAAGGAGGGCCACGACTCAGAATATGTCCGAGATGCCCACTGCCATTCCATAGCAACTGGTATCCCGACTCTCAGGACCACTTACTAGGCCACTCAGCCGTTGCCCATGGTTCACGAACTAGGACGTGACTACAGTAACCCACAAACATGAACCATACTTTTTTCTTAACAGAAGGAATTATTCTTTTAAAATTTGTAAATGACACCTAGTAGGAATTGAATTTACGAAAGTTCTCAACTTCTTCAACACACTTTGAGGGATGCTTTCTCTCTTTCTCGAATTACATTATTGATAGGGTAACAAGATACACTGGGAGCTCCAGCATAGGATATCAAATCCTTTTAGTAAGATACCCAAATGGAATGGAAGAATTCCACAACACTAAACCGGGAAATGAAAGGAAATGGACGTAGACGGGGGCTAAAATCACATCCAACACGGGTTACATAAAAAACACAGAACAATATTACGACTGGGCTGTCCACCTTCTAAAAATTATAAACATCTTTAGAAACAATCCTCATCACCAAGGCAACCATCATAAATTGTTATAATTAGCGAGAACCAATCCCGTTAGTGGACCAATAATGGTAGGAAAAATGGAGGCAAATAAACAACAGGCTATTACCCAAACTCACGTAAAAACCAAAATGAGAAATAAAACGAGATTAAATTGAAAGAAAAAGGAACAAATTTAGTACCAAAGGCATCGAACCATGGCAATCCTTACTGGAACTCCCATGTATTAACCGAGTTTTAAACAAAGATTTAATTTGAAACAGCAGAACAGCCGCCAGCTGGCAATAATAATAATTATAATAATAATAATAATAATAATAATAATAATAATAATAATAATAAAATAATAATAATAAAATTTCCTTTTTTTCAATTTTGCCCCAAAAACGTACAAAATTTCTTATGGTGATCGTTAACCACTTCGTGGTTAAATAAAGCTAAACTAATACATTTTCAACCCGATCTTAGTAGTACAGTATGTTGGTAAATTTTTCACAAGAATGCTGATAAATTTTTGACGCACACCATTTTTTTTTATAGAAAGGGTTTCCTTGGACGGATTCCAGAAGTAGTTCATTCCTGACGACGAATATACAAATTTAAATAGAGTTGTACACTTACAGTTAGGTTACCGCAGTAGTAGAGAAGTTCAAACATGGCCTAGCCATGTTGCCTTACCAGACGAAGATAACATTTTAAGCAACACAACTAATCTCACATACGAGGATGAACGAAAAAATCTTCTGAGGGTTTTGGAGCACAACCCTCCTTTTTAGTGCTAATATCCGTAATCCATGCCACTACTCCAGTCCATGGCGCGGCGATAAATACACAAGCGTCTGCTCTCCATCATGGGACCTATGCGAGTGCAACACTACGCTTCGCTTCCTCCCCGGGGTCGAGAGTTCCAAGAAGGCCGACTCATGCGTTGATTGGCCAGAGCAAAACGGAGGGGGAAGCCGCCGATAGTTAGCACTACTGCCGTAGGGTAGCAGTAGCAACCAGAGTTTACATAAGCTCGAAGAATAAAACATAACTTGGCGAAGCATAAGAGATAATCGTGAGAATTGTATTATATTGACACAAATTTCTACGGCGTAACAGCCAATGCGAAAACGTAAATGGAGAGGAGACAAATACGAAACCTCGGTTTCAGGTTCTAGAATAAAAAAGAAAATTAAACAAACGTTTTAAAATACATCCTCTTTATTAATCCATGAATTGAGTGTGTTATTAAAACCAAGCCATTCGACGTACAGTTTATTACCGCGCCAACGAATAACACGTTCTATTAAAAAGTGATTAGGATGTTTAACTTTCTGAAGCTCTTTTATGTAGAATCCTCCCTTACAGGCTTTCATGAAAGAACGTTAAGTAAATTTCAGTAGTATAAGTGGACAGTTCTAAAGCGGCCGCTACCACAGGCTCTTCGGCCGCCTTCGCCTCCACATGCTCTCGGGAGTGTTCTGCACCTCATTGACTGCGCTTCCGCCGCCTCCACTTCCCCGCGCTCTCAGGAGAGGCCCCCTCCGCATTGACTGCGCTGGCTAAGACTGCATGCTTAACCTCACATCCGCCATCTTGAATGGACTTAACCTTACTCTTGACGCGTAAGAGAACAAGCCTAACCTCATGGAGGGGCCTATCCACATCTTTACGACGATAGCCCTTCCTGGCGCCTAAGAGAGCGAGCTTAACCTCACATCCACCATCTTGAAGGGCTTAACCTAACTCTTGACGTGTAAGAGAGCAAGCCTAACCTCATGGATGGGACTAACCTCAGTTTTAGGGCCGGAAGTCCTCCCCGACGCCTAGGAGAGCGAGCTTAACCTCATATCCGCGATCTTGGTGGGGCTTAACCTTACTTTTTACGCGCAAGACAGCATGCCTAACCTCATGGAGGGTCCTAACCTCAGTTTTAAGGCCGGATGCCCTTCCTGGCGCCAATTGCACAAGATGAGGCTATACATAGCACTTATGAGACGGCTTAAGGACGCTTGCGCAAGATGATGGCTATCTAATTGCACAAGATGGCTGCTATACATAGGCTCTTATGAGACTCCCTAGGGATGCTTGCACAAGATGGCGGCTATCTAATTCTACAAGATGGGGCTATACAAAGCTTCTTATGAGATCAACTGACTGGGAAGAAGCCACATATAATGCCACCAACGAAGTTATTCCAACAGAAGATAAAAAATTCCATCACAACATCACCCAATCCCCACTCTGTAAAAAATGTCTGGAGGTGGACACACAGAGGCATGAACTTACTACCTATAGAAGTGTCAAACTTGTCTGGAAATGGTTTTGTTCTGTGCTACGACAGATGAGAGGATCAGCTAATCATAATGCAGCTTACAGAGCAGCTTTGGAGCTCGATTTCTGTACGCAGCACTTGAAATTTGCGCTAACCTGGCTTGTCATGGGGTATCTTTATTATGTCCAGAAAAACGAACAGTGCTCCCTGAACACGTTCATCCGACTTCTAAAAGATGCCAAACCACAATTACTGAAACGTGTGCCACCGAGAGAGAAACATCACGTTAAGGAACTCGAGTGTGTTTCATTATAACATTGAAATGGTCGTGCAGTGTTTTTCATGCAATGTGTTTTGTGCCAGTGGTTTTTTCTTCATTTTCTTCTTTCTCAGTTGAAATGACTATTCTCTAGAACAATAAGATACGAGAGAAAATGTAATATTTCTTTCAAGTACGGAAGGACTTGTGACAAGTGAACATTATCGTATAATAAGAGATTGAGTGCTTAGTGCTTTGCTTGTTGTATTCCTTTTGTATGTTTATACTGTACCTTTATATTTGGGAGATATAAAATAATTACAAAAAAGAAGGTAAATGAACGAGTGCTGGGGCTCCAAAGTTACCGAGCTCTCGATGCGATATATATCGATTACTACAATGTAACGATTACAATTTTAATTTCAGAACTGAATTACGAGTAAAAATCTTTACATGTAATTAAATAACTTGCCACTCTTGGAAGTGAGCTCTTCATAAACGTAGTGTTCGTGCTCCTTACAAAGAATGGACGACAGAGCGCGCATGTAAAATAAAAGAGAAAATAGAATGCAATATTCCTCACAGGATGAAATGATCCCTTGTAACCCTTGCAAGTGTTTAGAAGTTGCGTGATATCTTATGGAACTAGTGTCGGGGTATCTTAAAAGACACCAGCGCTGTTATAAGTTATAAGTAAACAAACGATATTGAATGTTCACAGGTCGCGTCTTGGAGCAGTGAAGTTATGTCAAGAGAAAATACGGAATTCACTGTGCGTCAGAAGAGACGAAAGTGATATCGGACAGAGAGAGTGGAAACATAATATGACCAAGCTCGTGACTCCACGGGTGCCATTCTGCTCTAAAACCCCTTGGCATGGCTGTAATACGAATCTCATCCTTTTTAAAAGTAGAAAAAACAACAAGACCGAACAGTATCACTTTGACCGCGGTCGTAAGAAGGGTCTTAAAGGGCGCCTAACTCTATGTGTCCACCAAGTTATCGGATTAGTGATGCGACATGTTGAACTGATACGGGACAGTTGTACAACAAATCACATAATCCTAAGTAGGAGAAGGAATAGGTAACCTTTGCTTGACTCTCTGCTCGGTGACCACGGATCTCGTAGCTGAGTCTGACACACTAACCAGTTATTTGTGTGAGCCTCCTAACTTTCGTCTTCACCGTTCGACCTTCCTTGGTCTACTCATACTCTGACGCTATTAGGTTTGTGTCTTCCCTCCCTTTTCTCGATAGGTTCACTCTCCTCTGATTGGTGTTAAGAGAGAAAGGGTGTCATCAGTTCTGTAATAATCTGTCCCCGATCCCCTGGTGCTCTGCCATGAGCATAACTATCTCTTCCTCTCGGTCAATTACTTGACTGATACTGAAAATCTTGTGCTCTCAGCCCTCTCACTGCCTGTGACTTATCAATGAAATATCGTCCCTCCATCTCCTTTGCTCATGGATTGGTGTTCGCTAGAGGACCTCTTTTCAAATTGCCAATATTAAGTTCATGATCCGAGCGAGTATTTCCATTATTCGTGTCAGAAGTGCTTACAATCCAGTAACATAACACGAAAATAAACTATGTGGACCATTACGTGATTTAAAAGTCGTTCATTATCTAAGTGGTTAAAACAAGCAATTGTCGTACCTGCTCAATGTCCGTTGTGCTATGAATATCTTGTTATTGTTTTCATTGTGATGTATGGCTGCTACTTTGAAGAGATGTGCAGCTCGTATGATCAGAGTTACAGTTTCTCCAACTTTTGTTACATGAATATGTATGTATACTGGGTATTCAGCCCGAAGCTCCGCCAACAGCTGTCATAAACAGTCTAGGCATCACTGAAGAGGCGTACTAGGGAAATGAGGATGAAGATAGTTTCCCGTTGTTTTCGTCACCGAGCCAGCAGTTGCTATTGCATAACAGTATGCCAATCCAATGAAATGTATGCACCAAACGACCCTATGAGCTATATTTTCATACCATTCATAACAGCGACTGACTGCATAAGAATTGTTATTACTAGCATCACTCATACCTCTGTCACTTTCATGTTGTCAAAACCAAGGATGAGACTAAGACAGGTCAATGAAAGTAACAAATTTGATATAGCCCATACCAGAAGACATAGTGCACTGTAAACACTACATCTTGCCAGCAAAGGTATACATGAATCTATCTGGAGATACCTGATAGTTCCCATTCCTCTCACGAAGAAAACAGATCCACACACTATTCTTATGTACTGTACTTTCTTATTACAGATACCGGTACCGTAATGTGAGCTACATTAAGAAGTACAATCACACCCGTGGTGTGGAACTGCTTATTACCAACGCCTTTCTTATGACCACCCTGAGGATATTTTCTAAAATACATGTTTGTTTCTGTAACAGCTAAACGTGTAAAGTTAAAACTTCGTTCATTGTCAAATTACGACGAATAAAATGCAGTTATAGTGTCTGTGAACACCTGTTTTGCCCGTTAGGCGCGCGTATTAAAGCACCTAACACTTGGATATAACTCATGGGTCGTCCGAGAGAAGCAGAAATATCCTAAAAATACACCAGTCACCTGTCTTCACAGAATTGAGACTCACACTTACTGTAAGACATCCATTAAACGGGGGCACCATAGCCGAGGTTGCCAACACGTCCTTGATTCTCCTGGATGGGTGTGGGTTCTAGAAACGTCAGAAAATAAATTTCATTTTCTGGAGTGCTACATGACCAAGAGGTACACTCAGCCTGCTCCAGAAATGAGTACCAGGTTAATTTGTGGGCCCAAAGTGATTTCGTTCTTCCTCGTGGCTGTGCTGAGGAAAGCACCTTGCGTTTTATGTACCTGCAGCCAAATTTCTGTCACTGGTGATGGAGGGCATTTATACTCGTATCTCAACGAACAGGAAACATCTAAAACCACTTGGATTCTCATTCAAAGAGAAATGAGGTGTTGTCTCAACTAAAATTAATATACAATTGATTTAACACATTACGCAAATGCAGAAAAGTAGTATAATGGGAGAGTTCTGCCGCCTCCTCCCGCGGGAAATTTGAATTCTGGCGGGAAATTTGAATTTTTGGCGGGAAATTTGAATTTTGGCGCGAGATTTGAATTTGTAAACAAAGCCACGTGATTTTGGACAGCTGTCATCGACAACAACGCATCGCTAGAATCGGTAAACAAATCCACGTGCTTTTTGACAGCTGTCATCCACCATCTTTAATCTATAGAGCACAGTGGTGCCCTCTTTACCTACTTACCTTTGAAATGTGGTGGCGGATAATTTGAAAAATGCTTTTTGACAGCAGCCATCTTTAATCTAGAGAGCTCCGCGCTGCCCTCTTTAGCTAGATACCTGTGGTGGGAGGCAATTCCACATGACAGCAGCCATCTTTAATCAAGCGAGCACCATGCTGCCCTCTATGTGGTGGCGGCAATTTGAAAAATTCTACATGCTCTTGTTTGGAAACAAACTCACGCGCTTTTTTGATAGCCGTCATCCGCCATCTTTAATCAACAGAGCACAGTGCTGCCCTCTTTAGCTAGATACCTTTGAAATGTGGTGGCGGCAAATTCCACGTGCTCTTGTTTGGAAACAAAGCTATGTGCTTTTTTGACAGCTGACATCCGCCATCTTTAATCTATAGAGCACAGTGCTGCCCTCTTTAGCTACTTACCTTTGAAATGCGGTACGTCACAGCTGTCATCCACAGTGCTGCCATCTTAACGGGCCTAAACCTTAGTGCTACCAACTTAACCTTACTAGCGCGAGATTTGAATCGGTAAACAAATCCACGTGCTTTTTTGACAGCTGTCATCCACCATCTTTAATCCATAGAGCACAGTGGTGCCCTCTTCAGCTACTTACCTTTGAAATGTGGTGGCGGATAATTTGAAAAATGCTTTTTGATAGCAGCCATCTTTAATCCAGAGAGCACCGTGCTGGCCTCTTTAGCTAGATACCTGTGGTGGCAGGCAATTCCACGTGACAGCAGCCATCTTTAATCAAGAGGGCACCGTGCTGCCCTCTTTGTGGCGGTGGCAAATTCCACGTGCTTTACAAACTCACGTGCTTTTTTCTGACAGCTGTCATCCACCATCTTGCATCACAAACCTCAGTGCTGCGCTTTTTAGCTAGTTACCTTTGAAATTTGGTGACGGCAATTTGAAAAATTCTATGTGCTCTTGTTTGGAAACAAAGCCACGTGCTTTTTGAGAGCTGTCATCCACCATCTTTAATCAATAGAGCACTGTGCTGCTATCATGCGGGCAATTTCGTCAGCTCTCAACCGCCATCTTTAATCTACAGAGCACCGTGCTGTAATCTCTGTAGTAGCGGGCAATTTGAAAAGTTCTGTTAGCTGTCTTTCGCCATCTTTAATCAAGAGAGCACCGTGCTGCCATCTTTAGCTAGATACCTGTGGTGGCGGAAAATTCTATGTGCTCTTGTTTAGTAAACAAAGCCACGTGCTTTTTTTGACAGCTGTCATCCACCATCTTTAATCAATAGAGCACTGTGCTGCTATCATGCGGGCAATTTCGTCAGCTGTCATCCGCCATCTTTAATCTACAGACCACCGTGCTGCTCTCTGTAGTAGCGGGCAATTTGAAAAGTTCTGTTAGCTGTCATCCGCCATCTTTAATGAAGAGAGCACCGTGCTGCCATCTTTAGTTAGATACCTTTGAAATGTGGTGGCGGCAAATTGAAAAATTCCACGTGCTCTTGTTTGTAAACAAACTCACGCGTTTTAGTCAGCTGTCATCCGCCATCTTTAATTTATAGAGCTCAGTGCTACACTCTTTAGGTACATACCTTTGAAATATGGTGGTGGATAATTTAAAAAGAAAAATTCTACATCAGCCATCTCTCGACGCTGATTGCATAAGATGGTGGCTATACATGACTCCTTAAATGTGCTTATGCAAGATGGCCGCTATACATAGGTTCTTATGAGATGCACTTGTGATGCTTGCGCAAGATGGCGGTTATACAAGGCTCCTTATGAGACGCCCTAGAGATGCTTGCGCAAGATGGCGGTTGCTCTTATGAGGCGGCTTAAGGGTCCTTGCACAAGATGGCTAGAGATGCCCTAAGGATGCTTGCGCAAGATGGCGGACGCAAGATGGCGGCTATACAGACTTCTTATGAGACGCCTTAAGTGTGCTTGCGCAAGATGGCTGTTGCTCTTATGAAGAAAGCTAGCATAGAGGCTAACGTGTCGTGCTAGTTCGATTCATTAAATTTGGGGCATAAATGCATAATGTTAAATATCTCGAAAACGGTGCATCGTAGAGCAAAACGGACAAAATGTTTCTACCCAATAGCTCGGTTCGCAGTATGGGGGACAAGGAAAACATAGTCTAATGATGAGATCAACGGTTCGGTTCTAACTTAGACCCTTTGGCATTAGCTCTGTTTCAGCTCGTAATGAAGCAAGTCTTCGTAACATGATCAGGTTTGGCTATGGTAGAGAGTATAACGTACCGTGCAGGTTCGATTCATTACATTTGGCGCTTAAATGCAAAATGTTCAATATCTCGAAAACGGACAAAATTTTTCTACCTGATACCTAGGTTTGCAGTATCAGGAACATGATAGCATAAGAAAAACATAGTCTAATGATGAGATCGACGGTTCGATTCCTACTTAGGCCCTTTGGCATTGGCAGCTATCTATTTCTACAAGATGGCGGCTATACATAGCTTCTTATGAGACAGCTTAAGAGCGCTTGCACAAGATGACTGCTGCTCTTATGAGACGCCCTAGGGGTGCTTGCGGGAGGTAGCAGCGGCAAGACGATGACTATACACAGCTGCTTATGATACGGCCTAGAGGTGCTTACACAAGATGGTGGCTGCTCTGATGACTAAAGCTAGCTTTGCATCGTGCAGGTATTTTTACAGCACTAAACCTCATACCTTTGAAATGTGGTGGCGGGTAATTTGAAAAATTCGACGTGCTTTTTCATAAGCTGTTAAGGCCTCCTCTTATGTCAAGGCATAGCTCTATCGAACAAGTTTAAACCTGCATCGGAATAGCTAGAGTAAGCACGTGCTGCAGTGATGACGTCATTAAGCATGTTTAGACTTGCAAATCACAGAAGAAACGTAACAAGGCTGGAATCGAAAACTGCACTCTATGCCGTGATCTATGTGATCGGAACATTGATTGAAGTGTTTAGAACACTCAATAAGTAGAACCGAACACTGTACTCGATACAACATGTGTTTAGAACATGTCAGGGGATACCTTTGTTCTAAGAAGATTAGATTACCGCACATTCCTTCTAGGGCTAATAGGCTAAAGGGCTAATGGGCTAAAGGGCTAATGGGCTAAAGGGCTAAAGGGCTAAAGGAGCAACAACCTCATCGATCGCTATCAGCAAGAACGCTTGTATTTTGTTAAGTGTAGAAAAATAATCTTTATTTGTAAATGGTTTCATGTTCAGAACAAGGAATGGAACCTAGGGGTTACGTCTTACCTAATAAAATCCCCGAGGTGCGATGAGTTACGTTTTTCGAACTAGTGTTTGGAACACTGAACTTTTCAAGATGATAGCAGAGAGTTTAGCAATGTTCTGTTGTTGGATTATAAATTCCGCGCTACAACATGCATAAGGTGGCAGCCTTGAGGTTTACCGCCGTAAAGATGACAAGAGTGAGGTTAGCAATGTTCCGTTGTTGGATTTTAAATTCCGCGCTATAACATGCATAAGGTGGCAGCCTTGAAGTTTACCGCCGTAAAGATGGCAGCAGTGAGGTTAGCGACGCTCTATTGTCCTTCAAAGTGAGGTTAGAGTTCGTCAAGAAGACAGCTGTCAAAAAAGCACGTGGCTATGTTTACCAAACAATAGCACGTGGTCGTGACGTCACGGTCACGTAGTATGTTGCCTCAGCATGCAAAGTTCAATGTCTACACCTACGTAGTAAACATTCTGCTATGTTCACAGGATTTTTTACATATAACTATTCTTTATGCTTTATGTTCATGTACATAGGCTATGCTAAGATAGCAGCACAAACACATGCGAACTTTGTACATTCTAATGGAATAAGTTTAGTACTGTGTGCATCATGGATACATGATGTGTGCACGCATTTAAACTCGACTATACGTAATGCTGCTTCTTTGTTTACAAGATTTTTATACATTGCTATACTTTATGCTTTATGTTCGTGCACACACAAGCGATAGTCGTACGCTCTGGCAGGAGAAGTTTAGTACGATATTCGATACATACATTATCGATAGGTGATGTGTACACGCTTTAGAACATAGCTCTTCTTTATGCTTAAAGTTCGTGCTCATGGGTTGGGGATACACAAAAGCGATTGCTACATGCTCTAGCGGAAGAAGTCTAGTACGATAGTCGTTTCATGCAAAATCATTAGGTAATGTGTACACGCTTTGAAACAAGGCTATTCTTTGTACTCTAAGTTCATGCGTACAGGTTATGCTAAGATAGCAGCACAGTCTAGCTCAAGAAGTTTAGTACGATATTTGATGCATGCAAAATCGATCGGTGACGTGTACACGCTTTAAAACATGGTTATTCTTCGTACTTTAAGTTCATGCGTATAGGTTAGGCTAAGATAGCAGCACAGTCTAGCGTAAGAAGTTTAGTACGAGAGTCGATGCATGCAAAATCGATAGGTAATGTGTACACGCTTTGAAACATAGCTATTCTTTGTACTTTAAGTTCATGCGTCTTAGTTATGCTAAGATAGTAGCACAATCTACCTGAAGAAGTTTTGTTTGAGAGTCGATACATGCAAAAACGATAGTTGATGCGTACACGCTTTGAAACATGACTATTCATTGTACTTTAAGTTCATGGGTATAGGTTATGCTAAGATAGCAGCACAATCTAGCGGAAGAAATTTAGTACGATATTTGATGCCTGCAAAATCAATAAGTAATGTGTACACACTTTGAAACATGGCTATTCTTCGTACTTTAAGTTCATGTGTATAAATTATGCTAAGATAGCAGCACAATCTAGCGGAAGAAGTTTAGTACGATATTTGTTGCATGCAAAATCGATAGGTGATGTGTACACACTTTGAAACATGGCTATTCTTTTTACTTTAAGGTCATGCGTATAGGTTATGCTAAGATAGCAGCACAATCTAGCGGAAGGGGAATAGTACGAGAGTCAATGCATGCAAAATCCATAGGTAATGTACATGCTTAGGAACATGGCTTTTCATTGTACTTTTAAGTTCATGTGTATAAGTTATGCTAAGATACCAGCACAATCTAGCGGAAGAAGTTCAGTGCGAGATTCGATGAATGTAAAATCAATAAGTAATGTGTACACGCTTTGAAACATGGCTATTCTTTGTACTTTAAGTTCATGTGTATAAGTTATGCTAAGATAGCAGCCCAACCTAGCGGAAGAAGTTTAGTACGATATTTGTTGCATGCAAAGTCGATAGGTAATGTGTACACGCTTTGAAACATGGCTATTCTTTGTACCTTAAGGTCATGCGTATAGGTTATGCTAAGATAGCAGCACAATCTAGCGGAAGAAGTTTAGTACGAGAGTCGATGCTTGCAAAATCGATAGGTAATCTGTACACGCTTTGATACATAGCTATTCTTTGTACTTTAAGTTCATGCGTCTTAGTTATGCTAAGATAGCAGCACAATCTACCTGCAGAAGTTTAGTACGAGAGACGATACATGCAAATTCGATATTTGATGTGTACACGCTTTGGAACTTGACTATTCATTGTACTTTAAGTTTATTGGTATAGGTTATGCTAAGATAGCAGCACAATCTAGCGGAATAAATTTAGTACGAGATTCGATGAATGCAAAATCAATAAGTAATGTGTACACGCTTTGAAACATGGCTATTCTTTGTACTTTAAGTTCATGTGTATAAGTTATGCTAAGATAGCAGCACAACCTAGCGGAAGAAGTTTGGTACGATATTTGTTGCATGCAAAGTCGATAGGTAATGTGTACACGCTTTGAAACATGGCTATTCATTGTACTTTAAGGTCACGCGTATAGGTTATGCTAAGATAGCAGCACAATCTAGCGGAAGAAGTTTAGTTCGAGAGTCGATGCATGCAAAAACGATAGGTAATGTGTACACGCTTTAAAACATGGCTATTCATTGTACTTTAATTTTATGGTTATAGGTTATGCTAAGATAGCAGCACGATCTAGCGGATGAAGTTTAGTTCGATGGTCGATGCATGTAAAATCGATAGATGATATGTACACGCTTTGAAACATGGCTGTTCATTGTACTTTAATTTTATGGGTATAGGTTATGCTAAGATAGAAGCACTATCTAGCGGATGAAGTTTAGTACGATGGTCGATGCATGTAAAATCGATAGGTGATGTGTACACGCTTTGAAACATGGCAATTCATACTGCTGCTATGTTCCCAAGACTTTTAAGCATAGCTAATCCTAATGCTGCTCTTAACGACGTCGAGCTAAGGATTGATTACTTGACCGTGACGTCACGACCACGTGCTCTTGTTTGGTAAACATAGCCACGTGCTTTTTTGACAGCTGTCTTCTTGACGAACTCTAACCTCACTTTGAAGGACAATAGAGCGTCGCTAACCTCACTGCTGCCATCTTTACGGCGGTAAACCTCAAGGCTGCCACTTTATGCATGTTATAGCGCGGAATTTAAAATCCAACAACGGAACATTGCTAACCTCACTCTTGTCATCTTTACGGCGGTAAACCTCAAGGCTGCCACCTTATGCATGTTGTAGCGCGGAATTTATAATCCAACAACAGAACATTGCTAAACTCTCTGCTATCATCTTGAAAAGTTCAATGTTCCAAACACTAGTTCGAAAAACGTAACTCATCGCACCTCGGGGATTTTATTAGGTAAGACGTAACCGCTAGGTTCCATTCCTTGTTCTGAACATGAAACCATTTACAAATAAAGATTATTTTTCTACACTTAACAAAGTACAAGCGTTCTTGCTGATAGCGATCGATGAGGTTGTTGCTCCTTTAGCCCTTTAGCCCTTTAGCCCATTAGCCCTTTAGCCCATTAGCCCTTTAGCCTATTAGCCCTAGAAGGAATGTGCGGTAATCTAATCTTCTTAGAACAAAGGTATCCCCTGACATGTTCTAAACACATGTTGTATCGAGTACAGTGTTCGGTTCTACTTATTGAGTGTTCTAAACACTTCAATCAATGTTCCGATCACATAGATCACGGCATAGAGTGCAGTTTTCGATTCCAGCCTTGTTACGTTTCTTCTTTGATTTGCAAGTCTAAACATGCTTAATGACGTCATCACTGCAGCACGTGCTTACTCTAGCTATTCCGATGCAGGTTTAAACTTGTTCGATAGAGCTATGCCTTGACATAAGAGGAGGCCTTAACAGCTTATGAAAAAGCACGTCGAATTTTTCAAATTACCCGCCACCACATTTCAAAGCTATGAGGTTTAGTGCTGTAAAAATACCTGCACGATGCAAAGCTAGCTTTAGTCATCAGAGCAGCCACCATCTTGTGTAAGCACCTCTAGCCGTATCATAAGCAGCTGTGTATAGTCATCGTCTTGTCGCTGCTACCTTCCGCAAGCACCCCTAGGGAGTCTCATAAGAGCAGCAGTCATCTTGTGCAAGCGCTCTTAAGCTGTCTCATAAGAAGCTATGTATAGCCGCCATCTTGTAGAAATAGATAGCTGCCAATGCCAAAGGGCCTAAGTAGGAATCGAACCGTCGATCTCATCATTAGACTATGTTTTTCTTATGCTATCATGTTCCTGATACTGCAAACCTAGGTATCAGGTAGAAAAATTTTGTCCGTTTTCGAGATATTGAACATTTTGCATTTCAGCCCCAAATGTAATGAATCGAACTTGCACGGTACGTTATACTCTCTACCATAGCTAGACCTGATTATGTTACGAAGACTTGCTTCATTACGAGCTGAAACAGAGCTAATGCCAAAGGGCCTAAGTTAGAACCGAACCGTTGATCTCATCATTAGACTATGTTTTTCTTGTTCCCCATACTGCGAACCGAGGTATTGGGTAGAAAAATTTTGTCCGTTTTGCTCTACGATGCACCGTTTTCGAGATATTTAACATTATGCATTTAAGCCCCAAATTTAATGAATCGAACTAGCACGACACGTTAGCCTCTATGCTAGCTTTCTTCATAAGAACAACAGCCATCTTGCGCAAGCACCCTTAAGGCGTCTCGTAAGGAGTCGTGTATAGCCGCCATCTTGCGTCCGCCATCTTGCGCAAGCATCCTTAGGGCATCTCTAGCCATCTTGTGCAAGGACCCTTAAGCCGCCTCATAAGAGCAACCGCCATCTTGCGCAAGCATCTCTAGGGCGTCTCATAAGGAGCCTTGTATAACCGCCATCTTGCGCAAGCATCACAAGGGCATCTCATAAGAACCTATGTACAGCGGCCATCTTGCATAAGCACATTTAAGGAGTCATGTATAGCCAGCATCTTATGCAATTAGCGTCGAGAGATGGCTGATGTAGAATTTTTCTTTTTAAATTATCCACCACCATATTTCAAAGGTATGTACCTAAAGAGTGTAGCACTGAGCTCTATAGATTAAAGATGGCGGATGACAGCTGACAAAAAGCGCGTGAGTTTGTTTACTAAACAAGAGCACGTGGAATTTTTCAATTTGCCGCCACCACATTTCAAAGGTATCTAGCTAAAGATGGCAGCACGGTGCTCTCTTGATTAAAGATGGCGGATGACAGCTGACAGAACATTTCAAATTGCCCGCTACTACAGAGAGCAGCACGGTGCTCTGTAGATTAAAGATGGCGGATGACAGCTGACGAAATTGCCCGCATGATAGCAGCACAGTGCTCTATTGATTAAAGATGGTGGATGGCAGCTGTCAAAAAATAGCACGTGGCTTGGTTTACTAAACAAGAGCACATAGAATTTGCCGCCACCACAGGTATCTAGCTAAAGATGGCAGCACGGTGCTCTCTTGATTAAAGATGGCGAATGACAGCTAATTGAACTTTTTAAATTGCCCGCTACTACATAGAGGACAGCACGGTGCTCTGTAGATTAAAGATGGCGGTTGAGAGCTAACGAAATTGCCCGCATGATAGCAGCACAGTGCTCTATTGATTAAAGATGGTGGATGACAGCTGTCAAAAGCACGTGGCTTTGTTTCCAAACAAGAGCACATAGAACTTTTCAAATTGCCGTCACCAAATTTCAAAGGTAACTAGCTAAAGAGCGCTGCACTGAGGTTTGTGATGCAAGATGGTGGATGACAGCTGTCAGAAAAAAGCACGTGAGTTTGTAAAGCACGTGGAATTTGCCACCGCCACAAAGAGGGCAGCACGGTGCCCTCTTGATTAAAGATGGCTGCTGTCACGTGGAATTGCCTGCCACCACAGGTATCTAGCTAAAGAGGGCAGCACGGTGCTCTCTGGATTAAAGATGGCTGCTATCAAAAAGCATTTTTCAAATTATCCGCCACCACATTTCAAAGGTAAGTAGCTAAAGAGGGCACCACTGTGCTCTACGGATTAAAGATGGTGGATGACAGCTGTCAAAAAAGCACGTGGATTTGTTTACCGATTCAAATCTCGCGCTAGTAAGGTTAAGTTGGTAGCACTAAGGTTTAGGCCCGTTAAGATGGCAGCACTGTGGATGACAGCTGTGGCGTACCACATTTCAAAGGTAAGTAGCTAAAGAGGGCAGCACTGTGCTCTATAGATTAAAGATGGCGGATGTCAGCTGTCAATAAAGCACATAGCTTTGTTTCCAAACAAGAGCACGTGGAATTTGCCGCCACCACATTTCAAAGGTATCTAGCTAAAGAGGGCAGCACTGTGCTCTGTTGATTAAAGATGGCGGATGACGGCTGTCAAAAAAGCGCGTGAGTTTTTTTCCAAACAAGAGCATGTAGAATTTTTCAAATTGCCGCCACCACATAAAGGGCAGCACGGTGCTCGCTTGATTAAAGATGGCTGCTGTCATGTGGAATTGCCTGCCACCACAGGTATCTAGCTAAAGAGGGCAGCACGGTGCTCTCTAGATTAAAGATGGCTGCTGTCTAAAAGCATTTTTCAAATTATCCGCCACCACATTTCAAAGGTAAGTAGGTAAAGAGGGCACCACTGTGCTCTATAGATTAAAGATGGTGGATGACAGCTGTCAAAAAAGCACGTGGATTTGTTTACCGATTCTAATCTCGCGCTAGTGAGTTTAAGTTGGTAGCACTAATGTTTAGGCCCGTTAAGATGGCAGCACTGCGGATGACAGGTGACGAATTTGCAACTACTGTGAAAAAGAGGGCAGCACTGTGCTCTGTGGTTTAAGGTTGGCGGATGACAGCTGTCAAAAAAGCACGTGGATTTGTTTATCTCACGCTAGTAAGGTTAAGTTGGTAGCACTAAGGTTTAGGCCCGTCAAGATGGCAGCACTGCTGATGACAGGTGATGAATTTATATCTACTACGATAAAGAGGGCAGCACAGTGCTCTGTGGTTTAAAGATGGCGGATGACAGCTGTCAAAAAGCACGTGGCTTTGTTTACCACGCGCTAGTTAGGTTAAGTTGGTACTACTGAGGTTTAGGCCCGTCAAGATGGCAGTACTGAGGGTAGCGATGCGTTGTTGTCTGTCAAAAAGCACGTGGCTGTCAAAAAACACGTGGCTTTGTTTACCTCGCGCTAGTTGGGTTAAGTTGGTACTACTGATGTTTAGGCCCATCAAGATGGCAGTACTGAGGTTAGCGATGCGTTGTTGTCTGTCAAAAAGCACGTGGCTGTCAAAAAACACGTGGCTTTGTTTACCTCGCGCTAGTTAGGTTAAGTTGGCGCTACTGAGGTTTAGGCCCGTCAAGATGGCAGCAGTGAGGTTAGCGATGCGTTGTTGTCGATGACAGCTGTCAAAAAGTACGTGGCTTTGTTTACAAATTCAAATCTCGCGCCAAAATTCAAATTTCCCGCCAAAAATTCAAATTTCCCGCCAGAATTCAAATTTCCCGCGGAAGGAGGCGGCAGAACTCTCCCATTATACTACTCAGAAACCCAACACTGGTGAGGTGTAATTGGTATCGTTCATTTCATAGATCGACGATGTTTACCTTTCCATGAAACTTCCTGTAAGTTGTACGTTCCTAGTAACGGCTTGACCTGGTAATGTTACTGAGAGTTCCTTGTTCTACTGCTAGTAGTTATCAGAATGAACTGAGTATTCTCATCTCTGGAGTCTGCTTCTGTGGTGGACAGCAAAGTTCTACTGCTAGTAGTTATCAGAGCGAGTTCAGTTCTCTCATCTCTAGAGTCAGTTCCTGTAGCGCACAGCAAAGTTCTACTGCTAGTAGTTATCAGAACGAGCTCAGTTCTCTCATCTCTAGAGTCAGTTCCTGTAGCGCACAGCAAAGTTCTACTGCTAGTAGTTATCAGAACGAACTGAGTTCTCTCTTCTCTGGAGTCAGTTCCTGTGGTGTATAGCAAAGTTCTACTGCTAGTAGTTATCAGAGCGAGCTCAGTTCTCTCATCTCTAGAGTCAGTTCCTGCAGTGCACAGCAAAGCTCTACTGCAAGTAGTTATCAGAACGAGCTGAGTTATCTCATCTTTGGAGTCAGTTCCTGTGGTGTATAGCAAAGTTCTACTGCTAGTAGTTATCAGATCGAGCTGAGTTCTCTCATCTTTGGAGTCAGTTCCTGTGGTGTATAGGAAAGTTCTACTGCTAGCAGTTATCAGAACGAACTGAGTTCTCTCATCTTTGGAGTCAGTTCCTGTAGGGCACAGCAAAGTTCTACTGCTAGCAGTTATCTGAACGAACTGAGTTCTCTCATCTTTGGAGTCAGTTCCTGTAGGGCACAGCAAAGTTCTACTGCTAGTAGTTATCTGAACGAACTGAGTTCTCTCATCTTTGGGGTCAGTTCCTGTGGTGCACAGCAAAGTTCTACTGCTAGCAGCTATCAGAACGGGCTGAGTTCTCTCATCACAGGAGTCAGTTCCTGTAGTGCACAGCAAAGTTCTACTGCTAGCAGTTATCAGAACGAACTGAGTTCTCTCATCTTTGGAGTCGGTTCCTGTAGGGCACAGCAAAGTTCTACTGCTAGTAGTTATCAGAACGAACTGAGTTCTCTCATCTTTGGGGTCAGTTCCTGTGGTGCACAGCAAAGTTCTACTGCTAGCAGCTATCAGAACGGGCTGAGTTCTCTCATCACAGGAGTCAGTTCCTGTAATGCACAGCAAAGTTTTCCTGACAAAAGTCAAGCTGGCAGTTGGCACTAACTGAGTTGGTCGTCTGGAAAAGGCGACACATCCAAAAAATTACATTTAACAGGAGTGACACAAAATTGAATGAACGAATGAAATGATCGAAGTTGCATATAACTGGCAAAAGGCCATTTATTCCTAAAATTCGAATTTCAGATTCTGTCCCTGAAGGTAAGAAAAGTCAAATTTTATTTTTAGGATGCGTACATCATTCCAACTGAGCTGAATTTTCTTAGAAAATAAAACTGAATATTCATACCTCTTCTTTAATTTTGTTTTAATTCGATTTTATCATTACAATGTCCATTTTCAATCAACCTATAACATTTAGAAATCAGAGAAATATGAAGTGATCCTAAACAACGCATATATTGTAGTTTTGACAAAAAATCAGTAATCATGTTCATTCCGTCTTATAGGATATTACGCTGTATTGTTCTCTCATCGAGAACTGACCTTGTAACCACTGGAATGTATATATTGTAGTCCCTGACCGTATTCTAAGAGTAGAAAACAAGAACTGCAAGTAGCTTCTCTGTAAGAGGATCAGAATTCTTCTTCATGCAGAGCTTCCTGCCGCGGTATTGGACAGTTGTTGACATTGCCATGGTAGAAACTGGCATATTATCACCAATATACCGTATAAGTTTACTTATGTCGTTGACCTTCTTAATATTAATAGGACTTAGTCTATACTGAGAGAATTAATGAAGCATAACGTAAGATAATTCAAATAATACAAGAAAATTAATCTCCACACTTGACAACTGTTTTGACAACACCAAGTATGTCATATTTTTATAAGAATGGAAGTGTAGATATCACAATTACACCTCCTGTCAGGGCGCACTTACATTCGTTGAATTCGTCTATATCAGAAAGTGTACTTTCAGCTTCCGCAGTGGACTTCAACTTGAAAAAATGTGTGAATCAGCGGTAAAGATCTAAGACATCCTTGTTCTTTTCCTTGGAAATCGGAAGTGCAGTGTTGTAAAGATATTCGCTGTAGTTTATTCGACACAAACAGGTTTCTGCCATCATTCAGTGTGTATTCTTATTTCAGCTGAACTGAATGATTCACCTGATGAAGAGAAATTTCAATTTTGATCTCTTGTTCTTCTTCATCCTTGGCTAGATACAGTTTCATTTGTAGAGTTCCACACTTGCGACATGTTTGAAGGATATTCCCTAGTATACAGAGTGCAACTCACAGGGAGTACATAGTGTTCTTCTTGTTGTGCTTCTTGTGTAATGAGATGCAAACGAACGAACCTCAGCCACACATCGCATCACCAGGTGACTTGAACGTTGAAGACATTTCTTATCTGACCATGTGGTGGTCCCCGCAAAAGTATGCAATTTCCTGAATTGTGCTGAGAGTTGAGAGGCTAACGTGCCCGGAACGGTGTTATATTCTGAGCACTGGAGAGCTCTATCAAACTAAAAAGGCTAATTTCGAAAAATCACTTCCAGCCTAAAATCGCTTGGTTCATTACGCGTTTTCCTTCTTATTGAAATCCTAGCCGAAATATTATTTCTGTAATGCGTTCCTTGGTTCAATACCCTTAGGGATTTTTGATTGTTTGAAAAATATCCGCACCGAAGGCTTAAGTGAATCTCTGCAGAGGCTCACATTAGCGCTCGTAGTGGTGCTTAAGTGAAACTCTGTATATACTCACATTAGCGCTCGTAGTGGTAGACAAAGGCAAACTGTTAATCTAATCGTCCGGATAACAATGATTGAACAAAAGGTCGCAGTCTTTAGGAATAAATGTAGAATATATTCTCACAGTTTATTATATTTTATTTACTTAAAATTCTTACCTCATATTCCTAGGATGTTTTCAACATCGAGTTGCTTGCCTGAAGGGCTAGAACTGCGGATATTCCTCAGTTTTCTTCTTGGGTTATGCCAGATGTAGAAGGACTTGTCTTCATTACTGCCAATGTATTCATAAAACACCCCCTGCATACTTTTACACATACACTGTCTGTCTTAAGTTATAAAACATATGACACAATTCTAAAAGTCTCCTTATCAGAATCACCTGTTCAGTATCAACACTTGGTGTTCCCTTATCTCTGCTGCCAAGATACCAATACTCTTTCAATAATCTTTCTCGTACGTCTTCACGAAGTGTGCTTCATTCATGGTGGAAGGACAATATTTAGAACTTTATACTAGAAGATCAGATTTAATTTCAAGTGTTTCATATTTGAGTTTGATGTGTTCACAAGAAGGAATTACCAAATTTACTTTATTTAATTTATGTAGAAAGCGTAATCTGAAATCGCTAGTGCCAATAAAAAGAGTTTAGGATTTCTTAATTACTTACAACATGCTTTATTAATAATTTATGCCATGAAAGTTATGATGGACATAACTGGTTGAGAAAGACATTATTCAGTTGAATTTTACTTGATCAACTTGATTTTTCGATATTCTGATGTTGAAATTGGGATTTATTTTCTATGATTTCGCGATATAATAGGGTGACCTCCCAGAGATTGAGTAAAGGAAAGAAAGATATAATATCTATTACTTCGCCTTGCGATCCTCCCTCTCTGTAGCATCTCCTAACGACTAGGCACCCCTCAGAAAGACCTCATGCTCTTGAAATTAATTTATCCTGGTACAATGTGCATTCTAAATCTTAGAATAATGGAGTAATGTTCCTCTTGCATTGTCGATCCAACCATTAATATAATCATTAAATGAAATATTGTTAGAAGTTTTAGCAGGAGCATCAAATACAGCCCTCATTTTTGTAGTTGATCTACTAAGCTTAAAAACTGGATGATGGGGGTAGATAATAGCTTCCCTGACTTTAAACATATGCCCCAATGCCTCATAGTCGTGCAGAAGGTTACAGTACTCGTGCATAAGTGAGTGCTGCCTACTGAATCGCCGTTCTAGTTGAGTAAGTCTTGATGTGGTGTGATTGAAGGAGTTTCCCAGAACCTCAGGTTTCTACTTGAGGGATAAGAAAACTATAAATCTACCTGTAGCTTCCCTATGTGCCATTTCACTGTTACCTAAAGATACGATCGGAACAAAAATGGAGTCTGAAATGTCAAAAATGACGGATATTTAAACGTCAGACACTACCGCAAGCCAAGATGGTAATATTTTTGTCAAGCGCTCGCAAAAGGATCGAAACATAGAAGGCAGTGGAAACAGGAACGAAGTAAGAAGATTGTTACGAGATATTATTGAGAAAAAATTGGAAAGAAGACTACATTCACTTAACTTGCGTACAAGAGAAGCAACATAGTTGATCGCCAAAGGAAGATATCAGCGTATCAGTATTTCATACTAAAGACAAGAGGAAAGCTTCATTGACAGCTACACTCGACAATTTCAGCAAGAAATATTATTTCGCTCCGCGAAATTAAAATACTCCAAAAATAAATTCAGAAGTTGCAACGGTGTAACGTCATGACATTCCTTAGACGACGTATTAGCCGATACTTCCAATTCTAGACAACTAAAGGATTAGAATTTCGACCGGAATATTGAGAAGGGATAATATATAAAACAAAATTTACTCATTTTGAGTATAATAATCAATTTCACCTCTCCCAGACCGTCAACTCTCCCAAGAAAGATGTTCTTTCAACATAAGCAAGCAATAACAGAACATAGCCCTAAGATGACGATGTTGACTAAAATCACATATTATTCTGTTCCAATTGCTCAAGCCATGATCAAGATGTTCTAAGAAGACGGAAGGCGAGATTACCCAGATGAACGCACCGTAGGATGACGTTGCCAGCCCCAGGATGACCAGGAACCAGATGAGACGTTCCCGAGCATTCCCAAATACCTAGGGAAACGAAAGGAGATACGTCTGCATGTCCAGTCACCCGGACATGAGTTGACTACAGAAGTTGACAAGTAAGAAATTATCTATTTTTCCTTTTATTAAAGTGCTAAACTAACTAACATGAGTGCGATGATGAAATACGAGCAGTGGATTACAAGTTAGGTTAAAGGATGTTAGGTCATCTTCAAACCTGAAACGTCAAATCCATATGTAGGAAACAGTCATTCAGTGATTAGAAAGCCTTCGTTCGTAACGCTGTCAATATATAGTGTGAGAGAAGGTTAGTTTTTTAAATGTATTGGTGAGTTTTATACGACGTCAGAATGGAAGTTAGGCATGTGTGAGAAGTTATGTGACTTAAGAATTGTAAGATAGAGATCGTATATATGAAGTGCTTGCTATGTGGTAGTATTATTTTTGGAATTATGGAGGAATCAAAGCTATAACTGAATAAGTAAGTTCACGAACCATGATGAAGGTAAGAGATACGTCGAATTAGAATATGATGAGACATATATGGTAATTTGAAGTGTGATATTTATTTAAGATATGAAATAATGATTATTTAATGAAAGTGATGATGTGAGATTGGTAATTAATGTTGGTAGTAGTTGTTATTCTTCGCGAATATAATCATGGTCATGTTATGGTGGACATAATATTCCAAGTTGAGCATCATGAAGTGATTAGTGAACTTATACTGTTTTCATTTGATTATTCACCCATGAGTAAGCACAGAGCAGGTTAGAATGCGATCGAAATGACATCCGTATATTGACATTTATGCGTAAGGTCACCAAATGATTTCTAATGAGGATGAATTTGAACTAGCTAACACCCTCATATATATCTTCTAATTATAAGATTCTTCTCATGTGTTAGGTGAACTTTGAAGTTATTTCTAAGGCGTTATCTAGTATCACTGATGACTGACTGCAGGAATAAGAGTTACTATTCTTGAGGTAGAGTCTTCGCACAAGGTAGACCATGTAAGCAACGTATATTTTGATAGAATTATGATAATATACACTTGGTAATATACTATAATAGCATGGATACGCACTTGAATTTATGAATAAGCTCAAGTTAAAAGGATAATTTACCTAATATTCTAAATGTGATGTTTGGTCATTCTTTTTGAGAGCATACATTAATTTAAAAGGGACTTATCGATGTTTATGCAACAGAATGTGTCAAGAAATATGAACATTACGTGCAATACAACACCTATCAGATGTTATAAATACTATGAGAATATTTTCCAAATTAATCTGATTGTGTATTTAGACACAAAGAATTAGGAGGAAGGAAAATTATTTCATTTCTGTAGATCGACGTAAATATGATCAGAAAAAAAAACAGTTAATGTCGATTTTGTGAGATTTCATGTAGAAAAGATGTGATTCCAATTACGTAAAAGGGTTTAATGCCAGATACAAACCAGCGTCCTGTATATTTTTAAAACCACCCTCAATCTTCGACACTGTATGTATTATGTTGTACTGTAAATATTATCTTTCCTCATTAGATGCATCTAATAGTATTTTACTTAATCTAATAATGTTTTACATAATGTAATATTTTACTTAATCAATATTGCGATCAGCGAATATTTTAATTATTTAATGTTTTACTTATTCAACATTTTTATTATTTAGTACTTCGAGAATCGGACGTGTTAATTACTTGAGGTTACCATTAGCCAATATTTCTTTGTCCGATACCGTCATTCATTTTAGTTTCTTTCTTTTCCAAAAAGAGACATTCCAGACAAGTTGTTTGTGATTGAGATCTTTTAAGATTTTAATTAAGTAATTTTTCAAGCATCTTAACTGGACACTTTATTTCTTTCGAGAACTTCAATTTGATTTTTTCAAAAATGAGCCTTTAGATAAGGGTATAGCCCACCAGTCTTTACTATTATTCCCAAAGATGAAATCATGATATCCTTTCTATGGAATGAACTGAGTTTGTAATAAAATGTAGTATCTTGAAACATCAACCTTTCTTTTAATAACTTTGTAGTGTAATGACTTACAAGGGAACATCCACAATGGTGAAGTCACCGATCGCGATGAAACTTAGCAAACACATTGAGGTACATGTAAGAACAATGCCAGCATCAATTTTAGGCGCCAACATTCATTAGCGCGTTAACTAAGGGGCCTAAAAGTTGCGACATTTCAAGTTCCGCGCGAACAGCGATGAATTCCTCCTGACCAATGCTTAGCCGGAACACTGCATTGTGCCACACCTCTGCTCCTCCTCCCCTCCGCCCCGCCTGGTTCAGCACCACTCGTTTCCCTCTCCCCGCGCTGCCGTCTGCTTAGCTGTCGAAAAGAACCTGTGCTACTCTGCGTACGCTATCAGCCTTCCTCATAGCTCTCCCTTGGAATTTCCACATTGTATAGGCAGTTTACATTTTATGAAATATTTATGAAAACGTTTGCGACGAGTCCCTAAGGGCAATGTCACTGAGCGTGTCAAAAATTATTTTCCATCTTCAAGCAAAGCACGGAAGTCACGGTGAAGAAGGTCCGCTGAACTTTCGGGAGCTGCAGCTTTATGACGCGATTGAGGGTGAGTATTAAGCAGTCAACTATTGTCAAATAGGTTTTGACGCTCACGGGGAGAGGTCACACTGCGGACATAGGCCGTAATAACGTAGATTGAAGCGTGGTCTTTTGCGCTGCATGTGTAATTGTAGGTTTATGATATGTTGATACCGATAACTCTGTCCGACTCGCTGGCTGAACGGCTAGCGTACTGGCCTTCGGTTCAGAGGGTCCCGGGTTCGATTCCCGGCCGGGTCGGGGATTGTAACCTTAATTGGTTGATTCCAACGGCACGGGGGCTGGGTGCATGTGTTGTCTTCATCATCATTTCATCCTCATCACGACGCGCAGGTCGTCTACGGGTGTCAAATAGAAAGACCTGCACTTGGCGAGCCGAACCCGTCCTGGGATATCCCGGTACTAAAAGCCATACGACATTTCATTTCATTACCGATAACACACTCGTTGTTTTTAAACGAACAGTTGTGTTCTCCGTTGTTCCTGTCAATACATATACACATAACAACATGTATTTTAGTTGTTTTTTTTTCAGAGCTTATAAGTTGCTGTCTTGAAGGTGACAGTCTCTATTTGGAGAACGTTACAAGTTTGACGTACAAGTCTGATCAGTCCGAGGATACCGAAAAGGATATTGAATATAGCGAGCCAGAACCGGGACAAAGCCAAGACAGTGCCAGTTCGGCGGACACCGTAGACTTACAGTATAAAACAAGAGCAGGCAACTTCTGGAGGAGTGAAAAACGGAAAAATCTTGAATTTACAACTGTGCAAAAGCACTTCCGTCGTTTGCATATTGTGTCACAGCTCTCCGCCTGGAAAAAACTTGTGGATGAAGGAGACTCTCTCCGAGACAAATTTGGTCTTATTGCGATGGATTGCAAGAAAATCTTTGACGCGGAGTACCGTACTTCCACCATCCATGACGCCACAATCAAACATTGGGCAATGCAAAGTGCCCGCTCTCGCGGGATCCATGACTTTAAAGCGTCCTCACGCTGGGTGTACGACTTCAAAAAGAAATTTGGGATCACATCCCAAAAAATTACTGTCGTGACAACAACGAGAAAACTTGTCAGGGAAAGTGACGTTATGGTGGAAGCCCGAATGTTTGTGGAAAACGTAAAAGAAAAAATACAGTTACACACCCCATCACATGTTTTTAACAGCGACCAAAGCGGCTTTAATTTGGAAATGTACACCGGCAGAACATTAGCGCGCCGATGAGAAAAGTCGATTAGCACGGTGGTCCAATCAATTCCCTCTACTACGCACAGCTACACGATTATGCCTACCTTGTCAGCAGAAGGTGAGCTACTCTCCCCGTTGCTAATCGTTTTAAAGGAAAGAAATGGCGTTTTTGGTTCCCTTGTTAAGAAACGAATATTTTCACACGAAAATATTAATGTCGTGTGCACCACGTCTGTAAAGATGGGCAAAGCAGAAGTTCAGAGCTGGTATAATGACATCTTGAAACCAAGTTTACCCGATGAACAAAATATTTTATTGTTAGATTCTTTCTCTGGCCACAATGCGCTTGTTCATGGCACGGAAGTTGAAGTTATGAAGATTCTAGCCGGCGCTACAGCCGTTTGTCAGCCATTTGACGTGTATAGGTTTCGGATTTGGAAAACATACACCAGACGAATGTATTCCGGGCTGCGACTTATGAATACCGGCATCGTGCTGCATCACCGTAACACCATCTTAAAGTTGCAATCACTGTTACATTTCCAGCTGACATCTCCTTGATTCACAAACATGTGGAATTACTCGTGGTACCGCAGTGGGTACCTTGATGATCATCCTGGATATTTCGAACACCCAGTAGTGTATTCCTTTGACAGTGTTGGCTTGGTATGTTCTTTGTGCCCGAATACTGGTTTTGTCAAATGTGCGTGGTGTACAAAGGACTTGTGCGTCACACACTTCTACGAGGAACACCAATATTGCAAAGCATACGTCCCTTGAGAAAGGTATGGTGCCTGTTTTTAATTGTGTTTTGTTTCAGTCGTCTTTTCACTATTTTGTAATATGTCGAATAGACCATAAATTGTTTTTGCTTAGTATTATTGACGGGGAGTTTGCCCGATGTAATATATATGGAGTCATTTATTGTGGTGCCTTGTAATTTTTTGTTGTTGTACCAGTTCGTACAATAGCCATGTACACTTTTACGTATGTAACTGCCATTGTACCCGGAAGACTGTAGTGTGTTACTTTAATATGGCTACTTGTTGAATACATAGACCTCTGTCAGCTATAGCGCAAAAGTACGAGTAAGTAGGACTACAGCTCTGCCTGTGATTACGGTATATCTACTGCATATATAAATGCACATCTTTATTTCTTTTTAAAGACTTTGCTTATTGCGTCAATCATTCCATGTCATACTCATATCAAAGTTGTCTATGCATTTAATTGATTTATATTCGACAACCATGGCTGCAATTGAAATGTGTTGTGCCATTCACTGCAAAACATAAATACATCGTTCAATACAAGCACAAATAAAAACATTCTATCTATACTCCTTATACCAGAGTACGTAATACGAGAAATACCAGCAGTTTCTAACTCGGAGTTTATAATTGCTGTTGTTCGCGATTTCGTTTCGTTATGACACAACTAATAGCATACACAAAATGGGGGTAGGGGAGTGGACATGAAAAGAAGGTCTGGACCTGTAAACATATTTTGATATCCCGAGGTACATCATCTCATTACATTCATTGAGATCCTCTACCCAGGCACGTAATTTCTTTAAATAAAAGGATATTTAACGTTGTTTCAAGGTGGGTGATTTATTTTACTAAATTTCATATGTATGTCCACTCTAAATGACACTACCGACAGCTTCAAGGTGTTTCAGACGTAAATAATAATTTAAGCCTAGGTCGGACGCGGTACCTTATACCACGTTTGTCCACGCCCGATGGTGCTTAACTCGGGGTTGTACCCACGAATTGACAACCTACCGGAATTAGCAGGAATGAAAATAAAACATCTCCATAAAATATGACTAAATACGTTTAGGTTATTTATTATCATTATGTGTGAAACGGAACGTGATTTAATGGATTTCAATAATTATAGTACGTAAGCAACAGCTGGCTCGGTGAGGAAAGCAATGGGAGACTACCTCACTCCTCATTCCCCTAGTACGCCTCTTCAGTGACGCCTAGGCTAGTTATGACAGCTGTTGGCGGAGCTGCAGAGGATCAAACCAGCCTTCGGGCTGAATACCCAACATACATACATAGTACGTAAAGAAGCAAAATATAGCGCCGGTCTCGTTCCACAGCCAAGCGGCCGGCAAGCGCGAGGAGAAGGGAGTGGAACGTGCCGGGGAGAACCACTTGGAGGTAAAAGGCGGTGCAGAGGGTGTGTCTCCAGACGGGAAGTGTGTGTGCCGGCTTAGCATTGGCCAGCAAGTATTCATCATTGATCGCGCGGAACTTGAAATGTCGCAAATTTTAGGCCCCTTAGTTAACGCGCTAATGAATGTTGGCGCCTAAAATTGATGCTGGCATTGTTTTTACATGTACCTCAATGTGATTGCTAAGTTTCATCGCGAAACCATAGGGAATTCTAGCTGGTAAGCGAGTAGTAGACGTCCTTCTACGGGAGTTAGAGATTTCCTCAAGCATGATTCGGTATTTTTTCTTTTCAACCGGAACTCATAACCCGTAAATGACGAATAGTGGTAAATATTATTATAGTTTAAGCTAGCCTGGATCTTGTGCGTCCTTACCTGGACGCGGGAACGGCGCACCTAGTGGTATTCTCTGTAAAGTGCCCTTCTGTGGCTCTTTCTTCTCTTGTCATGACTGCTCTTCTATTTCCCAACAATGCTGTAGCTGGGTGTCTAACCTGTCCTCTGACTTAAAAAAAAATGCGATTAGAGTAAGACATTATTCTCTGCCCTCTAATGGTAGTGTCTAATTTTAATCCATCCTAGTTCAGTGTCTTGAAGAATAGGATAATCTGGTGATCGAGTTCTGTGACCAAGTATCAATAATGAAAAGAAATGTTCTGCGTCTATCAACAAATCAATGACACCTGGCGGGAAGAACTTGGGGTCAGTGAGCTTCAAGTCTGTGAGCAAGTTCCCATATTCGTGCTGAATGTAGAGCTAACCACTCTACCCCACCAAGTGCTAAAGTTATGAATAGTGGAAGCCTTTACCTTTCACCATTCCAATGGCTCTCATGGCTTGGAAGGAGATGACTTTGTTTTTTCTTTTTAAATACGAGTACTCATGTTTATTTTATTTGTTTATTCACACTCCCTGCTTTGTAGGTAATTTAGTGGTCATAGAATTGCTCTTGATGTTGTAAATTACCGTATATTTATTGCATACTTTTGTTGTTGTTATTATTATTAATATTACATATCCCCTAAAATGTAAATGAACTAATCTATACTAGTATTATAAAGAGGAAAAATTTGTATATTTGTTTGTAACGGATGAACTCAAAAACTACTGAATCGATTTAAAAATTACTTCACCTATAGAAATCTATATTGCCAGTGAGTAACATGGGTTGTATTATATTTTCAAAGAAATTCGAGGGGGGCGACGGGGGAGATATAAAAATATGAAAATAATAGGCTAATATAGACGAAATCGAATTTGTCGTACAAGGACGAGACAAAGCTCAATTTAAGCCCGTTAACGCACAAAACGAAACTCGGTAAGCCCTATGGGCTCGTAAACCATATTTTGAGGCACTAAATCCAACCGATACGGAGATATTGGCAGTACACTAACCCCGCTCTAGGAATCGGATAAAGAAATGAACTGTCGTAACCATGGCAACGTCAGCTTCAATATTCTTACAGCAGCGAGATTACATACAATATATCACAAAAACCTAACATGTTACAGACATGGAGATTAGTATTTGGAATCTCCTTCAAATATAAAAGAACACGAATTTTTGTTTTCATAACATCCACTTAAGGGCTGAGGGAGGAGGGTTAAAAGAAGTGAAGAAGGAGTTGAATTCTTTATATGAGGATACATATACCTCAGAAAATGAAGATATTACAAACGTTAAAACTGGTACTTGCAATCTCTTTTAAAAATAAATGAATACACTATTTTTGGGAAAATCCACTTAAGGGGATGAAATGATAAGGAAGTGGGCAAATTTATAAAATGATTATCTTCTTCTTCTACCGCTTTTCCCACACCTGTGCGGTTGCGTTTGCGAACTGTGTTGCACATGTGTATATTTGACACTATTTTACGGCTGGATGCCCTTCCTGACGCCAAGCCCGTGTGTAGGGATTTAATTATTATTGCGTGTTCCTGTTGGGGATGGTAATGTGCTGTGTTGATTGAATATGATCTCCGAGACAGATGGATCAATCACATGAGATTAAAATCCCTGACCCAGCCCGGAATCGAACACGGAACCCTGTGAATCAAATGCCTCAACGCTCTCCACTCAGCCAAAGAGTGGGGAAATTTTTAAACTTAACAGTTACAGACGAGAAAAATTGGTATACCCTTTAAAAACAAAGGAACACGTCCTTTTTCTTTTCGGAAAATCAACTTAAGCTGGAGATCGATAATACGTGAAGGAGTTGAATTCTCTTTATTAGGGTACTTATATCACAAATACTAAGATCTTAGAGGCGTGAACATCGGTATTTGGAATCTCCTTTAGAAATAAAGAAACCCTCTTTTTTTCGACTTAAAAGAGGACTGTTTCTCACATGTAGAGTTCCATGTCGCATGTTCCAGTAGCCTGGTCATCTCAATGCCACAAACGTGGTTTGCAAGAAGTTTCTGGGGTAAATGAAATGCAATTTTTCGGTGAGTTTTTATACTTTAGGCAATTTCAGATATCTTAATGCAGTACCGAGGAACAATTATCAAGTAACGAAATCCTCGCGAGCGAAGCCGTGGGTAACATCAAGTATTTTATATAGTAAATTGTGCTTATCCCTTTGGATTCATTCATTTTATTACATATTGTTATCGCTGTGGCAACATGACATCTTTATGATGTAGATACCGTATAGATTCTATACACCCTCTGTGGGAGAGGGCCGTAAATGAAGAATACAACCACGATATACCCTGCTTGTTGTAAGAGGTGACTATAAGGGGCGACCAAGTGATGATAGTATTAGAGCCATGAAACTAATTGTGATTAGTACCATCATGCGGGGAACTCCATGGGTCGCCTTTACTTGCGACTAGTACCACTATGTTAGGCACACAATAGGTTTGTGATTAGTAGCAACATAAAGGGAGTCTGTGTATGGGTTTTCCAGTACCCGTGATTAGTACCATTGTGAGAAACACCACGGGTCTGGGCGTTGTCTGTGATTAGTGCCACTATATATGAGCGACACCGTGGATCTGCATTGCCTGTAATTAGTACCCACTATATGAAGAGCACCACGGGAATAGCGGCGCCCGTGATTAGTACACCTAGGTGAGGAACACCATGGATTTGCGTTGCCTATGAGTAGCGCCATAATGCGAGAAACACCGTAGGTCTGCGTTACCTGTACGAAGTAAAATACTTGTGACTAGTACCATAATGTGTGGAACAGCGTGAGTCTACGCTATTTTTGATTAGTACAGCAACGTGACAAATACTATGATTCTACCTACTAGCGTTAAGTGTCATTATGACGGGCCGTTGACAAGAATTTTGGACCCCTTTTACAACAAGTATCCTCGATTCAGAATTGTACTTTAGAAGCAGTCCCTTGGCCAGTTATACTATCGTTTATGATAGTTTCTGGGTCGGATCCACCGATTGTTTTAAAGTCATATCCACCCGTTAATTCATCATCACGTTTTTATTCTGGTCAGTGGACGATTTTGAACTTTTAAATTGTCATTACATTTCGTCCCATTTCATACTATTTGAAACTGATGACCTAGATGTTAGGCCCCTTTAAACAACAAGCAGCATCATCATCATCAGGTTTGTTATACCTGCACCAATCAGACTACAGACTAGGGAAGTATCATTTATTACAGTACGTAATGTTCTTACTTATATGTATAATTGAAGAACTGAAGATCCATATAGAGGTATAAATCCAAACTGTGTAATTTGGGAGAGCGTGTTGCACGTCACAAGGAACTGAGTGAATTGGCTGTGCAGTTCGATCACATTGCTGTGAGCTTGCTTTTGGGAGGTGGTGGATTCGATCCCCTCAGTCGGTAGATCTGAAGTTCTTTTTGTTTTTTCCGTGGTTCCCTCAATTTTACGTTTGACTAATTCCGTAGCTGTACCTTTATTAAGGCAAAGACCTTTTCTTGTCATTTATAACCTAGCCCTCTTTCCTATCCCAGTCTTGCCTTTCAACCTGTCTTCAAACAGTGTGAATTAAGCCAATATATATAAAATCTGTTTATCTTCTTTGTCTCATTAGTGCCCCTGTAGATTTCCTGGGTTTCGCTAATGTGGTAACCTTGAGATACACCAACTTGAAAGCTAAAAATATGTTTAAAATGACACCCCACCACGTTCCCTACTGCTTATTGAAGAAAGAAGAAAAATAAAACAACATCCAAGCAAAAGGAAGGACAGATAGGTCCTACGTGGTAAGTCCATGAACTTTTGTAATAAAATATACAATCTAGATCTCTCTCCCTTTCTCTATCCCTCCCCCCTCCGTTTTAGAATATAGTTATAATAATGCGTACATAAAGGCAGGGAATATTTAAATTTAATTTATGCTTGTGAAGGAGGGAATATATGACTAGCTGGGGTTGGCGGGTTCGAGTCCGGCGTTATTTAAGGGTGCCCAAATACGCCAGTCTCACATCTGCAGACCTACCGGTACGAAATTCTGGCTCCTTGGCGTCTATGGAAAATATAGAAGTTGTTAGCAAGACTAATAATATTTTTATTCTCAATTCAGCAGTGAGCTTGAAAGCTGACCTAATTTCCGTTCACGCAGCATAGCACATCAGTTCTCCTATATGTTTCCTTGATTAGCTTGAAGATATAACCAGCGTGAAAACTGAAAATGTACCGAATAATCTCTCTTACAGGTTATTGAAGAGAGGAAGGAACTGAAAAATCGAAGGAAAAGCAGCTTCATTTATTCTGGGTGATATGTGACAAAAAATAACTTTACAGAAATGTTGCAAAGTTTGGGCTGGAAGACTTGGGATAAAGGAGACGAGATGCTCGACTAACTGGTATGTTCCGAGCTGTCAGTGGAGAGATGGCGTGGTATGACATCAGTAGACGAATAAGTTTTAAGTGATGTCTTTAAAAGTAGGAAAGATTACAATATGGAGGTAAAGATGGAATTCAAGAGGACAAATTGGGACAAATATTCCTTATAGGTTGGGGAGTTAGGGATTGGAGTAACTTACCAAGGGAGATTTTCAATAAGTTTCCAATTTCTTAATAATCGTTTAAGAAAAGACTAGGAGAACAACAGATAGGGAATTTGCCACCTGGGCGACAGCTATAATGCAGATCAGTATTGATTGATTGATTGATTGATTGAATGATTGATTGATTGATTGATTGTTTGTTTGATTGATTGATTGATTGATTGATTGATTGATTGATTGATTGATTGATTGATTGATTGATTGATCGATCGATCGATTGATTGATTGATTGATTGATTGATTGATTGATTGATTGATTGATTGATTGATTGATTGATTGACTGACTGATTGATTGATTGATTGATTGATTGATTGATTGATTGACGCTTGCGCAAAGAAAGGAATGGTACAATGTAATTTCTGGAACTTTCGAAAATCACACTGCAAAGACTTATTAAATAAATTGCATCGTTTAAGACATCCCTCTTTTCAAGAATATGGTTATAGTGATGCATATATCAAAAATAAAGGCAGAAATATGTAACATTAATTTGAATAGGAGCGTGGGGACGGCTTTAATTATGAATATCTTGATATTTTCATCTTAAATTTTATCATTTACTGCTGTAAGAGAACATTCATTATGGATGCATACATTGAGGTTAAAAATGTTATAATTATGTCTGGTGATTTTAATATATAACTAGTCATGCTGGCAGGAGTGATGCTCCTTAAGAGAAGAGAATCGGGCGTTGATATTTACCTTTTTCTGTTGGGCCTCAAGTGGCGATTACTATAACTAGGGTACATGGCTGCGTTCTCACCCCTATCTGCATCAGAAGGCATAGTACCTGAGGGCACTATGTCACAAAATAAAGAAGGAAGACCATCTTCAAAAGTCCTAAAGAATGCCTCCAAACTGCCTTCGATACTCAAGACTTCGTGCCCTTCCTCAAAATTGAGATAACGCACTGGTCACGGGCCTTTTAGATTCAGGAAGTATTGTGTCCATTGTTTCGGTAGAATGATATTCCAATCTGAAGTACTGTTGTAAACATCCCGAATATGTTTCTTCTTCTGTAAAACGTGTTTAGGCTAACTCTTCTCCCCTGGAAATTTTAGGACATACCCATGACAAAAATCGTATTTTAAAATTTGCGTGGAAATCTAAGTTATTTTTGTTAAATATTTGCCATGCTCTGTGATATTAATAGCAGATTTCCTGTCTCATTCCTCTGTCATGCTCGATCTTCAAAGTAAATCCTGCACATTCAAATTTAGGAGTAATTTTCATATACGGTTCGTCTTTTGAAATGTAATTCTGTAGCACCTTCTATTAGTTCGCCTCCCCAGAGCGACATATCATTTGACCATAGGCATCTACATGAGGATCAGGCTAGTTGCAATTGCTAGTTTTCGGAAAATCTGCGCGTGACTGACTTAACTGAATAAAAAATTGAGGTTACGGATTCGATCCCCGTGAGATTTCCTCCCTACAGGTTATCTCTGCCATAAATATATGTCCTAAATGAAATCATCGACCAAATGCTGAGGGATGGTATCATTCGACCCTCCAAGTCGGCATACCCTTAACCCATTTTTCTGGGGTAAAAAACCTCAAGGTGGCTTCAGGCCAGTAATTGATTACAGGGCGTTAAATCGTAAGATTGTTCTACAATCAGTAACCCTTCCCGACTTGCATTCATGTTTTTATTGGTTTCAGGAAGCTGAGTTCTTCGCCATTTTAGATCTCAACCAAGCCTATAATGTGATACGTCTGGTGGAATAATAAAAATATCTGGCTACCTTCGCTATCGACTGGAATCTGTATGAGTACAACCGCGTGCTTTTCGGCCTCACCACGGGCACGGCGGTTCTTACTAGGCTGCTAGATAGGGTCTTCTGCGATATTAAATTTGAATATCTCTACCATTATCTAGATGATGTTGTTATTTTTTTAATCCTTTGAAGTACCCTTAGCTCATCTAGATGAAGCTCTAAAATGCCTTCGAAATGCTGGATTGATGGTCAAGTTGTAAAAGGTATCTTTTGATTAAACATCTATGTCCTACTTGGAGCAATTTGTGTCACCTGAGGAGTTTCAGTCGATCAATCCAGAACGCATGCAATTCGTAACTTCAAGCCTTGAAAAGATATTAAGGGGGTTGGTAGCTTTCTTCAGGAAATTCATCCCCAAATTCGCAATATGGCGGCACCCCTAAACCGTCTCCGCAGGAAAGCTGTCAAGTTTGATTGGGGGCCGTTGCAGTAAGCAGCGTTAGAGGATCTGAAATCGGCTCTGTATAACGCCCCGGTCTTGGCTATGCCAGATTTCTTCAAGAAGTTAATTTTACACACAGACGCCTCTCCATCAGCGGTCACTGCGGTTCTTCTTCAGGAATCTGAACTAGGTTGGCGGCCAATGGCCCATGCGTCTAGAACCTGCCACCTCAAGACGCAAAGTAGGCTACGTACGCGTTAGAAAGACTGGTCTTCCCATTCCGCTTAGAAATTTTTCGTCCTTACCTTGAGCATGTTAAATTTCAATTAGAGACTGACAATCATTCACTGAGGTGGGTTCTCTCTAGGCACCGTCGTACCGGGCAAATCGGATATGAGCGTTTCAGTTTGACGTGTGAGACATTCAGTGATCTGAAATTATGGTGGCAGATGGATTTAGCCGAATGTTTCCCGGCGATTCTGATGTTGTTGTCTCGAAGAAAAGCCCTTTGCCTTCTATTCCCACACCTATTATTATAAGTGCGATACTAACTGATGCCCCTTTGTTATTTCATGATATAGAGAAATACCAACGTGATTATCAGTGCTGGCTCCTATTATAGAAACCCTTTCTTCTGGGGAACATGTTGTCTATTATGTTTTGATGAATGGGGTTCGGTGTTGCCCTTCGAGGCGTGGATCACAAGATGCAAATTGTGTTTCCAGCTGTTCTAGCGCCTATGATTTTCAAATATTACCATGAGGCCCCATTAGATGGACATTTACGCGTCTTCAAAACTAGAGAAAGCATAAGGGAAATGTTTATCTGGACGAGTATGGACGGCGAGATTAGGGAACTGGTGAAAGCATGTAAGTCGTGTTTAATTAGCGATTGTACATCGATTACGACGGATCCTGGCCTCAATCTAAAGGGAATGGGAATAAATTCATTCTTGTGTGCGTGGATCGTTTCACACGGTTCTCATTGCTGTTCCCGACTAGAAATGACACTGATCAGTCCACTGTTTCTTGTTTCAACACTATTTTTCCATCTTTTGGACCCTGTCAATATATTGTTTCTGATGTCGCTAATGCGTTCCCCTCTAATTTATTTCGTAAGTTCTGTTTCGATCTGTCTATTCACAGGTCACGACGTCTGCGTACCACACATAGCCATCTCTAGCCCCGAACTGCCCGTATTGCTTTCCACCACGAAGATCATTCTCGGTCGGACACTTCCTTACACTGGTTATCATTAGCCTTTAACTGGGCCCTTCATGTGTCTCACAAGTTTCCTCCACTTCCTCATTTGTTTCAGTTTGTCCCAAATATTCCTTTGTCAAATTTGTAGTCGATCAATGGGCTATTGCCAGATAAAACAGACCCAGAGAATATCCGGGATTTATGGAGAAAAGCTAGAAATAACCTTAAGGCCTCTCATAAGAAAGTAAAAATTGGGTATGCCCGTGGAAAAAAGAACCACCAATTTAGAAATTGGAGATCAGGTTATAGTTAAATATTTTGTTTCCGCGGGCAAGCCTGCCTACAGATCTTATGGAACTTGCATTATACTTGATTTCCTTACTCCTGTCACCCTTTCGTGAGTAACCCGAGTATCGAAAGGATTTTAGGGGTCCATCTGTCTCAAGTAAAACCTGTGTGAAAGCCTTTGCTTTTCTTTATATGCCACCAAGTGATGATGTTGCTGATTTAATTATATTTCTTTCCTTAGGATCTTCTTAGTTTTTGTATAAGCAAGTTAGAATAAAGAGGCCTTCTGTCCCCGTGGGTTGTGATATATTTTATGTATTTAAGTTATATCCTAGGTTAACTAAATTTTTTAAAGATACTTTTTGAAAACCTCCCCTTCATTTATTTTATTACCATTCTGCCTGAAGGATCCTGCCTCCAAACGTGTGTCAGAAACTTCGTGTACTCCTCCTCGAAAGTCGCCATTTACCTGCACCACATGTAACACTATCTGTGAGTCAGTTACTGTTGCCCCAAAGTTCAGTGTTACTGTGCCCAACTTTCACCTGAGGCCACATCGTGTCAACCTGCGAAAGATGCCGGCGCAGGGTATGGGCCCGCCTCGTTCCGGCCGAGACAACCTCTAAACTGCCTCATATGGGACTCTCATGCTTGGGATAGGCTTGGAAGCTGGATTCCGAACGACCACACTATCCTTGGCCCGAACAATGCTATTTGGTACTTTGTGACCATCGCCATGTTTGTTCCCCACGGTATACGGGATGATGGTATCTCAAGGTACCTTGGGAGTCCGGGCGACCCCATCCAGTCATCGTCAGCGGCAGCCGCTCTTGTCATCGACTCTGGGCGCAACAGCCTGAACTTCTACTACTTCGCAAACACTATCTGAACTACTTTCATTCAACAAATAGACAAGAAAGGAAACTCGATCAAGTGATACTCCAACTTGTATACGTTTTCTCAAAAAATGATACATGGCAAGATTCAAGATATCAAGGCTGCTCATGCCGTGGTAAGAGCTTAGGGGCTCGCGGTCTGAACAGAGGGTGCACATTCTCCTTTCAGTGGAAATGCGAGTCTTCTATAAGGCCACCTATGAAATCGAACTAGAAATGATGATATGGAAGACACTTGGATTTTTAACTGTTAGATGTCTCTACAATCGGCCTAAGTGCCCCCTCTGGTGGGATTAAGGACAATTAATTCTTAAGAGAAAGCTAATCTTTAGAGGTGGCTTATCTTGGTTTTGAAGATTATTTTGTTCTTTGTCAAGGTTATCGACACATCTGCCTCCCCCTCAATAGCCTGTATCTATCAAAACATTTGAAATTTTTTGAATATTTTCTCTATCCAAATAACATTTGTGGTGTGTACAAGCATCCAACCTATCTGTAAAGAGTTCTGGAACTTCCTCTCGAGATACTATAAGAGCTGGGAGCGTTAAGGCCGTATTTTCATTGTTATGGCTCTAGTTTATTGTGTGCGACGTTTACTAAAGTGGCAGAGGTCGCAGATCGGCGTTCGGAAGGCCCAGCAACTCAAGGTAATGGCAGAATTTTCTTAACATGTGATAGCTCCCGGAGATAGCTTGAGGAGAATGCTTCAAAGCTCTTTTATTTCGTGTACATTCCTAAACCTGGTGGTTTAAATGTAAAATTTTCTCCAGTCCAAGGGCTCTGTTTTATTCCCTAATGGGAAATATGTAATGTAAGGGTACAAGTGTGATTACCCTCTGTTGACTACCATTCCCCTCGGTACGGGATGAGTAAAGTTTCTTAGTCTCTAAAATTATCAACCGTTTTTGGTATTTAATGTTTATCATTTAGTCGATCTAGCGCGGAGTAGCCTTAGCCTCTGTACCTTGGAGCCATGAGCCCACTTAATGTTTTAAGAGTTTTCTAGAAGGAGGGCAGGATTTTCTCCTACCTGCATTTGTTTTTAGCCGATGATTATCAAACTTTTCCTTTTTACATTATGGGCATTTAATACGGGCACTCATTTCCCTCTTTATGTTTCCGGAAAGTAATATGAAAGTAATTGACAAGAAGTGACTGTAAATACCTCATTTGAAGATTGCCATTGTATACCCTTGTGCGCTATAAGAAATTTATGGCTCTGAGGAACTGGACTGCATTAGAGTTTGGAGCTCAGACTCTTAGGCTATGGAAGTTAATGGAGCAAACCTGCTCTTATACAATAGTGTACCTGTTTCAGAGCTAATAATACTCATCCCTCATATAATATCATGCTGAAAATTCTCTCTACTTTTGTACCTGATTTCGGACTTTGTCGTTGTTGTTGGAGCTAACGAGTTAATTATTATATTGCTATTGTTTATACAGATCTTCTGTTTACCAAATTTTAAATAAGAGAAACAAGGAGGAAGGAATAAAATTTTAAAATTTAGTACATTAAATTATGCTCTTGTCAAATCCTTGTCCATCGGTTCAGCCCAGCACCTTCTTACACCTCTGTGATCCGCGATATTTCCGGAATAATAATAATAATAATAATAATAATAATAATAATTGATGGTTCATGGTGTGGGTTACTGTAGTCACGTTCTAGTTCGTGAACCATGGGCAACGATTGAGGGGCCTAGTAAGTGGTCCTGAGGGTCGGGAAACAAATTTCTATGGAACGGGATTGGGTTCTCGGACATAATATGTGCAATGGCCCACTTGTGCTCAGGAGGCTAGGACTAAAATTTCACCGGTTTGATCAGGAGGCTAGTACTAAAATTCCATCGGTTTTCCCTAACCCGTTAAAGAAGAGATCATCACTGTGACTATGTGTAAGTAGGATTGTGTTGTATACAAGGAACTTGGTATACAATGACACAACATAAAGTTTATTGTTTCAATGATTTGATATAATATATACAAGAAACATAACTAAATTCTTCTTGAAAGTTGTTTGAATGCACGCAGTTAATGTTGAAATTAAATCTTCGATTGAATGTCTGTTACATATGTACAATTATACAATGAGAGAGTTCTATATACACTTAGTTCTATCTTCAGGAGATAGTCCGTTTGCACTAAGAAATGTCCTGATAGTCGAAAACTATCTTCCATGAAATTACAAGCGTAACTTGTAGAGATAGGCAGAATACTAGGTTTATACTTGCAAGGAACTTGCATAAATTTTCTCGAATTGTAGAATGCTAAGATGGACGTCGGAGTACTGGTGAGGACTAGGGGGAGTAGCAGAATGCTGAAGTCGGGGCTCGACGTGGCTACGGGGATCAAAATAATGAGGCAATGTTCAGAGGTGAAACCTCACGGCCAGCAATTTGTCCACCTGTTCAAAACACGTTTTAAAGAGGAATGCCTCCGTGCCTGACTTGCGGTGTGTACTGGTCGTCGAACATTGTGTAGTCCTGGAGAGGCTCGGAACGAAGCTACTTATATATCGCTGGCTGACGTCATCGGTGAGCGTTCCAGGCGCAGTGAAGACACCTCGTAGCTGCTAGAAACTTCGGCGCTGCGGCGGGTTGCGGAGATTGTAGGCGCAAAACATACGATGCGGAGGACCCACACAACAGATAGCATCCTGTTTCATGAATTTACCGATTTCAGAACGTTTTAAGCAAACCTCGGACCTATGGGAGTAATGGAGTCCCACTCTCATTTGACTGGCGAAGGACTCCTTTGAAACAACTTGTCGAACGAAATGGAATTCGATGCGGAACTACCAGTATTATTGGGGCTACTGGAAGAAAGAAAGTAAAACTGGCTGGTTCAGCAAACGGGACGAATCCGGATGTACTGGGGGTACGTAAGAGATATTCGGGTAAGAAGAG
Source organism: Anabrus simplex (assembly GCF_040414725.1). Taxonomy (NCBI): domain Eukaryota; kingdom Metazoa; phylum Arthropoda; class Insecta; order Orthoptera; family Tettigoniidae; genus Anabrus; species Anabrus simplex. The sequence goes on along the minus strand of NC_090279.1, from coordinate 52,913,954 downwards.
ATAACGGGGAAGAGACAGGAGATGATAAAAGGTACTTGATGGGTATTAAAAAGGGAAGGGCAGAGTAAGTGGAAGGACTGTTTATGTGGAAAACTACTGTACGCAGCATAGTTTCTTTTAGGCACGTAAATGAGCGAACGCTGTGGGTATATATGGCAGTTGGAGGAATTACTACGACAATTGTCTCAATATATTCACCATGTGAGGGTGCAGATGAGGATGAAGTCGACAAGTTTTATGAAGCATCGAGTGACACCGTAGTCAGGGTCAACAGCAAGGATGAGGAGGGTGCTAATGGGCGATATCATTGCGAGAGTTGGAAATAGAAGTGAAGTATTCGAAAGGGTGATTGGTAAATGTGGGGTATACATCTACGCTAAGGGGAATGGGAAGCGTTTGTTGGACTTCTGTGATAGTTTGTGTTTCGGAGTTACGAATACATTCTTCAAGCTTAAAGCTATTCACATGGGGGGCTAGGGGTACCAGGTCCATAAAATAAACTATAGCTTAACCGACTTTATATTCAGGAAGTCTGTTAGGAGTATATGAGTTATTTGGGGATTTTTCGGTGATCCAGACCACTATGTGATCTGTAGTGAACTAAGTATCTCTACGACTAGGAGAGGGAAAGTGAAATATGTCTGAAAACGAATAAGAGTAGAGAATCTCCAGGACGAGGAAATTAGACAGAGGTACATGGATATGATTAGTGAGAAGTTTTGAAAAGTGGACAGAAAGCAGGTTCAGGATATAGAAAGAGAATAGGTGGCATACACGGATGCTGTAGTAGAAACAGCAAGTGAATGCCCAGGAACGGCTACGGTATGTGTAAAGATGGGGAAAAGCGAACATCTTGGTGGAGTGATGAAGTGGCAGCAGCTTATAAACGTAAAAAGGGGGCTTATCCGAAATGGATCTAAACAAGGGCCTAGGCGGACAGGGAATTTTACGTAGATGAATGAAACAGCGAAGCAAATAGTTGTTGAATCCAAAAAGAAACCACGGGAAGATTTAGGTAATAACCTGGAAAGGCTATGTTAAACAGCAGCAAAACCTTTATGGACAGTAAAAAGGAATCTTAGTAAATAAAGGAAAAAGGAAATGAGCAGTGTTTAGGGTAATTCAGGTGAACTCATAATAGATCCCAGGGTATCACTGGAGAGGTGGAGGGAATATTTTGAAAATCTTCGCACCGTTAAAGGAAATCTTCCTGGTGGTGTCGCGCACAACCAAGCTAATGGGCAGGCAGAAAGTGATGTTGGTGAAATTACGCTGGAGGAAGTTGAAAGTATGGTAAATAAAGTCCATTGAAATAAAGCAGCAGGAATAGGTGAAATTAGACCCGAAATGGTGAAGTATAGTGGGAAGGCAGGGATGAAATGGCTTCATATAGTATAGTAAGATTACAATGGCGTGTTGGTAAGGTACCCTCAGATTGAACAAAAGTAGTAATTGTACCTATCTATAAGCAAGGGAACAGGAAGGATTCCAACGACTATCGAGGTATCTCATTCATTAGCATGGCAAGCAAAGTATTCACTGGCATCTTGGAAGGGAGGGTGCGATCAGTGGTGAGAGGAAGTTGGATGAAAAACAGTGTGGTTACAGAGCACGGAGGGGCTGTCAAGATCCGATGTTCAGTACGCACCAGATAAATTTAAAATGTTACGATATGAATAGATAGTTGTGTTTATGTTTCGTAGATCTAGAGAAAGCATATGAGAGGGTACCGAGGGAAATGATGTTCACCATACTGGGGTAAATGATTAAAATCAATAAAAGGCATTCATGATGACAATTGGGCTGCAGTGAGAATTGATGGTAGAATGAGTTCTTGGTTCAGGATACTTACAGGGATTAGACAAGGCTGTAATCTTTCACCTTTGCTCTTCGTCGTTTACGTGGATCATCTGATGAAAGGTATAGTTTGGCAGGGAGTGATTCTGTTAAGTGGAAATGTAGTAAGCAGTCTGGCCTTTGCTGACGACTTCGTCTTAATGGCAGATTGTGCCGAAAGCCTGCAGTCTAATGTCTTGGAACTTCAATAGGTGCAATGAGTATGGAATAAGAATTAGCATATCCAAGTTTAAATTGATGTCAGTAGGTAAGAAAGTCAACAGAATTGAATGTCAGATTGGTGATACAAAGCTGGAAAATGTAGATAAGTTTAAGTATTTTTGTTATGTGTTCTCCCAGGATTACATGTCAATGTATATCAACAAAGACAAGACTTATTGTATTGATTAGGTGGTCAAATTAATAAATTAACTTATTGTTATTATTATTCCCCAGGATGGTAATATAGTAAGTGGGACTGAATCAAAATATAGTCAAATACAGCAGAGGCAATACCCGACGTTTCCGGATTTAGCCTTGTTTAAATGGAAGACAAGTCGCAAGTGGCGCTCCTAGTGTCGTGACCTGAAAATTCGCGCTAAATTCAAATATCATTGTAAATGTATATACGGAAATGGACAAATAAAATATGTCCTGAAAGAAAGTGTTACTAAGATATTAACTTCAAAGTTGCTAAAGCATTTCTGGATAAATGAATGAAGAATTATTTAATAGGTTATTATTTAAATACTGAAATTAGACATATAATCAAGATGTGAAGTGGACTTCTATGAAAGGGCTCGATCTTTCATTTATGCATTACTTTTTTAGCTTTAGCATTCCTGCCTGAACTTTCACGGCTAGATTTGTCTATTTTTCTCATTTAAGAGCATAGTATGATCACATTAAAACGCTTGTCAACAAACATATCGGCACACTCCTTACACACATGATTCAATGAATTTACATTTAAGAGCTAGACAATTTTCTTTTTAACTTGAAGCTTACTAACAGAAAGAAAATCTATAAATTTAGCCTCAAAAACATTCAAATTTTCCCTATAAGAATTACTTGGCACAATGCCATTTCATTATGGTAAAGCAAATTTGCATCATCATATTGTTTCAACAAAATATGTACATTTCTTAAATCACCCATATTTTCTTCAGTTCTTGACAACGCATTACGGTATTCCAAAGGGGGTAACTTGGAACACAACTAACCAGACATATATGTGTATGTATTTTCCTGAATTAAATCAAACCCACAGATTACACCAACAACAACACATCGGTGTTGAAGGTTAACTGCTACACTATACAATAAAATAAGCTTATTATACTTTTTAGCCAATTCAAATGGGTCGCGCAGGTCAGAAGTTTAGGAAGTACTATAAAAATCTCTTTGTAACTGGAGGAATATATATGCAAACACAATATCTACTCACATTTTCTTGTCACGAGGGAAACGGAAGAAAGACCGCGAATCCTTCTGCACTTCATAGTTATTGCAGCAAAACACTGCAGATATCTTTCCACTCATATTGAGAGGAGATATAAAGGAATGACACACGCTACTATTTACCTATGTCAACTTAATGCAAAGGCATAAATAACGCCAATAACTTCACAAACAAATACACGTGCTCTTATGACGGATTCAGTAACTCTCAGGTCAGCCCGCTAGAGGGAGCTCAAATCGCTGTCCCTCGATATCTCGCAGAGTGTCGCGTATTGTCTCCACTGTATTTGGTGTAGTAAAGCTAATGCAGTGAGCTGGCAGTTGCGATAAAGAGTGTTCTGTAAGAAGGAAGTCAGCTCCCGGACGAAACTGCCTTTACATCGGTGTGTTTCCAGACCATCTTTTCTTCACGAGAGCGGAAGCAGGGTGGACTCAGGATATCTTATTCATGAGTTAGAAGTAACAGACGTGAAAATAGCGAGAATTATTGCTTTTACAAATAGGTGGGAACAATGGCAGTTGAGTACTCGGAACAAGCAGATAAAGGCTAAGTTAGGAATGAACTCGATGGATGAAGCTGTACGCGTAAACCATCTTCGGTGGTGGGGGCATATGCGACGAATGGAGGAGGATAGGTTACCCAGGGGAATAATAGGCTATATTATGGAGGGTAAGAGGAGTAGAAGGAGACCAAGTTGACAATGGTTTGACTCAGTTTCTAACGATTTAAAGATAAGAGGTATAGAACTAAATGAGGCCACGGCACTAGTTGCAAATAGAGGATTTTTGCGACGGGCCGTTTTGGCAAACTCACAGAGGCTTGCAGATTGAACGCTGAAAGGCATAGCGGACTATAATCATAATGCATGTATATACGTATAAAAACCGTAAGATTTTATTTCCGTTAGTGTACGAAGAATTGGATCGTAAAGTTCAGTCAGTTGTTCCCTCCTTCCATGGCTGTCCACGGTACGTTAAGACCTATGGACTTGCTTTCGAGATCTTTTTTTTTTTAATTTTTTTTTTTACACCCGGAGAGACTCCTCTCTTTTTTATACATCCTCTTTTATCCCGGACGTAGCGTAACATTGCACCCAGTGCTGCCAGTGCTCTCTCCAGTAAGTGTCCCATACTACAGTTGTAGACATTACGGATATGTTAAACTACAACTCTCCCCACAGTTGTGTATTTTGGTATATATGAGTGTTACAGTGTGATTTATTACAATTATTGGAACTCGGTGATATAACAAGTCCATTCACATTTCAAGAGAAGAAGGAGTGTCGCATACTCTGCAGTTGTAACTAGTAATACATGCTTTCCTAAATTCAGCCTGTTTTACTGACTGTTACAAATCAAATTTGTTCTTCTAGAGTTTGTTTTAAGTGATTAAGCAATATCCAAATACGGGGTTTTGTTTCGAAGTGGCTGGTATGTTGTTATATAAGGCGCGTATTAGCCTATTCTACAGCTTATTCCGTTAAGTGAGTTACGGATTTTCTTCGTTGAGGAATTGTGATTTCTATCATTTTACACTGTGTCCACAACCTCTAACATACTGTCGGTAATGTTCAAATTCAGTAATTAAATTTTGCTAAATGTATAGATCTCAATTGAGAATATTAGAAGTTAATACTAATCTTTCTCAGTTTCAGCATTTACATATTTGTAATATTGAATGTTATTAATTTTCTTAAATTTTATTTTTAATTAAGCATGAAAAATGAATACGCATATAACTAGCTTGCTTTTTATAAAACACCCAGCCATTGCATTGCAAGTGCCTGGAAGTTGTGTGTAGTAGCCAGGGTGCGAAATCGCGGCGGGGTGGGAAGGGAAGGATGTCTCCCCCACCGATGATTTTATCTCAGAGGTTCCCCCCCCCACTAAAATTGCCCGGGGGGGGGGTTACCTTTCATTATAAAATAAACAGGAAAATGTAGAACCGATAATTTATTACTGAAATTAATGACTTTAACTGGGCATATTTTCATAAAATCATCAGAAATAATTCAAGTGACTGCCAGACCTTGAGCAATTAAACAACGCAGCAGTGGCAACTCCGCACCTGCAGCCTATTGTTGATGTTTCACGCTGGCAAGTCTATCCTCCCTTGTCGTTGCTATAAGTAGCTCGAGTTTACACCACTCCTGTACTTCTTGGAGTGGGTGTGTTTCCTATAGGTATCAATAGGTCAATATTCACTTGAGCAGGGTACAAACTGACAAATTTTTTCAGTCAACACATAGCCCCGGTAGAGGAAAGTTCCATTAAAAAAGCAATAAACCATGGAAACTCGAACCTCGTGTGGCCTTTCTTAAGATAGCGAGTCTCTCATAAACTTCTCAGCTGATTGGAATAACGTTCTAATGTTTATCATTCCCGTTATAACAGCAAAATTTGAACAAAAATATCTCAAATTTACATTTTTCTGGGTGGAGAGGGTAATTAAAATACAGGGGAATTTTAACCCCCCCCCACCAGGTACTGCCTGAAAAAAATTAGTAGTTAAGCCCTATGTTTCTTCTCCTCCCCCACCACCACTTCTTTCTGATTTCACACTCTGGTAGTGGCAATATATCGTATATCTAAATTTAGTGGAATGAGAATTTTTTCTGAAGAGCAACGCAGATGAAAAAATGCAGATGGTAGTTTCACATAGACATTGCGATATGTAGTATGTAATTTTAATTATTATTTTGCTGTGTTACTTACCTTTTTGTGCAATTTAATAGTGAT